>NC_092046.1:131270970-131576045 GCF_003086295.3 Arachis hypogaea
AGTTACTAGGGTTACAGAAATAAGTAAATGAAGCAGAAATCCACTTCTGGGCCCACTTGGTGTGTGCTTGGGCTGAGCATTGAAGCTTTCACATGTAGAGGTCTTCCTTGGAGTTAAACGCCAGTTTGTAACTTGTTTCTGGCGTTTAACACCAGAATAGGGCAGAAAGTTGGCGTTAAACACCAGTTTGCGTTCTCTTAACTCGGGCAAAGTATGGACTATTATATATTTCTGGAAATCCCTGGATGTCTACTTTCCAACGCAGTTGAGAGCGCACCATTTGGACTCTTGTAGCTCCAAAAATTCCATTTCGAGTGCAGGGAGGTCAGAATCCATCAGCATCTGCAGTCCTTTGTCAGCCTCTGAATAAGATTTATGCTCAGGTCCTTCAATTTCAGCCAGAAAATACCTAAAATCACAGAAAAACACACAAATTCATAGTAAAGTCCAGAAATATAAATTTTGCTTAAAAACTAATAAAAATATACTAAAAACTAATTAAATCATGCTAAAAACTATGTAAAAACAATGCCAAAAGCGTATAAATTATCCGCTCATCAGCTATTCAGGTTACAACCAAATTGTAGTAGATCCTCAGGACCAAGAGAAAACAGCATTCACATGTTCATCTGGAGTATTTGCCTACAGAAGGATGCCATTTGGTTTGCGCAATGCACCTGCAACATTTCAGAGATTCATGCTCTCTATCTTCTCTGATATGGTAGAGAAATTTCTGAAAGTCTTCATGGATGAGTTCTCAGTATTTGGAGACTCATTCAGCTCCTGTCTTGACCATCTAGCACTTGTTCTAAAAAGTTTCCAAGAGACTAACCTGGTGTTAAACTGGGAGAAATGTCACTTTATGGTGACTGAAGGAATCATCCTTTGGCAGATAATTTCGAACAAGGGGATAGAGGTGGATCAAGCTAAAGTAGAGGTAATTGAAAAATTACCACCACCTACCAATGTTAAATCAACCAGAAGCTTTCTGGGGCATGCAGGATTCTATAGGAGGTTTATAAAGGATTTTTCAAAAATTGCAAAACCTCTGAGCAATCTGCTAGCTGCTGATACACCATTTGTCTTTGACACAGAGTATTTACAGGCCTTTGAGACTCTGAAAGTTAAGCTGGTCACAACACCAGTCATATCTGCACCAGACTGGATATTACCATTCGAACTAATGTGTGATGCCAGTGATCATGCCATTGATGCAGTATTGGGACAGAGGCATCACAAGCTTCTGCATGTCATTTATTATGCTAGCCGTGTTTTAAATAACGCACAGAAAAACTACACAACCACAGAAAAGGAGTTGCTTGCAGTGGTTTATGCCATTGACAAGTTCAGATCTTACTTAGTAGGATCAAAAGTGATTGTGTACACTGACCATGCTGCTCTAAAATATCTCCTCACAAAGCAGGATTCAAAACCCAGACTCATCAGATGGGTGTTGCTTCTGCAAGAGTTTGATATAGAAATAAGAGACAAAAAAGAGACAGAGAACCAAGTAGCGGACCACCTATCCCGGATAGAACTAGTAGCAGGAGCCTCCCTCCCTCCTACTGAGATCTTTGAAACATTTTCGGATGAGCAACTCTTTGCCATTCAAGAAGTACCGTGGTTTGCAGACATTACAAACTATAAAGCTGTGAGATCATACCCAAAGAGTATAGTAAGAAGCAAACAAAAAAATTGATTTCTGATGCAAAGTACTACTTGTGGGATGAACCATATCTCTTTAAGAGATGTACAGATGGAATAATCTGTAGATGCGTGCCGAGAGAAGAGGCACAGAAGATCCTATGGCATTGCCATGGATCACAATATGGAGGACATTTCAGAGGTGAGCGAACAGCCACAAAAGTTCTCCAATGTGACTTTTACTGGCCTACTCTCTATAGAGACTCCCTAGAGTTTGTACGTAACTGTGACAGTTGCCAGCGAGCTGGTAATCTACCTCACGGTTATACCATGCCTCAGCAATGGATCTTAGAGATTGAGTTGTTTGATGTATGGGGTATTGACTTCATGGAGCCTTTCCCACTAATGATACTAAGACAGTGCTGAAGTTCCTCCAGAAGCATATCTTCAGCAGGTTTGGTGTCCCTAGAGTACTAATCAGTGATGGAGGCACTCATTTCTGCAATAAACAGCTTGACTCTGCTCTGATCCGATATGGAATTAACCACAAAATGGCAACTCCGTATCATCCACAGACAAATGGACAGGCTGAAGTCTCAAATAAAGAACTAAAATGAATCCTGGAATGGACTATAAGTACTCGTAGAAGGGATTGGGCAAGGAGTCTGGATGATGCTCTGTGGGCATACAGAACCACATTCAAGACTCCTATAGGAACCTCTCCATACCAGCTTGTGTATGGAAAAGCCTGTCATCTGCCAGTGGAACTGGAACACAAGGCCTACTAGGCAACCAGGTTCCTAAACCTTGATGCTAAGGTAGCTGGAGAGAAAAGATTACTCCAGTTGAATGAGCTAGAGGAGTTTAGACTCAATGCTTTCGAAAATGCTAAAATTTACAAGGAGAAAGCAAAAAGGTGGCATGACAGAAAGCTGTCATTTAGAGTCTTTAAGCCAAGACAGAAGGTTCTGCTGTTTAACTCTAGGCTCAGATTGTTCCCTGGGAAATTGAAATCCCGGTGGAAGGGACCATATGTGATTACAAGTGTGTTACCATATGGTTATGTAGAGCTTCAGGATATTGACTCGGACAAAAAGTTCATTGTTAATGGGCAGAGAGTCAAGCATTATCTTGAAGGCAATGTTGAGCAAGAATGCTCAAGACTGAGACTAGATTAAAACTCAGTAAAGTCCAGCTAAAGACAGTAAAGAAGCGATTGCTGGGAGGTAACCCAGCCATTAGCAAAAAAATTAGATATTTTGAATTTATTTAATTTTGTCATTCATGTTTGTTAAATACATTTTAGTAAATAATTTAGAAGAATGAAGGTTCAGAACATAAAGCAGAGGAATCACAGAGAAAAAGAACTCACTGGCGTTAAAACGCCAGTAAAGAGGCATTTTGGGCGTTAAACGCCAGAATGGGTAGCATTCTAAGCGTTTAACGCCAGAAACAGTAGCATCCTGGGCGTTCAGAAAAATGCCCAATAATAAAGGGTTTTTGGCGTTCAACGCCAGCCAGGATACCTGGCTGGGTGTTAAACGCCCAAAATGGCCACCAGATGGGTGTTAAATGCCAGAATGACTATCATTCTGGGCGTCTAACTCCAGAACAACAAGGGGGAGGTAATTTCATTTCCAATTCAATTTTTTTTTTCAAATTTCATGTTTTAAATTCATAATTTCCTGCATAAAAACGTTCCAAACATTCATCTTTCAATTTCCATTTCCAAAAATTAATAATCTTATAAACTCTTTTTAATTCTTTTTCGATTCTTTTCAATTCTTTTTCAAAACGTTTTTAAAACTCATCTATCTTTTCAATTTCCTTCCAAATCTTTTTAATTCATCCATATTATCTTTTATTTCTTAGATGCATTAAAAAAAATTCAGATTTAACTTCCTCATGTCTTTTTCATCTCTTTTAAATTTTAAAATCTTATCTTTTTCATATCATGTTTATCTTTTATCAATCATATCTTTCTATCTTATCTTTCTCCAATCACCTCATTAATCCCTCATTCTCACACATCATAACCACTTAAAACCCCCTTGGCCGAACCATTCACACACCTCCATCTCATCCATCTCTTCTTCCTCTAATCCTTTCTTTCTTCTTCTGCTCGAGGATGAGCAAACCTTTTAAGTTTGGTATGGAAAAAAAGCTCTGCTTTTTGTTTTTTCATAACCATTAATGGCACCTAAGGCCAGAAAAACCTCTAGAAAGAGGAAAGGGAAGGCCGTTGCTTCCAACTCCGAATCATGGGAGATGGAGAGATTCATCTAAAAGGCCCATCCCTAAAAAGAGGATGGAGCAAACAAGAGATCCCGTTCAAGGACCAAAGAGCCATGAGGGAGGAGCAACAAAAGCAAGGAAGAGATAATTGAGGAGCTAAAGCACTCCATAGGATCTTCAAGAGGAAGAACTAGCCGCAGTCACTAAGGTGGACCCGTTCTTTAATCTCCTTGTTTATTTTCTTTTCTGTTTTTCATTTTCTATGCCTTATGTTTTGTCTATGTTTGTGTCTTTATTACATGATCATTAGTATTTAGAGTCTATGTCTTAAAGTTATGAATAATTCCATGAATCTCGCACCTTTCTTAAATGAAAAATGTTTTTATTTGCAAAAGAACAAGAAATGCATGAATTTTGAAATTTATCTTGAAATTAGTTTAATTATTTTGATGTGGTGGCAATACTTTTTGTTTTCTGAATGAATGCTTGAACAGTGCATACTTTTGATAGTGAAGTTTATGAATGTTACAATTGTTGGCTCTTGAAAGAATAATGAAAAAAGAGAAATGTTATTGATAATCTGAAAACTCATTAAATTAATTCTTGAAGCAAGAAAAAGCAGTGAAAAACACAAAGCTTGCGAAAAATAAAGAAAAAGAAAAAAAAAAAGAAAAAGCAAGCCGAAAAAGCCAATAGCCCTTTAAACCAAAAGGCAAGAACAAAAGCCAATAACCCTTTAAACTAAAAGGCAACGGTAAAAAAGATCCAAGGCTTTGAGCATTAATGGATAGGAGGGCCCAAAGGAATAAAATCCTGGCCTGAGCAGCTAAATCAAGCTGTTCCTAACCATGTGCTTGTGACATGAAGGTCCAAGTGAAAAGCTTGAGATTGAGTGGTTAAAGTCGTGATCCCAAGAAAAAGAGTGTGCTTAAGAACTTTGAGCACCTCTAACTGGGGACTCTAGCAAAGCTGAGTCATAATCTGAAAAGGTTCATCCAGTTATGTGTCCGTGGCATCTATGTATCCGGTGGTAATACTGGAAAACAAAATGCTTAGGGTCACGGCCAAGACTCATAAAGTAGCTGTGTTCAAGAATCAACATACTAAACTAGGAGAATCAATAACACTATCTGAATTCTGAGTTCCTATGGATGCCAATTATTCTGAAATTCAAAGGATAAAGTGAGATGCCAAAACTGTTCAGAAGCAAAAAGCTACTAGTCCCGCTCATCTAATTGGAACTAAGCTTCATTGATATTTTGAAATTTGTTGTATTTTCTCTTCCTTTTTTTATCCTATTTTGTTTTTAGTTGCTTGGGGACAAGCAAAAATTTAAGTTTGGTGTTGTGATGAGCGGATAATTTATACGCTTTTTGGCATTGTTTTTAGGTAGTTTTTAGCATGTTTTATTCACTTTTTATTATATTTTTATTAATTTCTATGAAAAAATCACATTTCTGGAGTTTACTATGAGTTTGTGTGTTTTTCTGTAATTTTAGGTATTTTCTGGTTGAAATTGAAGGACCTGAGTAAAAATCTGATTTAGAGGCTGAGAAAGGACTGCAGATGCTGTTGGATTCTGACCCTCCTGCACGCGAAGTGGATTTTCTGGAGCTACAGAAGCCTAATTGGCGGGCTCTCAATTGCGTTGGAAAGTAGACATCTTGGGCTTTCCATACTTTACCCGAGACTTGATGGCCCAAAATGGCGTTAAACGCCAGCCAGAGACCCTTTTCTGGTGTAAAACGCCAGAACTGGCACACTTCTTGGCGTTAAATGCCCATTTTGGCACCCAGGGTGGCGTTTAACTCCAATTTGAGGCACATGCACGTGGAAACTTGAAAGCTCAGCCCAAACACTCACCAAGTGGGCTCCAGAAGTAGATTTCTGCACTATCTGCACTTAGTTACTCATTTTCTGTAAACCTAGGTTACTAGCTTAGTATAAAAACTACTTTTAGAGATTTACTTTGGGACTTATGACATTTTTTACGTTTCATATTGTATCTTCTACAGCATAAGTCTCTAAACCCCATAGATGGGGGTGAGGAGCTCTGCTGTGTCTCAATGGATTAATGCAATTACTATTGTTTTCTATTCAATCACACTTGATTCTGTTCTAAGATACTCACTCGTACTTCAATATAAAGAATATGATGATCCGTGACACTCATCATCATTCTCAAATTTATGAACGCGTGCCTGACAACCACTCTCGTTCTATTTGAGCTCAACGTAGTCATTGGGCGACAGCTTGAGTGTGTATCTCTTGGGTTTCTAATCCATGAGTTTGACTTGCATCTCCTAACAACAGAGCAGTCAAACCCCATGAGATCAGAACCTTCGTGGTAGAGGCTAGAACCAATTGGCAGCATTCTTGAGATCTGAAAAGTCAAAACTTTGTCTATGGTATTCCGAGTAGGATCTGGGATAGGATGACTGTGACGAGCTTCAAACTCACGAATGTTGGGCGCAGTGACAGTGTGCAAAAGGATAGAGAGATCCTATTTCGATACAAGTGAGAACCGACAGATGATTAGCCGTTCGGAAACCGTACCTGGACCATTTTCACTGAGAGGATGGATGGTAGCCATTGACAATGGTGATCCACCAACATACAACCTGCCATAGAAGAAGCCATGCGTGTTTGGAGAAGAAGACAGTAGGAAAGCAGAGATTCAGATGACAGAGCATCTTCGGAACCTCAACCTGTCCCTCATTACTGAATCACAGGTATCATTCATTTCATGTTATTTACTTTTAATAAACAAAAATCATTTTTATCCCTAATATCCTGACTAAGATCTACAAGATAACCATAGCTTGCTTCAAGCCAAAAATCTCCGTGGGATGACCCTTACTCATGTAAGGTATTACTTGGACGACCCAGTGCACTTGCTGGTTAGTTGCACCAGAATTGTGAAAAGTGTGATCACAATTCCGTGCACCAGTATCCCTTACCAAATAAAAGTGATTTAATTAAAAGATTATATAAAGCAAATATCTTTTCCAAATTTGATTTGAAATCAGGATACTATCAGATTGCAGTAAAAGAGGAAGATAGATATAAAACAGCTTTTATAGTACCCTTTGGACATTACGAATGGAATGTAATGCCCAAGGATTAAAAAATGCTCCAAGCGAATTCCAAGAAATAATGAATAATATATTTTACCCACATATAGAATTTACTATAATATATCTTGATGACATGTTAGTATATTCAAAAGGAATAAAGCAACATATATATCATCTGGAAAAATTTATAGATATTATAAAAGAACAAGGATTCGTTTTATCAGAAAAGAAAATGAAAATCTTTATAACTAAAGTAAGATTTTTAGGATATGAAATTTATCAAGGAACTATAGTACCTATTAAAAGAGCTATTGAATTTGTAGATAAATTTCCAAATGAAATAACTGACAAAAAATAACTACAAAGATTTTTAGAATGTTTAAATTATGTAGCAGAATTCCTACCTGGAATCAGAGTTACATGTGAACCTCTTTATAAGAGATTAAGAAAAAATCCACCTCCATGGACAAAAGAAATGACTTCTATAATAATAAAGATAAAGAATGTAATAAAAGAAATACCTTGCATAAGCATACTAGATCCGTTGGCTAAATTAATAGTAGAAACAGATGCATCAGAATTAGGATATGGAGGAATTCTTAAACAAATACCTCCTAAAAGCTCCAAAGAACAAATAGTAAACTATCATTCAGGGATTTGGAACCAGGCCCAAAAAAATTATCCATCAGTCAAAAAAGAAATACTTGCCATAGTATTATGTGTCTCAAAATTTCAAGAAGATTTATTTAATAAAACATTTTTAATAAGAACTGATTGTAAAGCAGCCCCAAGTGTTTTAGAAAATGATGTCAAAAATCTAGTTTCAAAACAAATATTTGCAAGATGGCAAGCTATTCTATCATGTTTCGATTTTACTATTGAACATATAAAAGGAGAACTAAATTCACTCCCTGACTTTCTTACTAGAGAATTTTTGCAGGGAAAGAATAGGATAAAAATCAGCCTCCAGTGAAGATTATGGTCAACCTTTTGACCAAATAAAAGAAAGAAAATTACCTCTTACTGTTGTACTAGCAAAGCAATTATCATTAAGACCTATGACGATGTCACATGTTGTAAAAGCAGCACCATCATTATCATCACCCTCTAAGAACTCTTTAATTACTACTAATAATAAATTCACATTATTACAACCATCTAACCTCTATAATACTCAACCCTTGAAAGAACAATTTCCTTACTATGAAAAACCCAATCCTATAAAAATATTAATCATCGAAAAAGAGTGGTTCAAAAAAGACAGGAATACCCTATACAAGACCATTTTCCCAAATACTTTCCATTATATTCCTATTAACCCACAAAAAACCCAAAAATTTTATGAATTCATATTAGTAGACATAGGATCCATTGAATTGACACATTATAGAGATTTTAACACCAAGCAGCCTATTTATTCAAAAATAAAAATTATAAAAATATTATCTTTACAAGAGTGGGAGATACCCCCATATCAGTCTAAAAGCTTCTCATTAAAATTTAAACCTCAGAACTATACCTACTATGATTACCAAGAAGCCTGGAATCGTATCTTATTTCTATCACCAAGTCCCCATTCTTGGTTCATTTGGTTCAGAAAGGGGATATCATTACAATTTCCTAAATGGTTTCAATCATGGTTCCAGAATTTTGGACCAATGGAAGCCTTCTTCCCAAAAGAAGCCAGCCTGGTGTATGAATATTTTAAAAGCAAGTCATCATTCTTACAAGAGTACAAATTCATTTCATTCATAGCAGCCATGGGAATAAGCTGGATTATGACTTGGGAATATGATTCAGCCGCATATGAAGAATGTCCCAGTATACAATATTTGGTAAGAGTAATAAAAATAAAATGGTGGAACAAATATGATATAAATTTACTAAGAAGAGCAGCTATTGATCAATGTTAACAACATTACAAAAGCGTCCAGCTATAACAGCCTCAAGCACCACCAATGAACAAATAGCTTATAAAAAAGAGACCCAATTCTTAGCACAGAAGCGACAAATTATGGTAGCCCTAGCGGCAGCAATCTCAAAGGAAGATATCCAAAGCTCTCTACAAGCAATACAAACTGTACCTCTTGGAGAAGATGAAGAGGTCCAGTCCAACCCAGCTCATTACTATCAAGACTCTCAAGATCCATTTGAGATGTAGTAAGAACTGTATATGCAATCAATGTAAAAGCCCAATCATAAAGAAAAATGATTTCAATAAAAAAAAAGAAAAGAAAGAGTAAAAAGTAAAAAGTAAACAGTAAATGTCGGCAAATAGTAAAAGCAAACAGTACTGTCGGCAAGTAGTACCTAAATAGTAACCATTTAGGGTCTATAAATACCAAAGGCCTCACTTATTCAAGATCATAAAAAAAAACTTGAAAGCTCAAGAAACCTCTCTACCCTTATATCTTCTTACTTCATATATTCTCCAAATATTTGTAATCATCTTCAAGAATTATATCAACTTTGTAAGCAATAAGAGTACAAGTTCATCTTTGTAAGTCTACTATCTTTTCTTTATTCTCTTAATTGTTATTTCTATTCTTATAACATGAAAGAGTTTCATAAAAGGCTTAAATCTTTAAAGTTAGTTAGAAGAAATATGAAAATAAGAGTAATGGCAATAAGAAGAAAAATAGGTGAATTAATAACTGAATCTTCAGACTTAACAATAGAAATAAAGAAGATAAATAAGAAAATAGTCAAGACCAAAAAGTTTGCTACAACAGATTAAAACCATAAAATCAGCAAAAACCGTAAAGGAAAATATTAAAAATAAACTTATTTATCATGTTAGAAGAATGCATTATCTTCATGTGCAAAATATAATACGTTTTTATGATATACAATAAAGAATACAAGCCCTTAGGTCTTTACAAATGGAGTCTCAACCTCTACAAGATCCTTCTTTACAAGAACAAGCTCAACCCCTACAAGCCCAACCTTTACAAGTATATATATATATAATATAATGTAATATAAATATATAAAAAGTATTAAATATAAAAAATATATAAAAAACTTTTATAGTTGTCTTAGGGTTTTGTTTCACTTTCACTCTTCAGAAAGTTAAGATTGAAAATTGAAACCCTAATCTTCTATTCTGCTTCGCCAATCTCCAGTGACCACTGACGAGTGTGAGAAGCTGCCGCTGAGGCTGAGAGCAATAAAGCATCGAGCTTTTTCTTCTCTAAACCTGTCGGTTGCCGTTGTTCTCTATCTGAGAGAAGGGATTCTTCTCCGTCCTCCGTCCGAGAGGCTTTGCCGCCGTCCTCTGTCCATGCAGAGCTTAGCCGCCATCCTCTGTCTGATTCAGAGCTTCGCCGTCCTCCTCTGTCCTTCGCCGTGAGCCCGTCGCCGTCGCTATCGCTATGAGTCCGTCACCGTCCCTGTGTCTTGCGAATCACTAGATCTGTAGGTTTCTATCTATCTCACTCTCTCTCTCTCTTTCTTTCTCTCTCCTATTGTGACTCTGCAACAAAATTCTGGAACTAGAACAATAGATCTGTAACTAGAACTTTGTAACTGTGAGTTAATTTCCCACTATTTGATATTGATGAAATGATGGGTACCCTTTGTTCTGTTTATCTGAATCATGTTAAGAGGAATTTGCAACATTCATAGTCATATATGCAATGGCTGCAGAACACAGAGGAAGAGAGGAATGTCTTTATCCACACGAATGAAGAACCTTTTCGCTTTTTCTTTATTAATAACTGTTAGCACCGAAAATAGAAAAGCTAACTTATTGTAACACCTACCACACAGAGTCTTATGCTTAAGTCATAAAGCTGAGGTGGCAAGGTATTACGACCTCTAAAAGTAAAATATATCTAATAATAATAATAATGAAAAAGAGATAATATACTAAGAGCCTTGAAAGATAGGTAAAACAAAATTGCAAAATAAAAAAAAACGCAACCCTCAGCAAACGTGGTTACTTGCGTGAGAAGAAAACTAAAGTCCAATAACATATAAATACAGATGACACGAGTAGAGGGCCAATAGTACAAAATAACAAGCTCTTAACTCAGCCTGTGAAGCCAAGGCTAGCTGGAGAATATATACATACATATACAAGTATCCCAAAATGCCCAAAATACAGAAATAGAATACTAACTCTCCTGTAACCTCTACGAGGAACAAAATTATCGAGTTTCTTGGAGAGAAAGCTAAGTAAATAAGTATATATACATAAGCTGATAAACCAAAATATCCCAGGAACTACTCCGCTTCAGGAATCCAGATGCCTACCGAGGAGCCGCTCGTCCTGTATCTGAAAATAACAACACAGTATGGGATAAGAACCGGAGGTTCTCAGCATAGTAAAGGTGCCACGCAGATAATATATAAGGTCCTGAGAATGCCAGAGGCAGTCCTAGAATGCCGACACTCAGATTATAAAGCTTAAAATTACTAAACAGAAACCGTAATAGGGGATAGGTTTCTAGGGAATTCTAAACTCAACTTAAATTCTAACTTAACACTCAACTTGTCCACCTTTTTTCCGTTCCTCCATCTCTAGTGAATTTACAAACACAGACAAACAGGCAATTGCAAGCACAAGTAGGAGACAAGTAGTGCAAGTAGCAATTATCACAATTATCAAATTATATTTAGTTAGGCAATCCTAATTAAGCATAGCAAACAAACAAACAAACAAAATACATATGATGAATGTCTATCCTACTGGCCGTGAGCTCACGTGTCGGTTACTTTGCTAGAACCCGACACATCTAGTAGCTAACCTAGACATTGGTCTCTAGGTTGTGCATCTCCAGGAGGATTATAAACGAAGGAGAGTGCCTTTCCACCTTCTCCTGGAGGTTTCGCGAAGGAGAGTGCCTTTCCACATCGAAAGAGTGTGCCTTTCTACCTTGCAACCAGAGAAAAATGTGGGGAAAACAATACGAAGGAGAGTGCCTTTCCACCTTCCCCACATCTGCATCACGACAAGAGAGGGAACTTCCGTCCTCAACTTGCCATATCGACCATTTCGGCCACACACAGTCATTCCCAAATCTCATCATTTATCATCATAATTTCCTTATATTCGTTCTTTATAGCCTTAGGAACATGTATTCATTTAGCTTTCATATCATTCTCTTATAATTTATCACGTTTACCCTTTCCGGGTCCCGACCAAACCATTTATCAAACTCTTCTCAACCTTTTTAGTATTGAATAATTTTAAAATCAAACCAATTCAAACATTAAATCAATCACATAATACGAAGATTAATCTTTGACTTTTCGGACCCATGACTATCACTAAGACATCCTCGACACTCTATTTTCTTTTCTGTTTTTAATATAACAAATGAACTCGGAATTGGGCAAACTTTATGTCCAGACGTTCAGCTCAGAATAAGCTTTCTAAAAAATTAAAAATCACAATTTTTTTATTTAACTAGCCTCAGAAATAGAGGAGAGACACGGACTGCTCTGCAGTGCTTAGAAACGAGAAAACAGCAGCAGCATACTATATCTAAAATTCCATATAAACTTTAAATTAAATCCAATAGTCTTCAAAATTAATATGGTTCAACTTAACATATCCAGGTTTATTTTCCAATTAGTTTCAGATCAAAAACATTTTTAATGAAGGAGTTATGTAACTTGGAAGTTGAGTAACTTTCTGCAGAATTCTGTTTTAAAAGCCAATGAACATATCCTCTTCCAAGTCCCATAACTCACTCATTAAAACATGGACAGCCCTGAAATTTAAATCACATATACTAAACATAATTAATTTTCACCTCCAATTTGTTGCACCTGAATATCCATCCATAATCAGAAGTTATAAACTCTCAAAGTTGCTAATCTAAGAAAACAGAATCTGGCTTTTATTGCATAACGCATCGTATTTCAAAAATTCATATCTTTAAAACCACCAGTCCAACCATTCTGAAATTTTATGAAGTTAAAATAATAGGGGTAAAGCTTTATTTAAAATTGGTTCCATTTCAATATTCATTTTGAAACATTTGTAGCAGAGCCAACAAGTTACTGCTGTCTAAAAATTCTATAGTAAAATCAGATTCGACGACTATAATTTGAAAATTCACCATAAATCATATATTTAACGAAAAGATCTCAAATTCTCCAGTTTAGTTTCAAATATTCCGAAGTTTAACCTGGACTTGGTTTCATGCAATTCTGATCATAATAGAATTAGTTACAGTATATACAATACCACCACAGCACAACTCTACATCCTTCCATCATCCATCATACCTCAATTCTAAATAATTCTCATGCATAATTTCACAACTATATCATGAAGACCTTTAACAATTCATCATCTATACACATTCATTAATCTCAATTTATCAACCATCATTAAATCATCATTTAACACTCAAATTTCCATTCTCAATATTAAATAACAAATTCATACTCAACTTGGTTCATAGTTATCAACAAGGCACTAAGCAATTTACACCCTCATACATTCATTTTTATCCTATGGTCATCTAGCCTAAGTTTTCGCAATACATTATATATTAAATACGCGAAACCTAAACCATACCTTGGCCGATTTTCGCGTGTTGTCCAAGGCGAAACACCAACCAATACAGCCCCTCAAGCTCCCAAAATCATCAAAGCGTAAGTACTCAACCTCCACAAGGTCCCAATGCTCACAATTCAAGCTCCAACATATACACTTATACACCTAATTTCACATATATCACCATACATACTCAAAATTCACAATCTAACATACTAGAACCAAAATTGGCTAGGGTTGATAAACCTTACCTTGTATGTGTCTCAATCAAACCAAAGCCCACCAATTCCTCAAGTAAATTTGATCCTATAACATCAATTTAACCAAAATCTTACCACACCAAAACTCCTAACATTTCAGATTTGAAGAGGAGAGAATAGGAGCTGAAATTATGTTTTCCTCACTTTGAAAGGTACTGGGCTTTGTAGAGCTCGTCTCTGCGGACGCGTGACTGCAAACAGTGCGGTGATCGGAGCTCCGGATCAAAAGTTATATGGATTTAATCAAGCCAAGGGTTTTTGGAACTTTGGAATCATTCTTCCCCTTTGCTGAAATGTTTTCAGCGTGCTTGGATACAGAGGGAAGAAGAGTGGGCTGAACTTATTGAATGAAATGGGTTAGTTGGGCCCATGGGCCCAGTTCGGGTCCGGTTCGAACGGTTCGGCCCGTTTGGTTCAATCTTGGGCCAAATTCTTTGAAATTGGTGTCAAAATTCTCGTTTTAATGAGCTCTATCATAATTTAATATAATATTCATATTATTAATTTTCTTTATTAAAATTTAATTTATTGACAAATTATTCGCTAATTTTTCGGGGTTTACACTTATCAAATAAGAAAAACAAACCAATGTGGTCAATTAACATATAGTATTCAAATTAGTTTATAATTCAAAAGGTTAATGGGATACTATTCCAATTTGGCTTCTAATCAAAACCGTAGTTTAGAAAAAAGTAATTTGTAGAAAAACATGGCCAAGGTGACAGTGGGGGAATAAGTAATCCAAGTGGAATACAGAGTCTTTCTTAAGGGAAAACTTATTTTAATAAATCATGTGCTTATTTGATAATTATCTTGTGCTTATTATCTGTTACGGCCCAGCCCAGCTGGCACATCGTCTGACCTGGCCTGGTACGCGGGACAACCCAACCCGACCGGCCGACCTAACGGGCGTCACACGTCCGGACCACGACCCGAACATTTACTCTCCATCAGCCAGCTACATGACAGATGAGAGAGGAAACTTACAGGAAAGGGACCTGCCCCGTGGGATCCGCCCAACTGACAGAGTATATATAGGAAGGGCCCTACCCCTCTCCCAAGGTACGTCATTACCTGCATACTCTTTCGGCCATCTGGACGGACTCTGACTTGAGCGTCGGAGTGTCAATGCAGGTGGTTCCTCCCTCCTCACATCTCAGCAGCTCGGGAGATCGCGGAGTCTCCGTTCGCACCTTCCAGACCCAGATCAAGGCTTGTCCTCAGTGTCACACCCCGAGAAGTATCTCCGACTCGTCCGAGACCTGAAGTACTGAACATTGACACTATCCATGGGGACTGGCCTGAATGGACTTTCTGTTGGGTTCGGTGGAGGCAGACGATGGAGCGGAACCACGCGCGGGGGGGGGAGGGGGGATGGCTCCTCGAAATGGTAGGGTAGCCTCTGTGGCTTCCTCTAGCGAACACACAAGATCCCCCCGTGGCGACCAGAGCTCCCCTCGCGCTCCCAGGAGAGGCGACCCTTTGGAGGAACAGTGCCAGAATAATGCAGGAGCTACGCCATAGGGTGTAGAACATGGAGCGAGAGCTGGCAAGCAGGGAGCGCCACCAACCAACTCTAGGGCAAGATCGTTCCCGATCTCCCCAAAGGAGAGGGAGAAGCCCCCGAAGAAGTCGCTCCAGACGCACCCCGAGCCCCCGATCAGAATCAGAAAGCCAAGGAGAAAGCAGGGAGTTTCAAAAGAGACGACGAGATCTTATAATTTACACCCGACCCCCGACGAGACATACGGTGGAGGAAAATCAAGAAGACAGTTTATGCTTGACGAACGGGTTGCTGAACGAGGATTTCAGGAAACACCTTACCACCAAGCCCGTGTGGACGATGCAACAAATCCAAAATGTGGCTAGGGAGTATATCAACGATGAGGAGGTTAGCCAAGTCGTGGCAGCCAACAAGCGGCAGCCCGCCTATAACCCTTCTCGTCAGCCCGGTAGCGGGGAAAGGCCTAAGAAGCACCAAAGATGGAGGGCCAGCTAAAGCCTTCAAGCCATTCCCTTGGGTAGGAAAGTTTACCAACTACACTCCCCTGACTGCCCCGATCGTCGAGGTATATCAACAGATAGACAACAAAGGCATCCTATCGAAGCCCCGACAACTCAAGAATAGAACTAGAGGGAACAAAAACCTCTATTGCGACTACCACAAGGGCTTCGGACATAAGACCCAAGATTGTTTCGATTTGAAAGATGCTCTGGAGGAGGCAATCTGGGAAGGTAAGCTAGCAGAGTTCTCCCACCTCATAAGGGAACCCAGGACGCGGGATCGCGACCGATCTGGCGACGACAAGAGCCGCGCCGTGAGACCAAGACAGGAACCCTAGGAAGACAATGAATGCGGCTTCACCATTGTGAACGTTGTAGTCAAAAGAGACGTTGCCCCAAGGTCAAAGTTGGCATGCAGGAAGGATGTCAAAGTTTTGGTGGTGTCGTCGTCTGGTCCCGTGCCTTCCTCCAGGAGGGTACCATCAATATCTTTCGGACCAGAAGACCAATGGTTTGATAACTTGCCGGAGAACCCCCTATGGTGATCACAGCAAGAGTGGGAATTGGCCTGGTAGGGAGAATCTTAGTAAACACTGGAGCTGATTCGAACATCATGTTCTGTAATGTGTTTGCTTGGGACACCGACCTGAAAACCCACCAACACAGTGTGGTTGCTTGGGCGATAACTTTATCAAACCTGATGGGATAATCTCCCTACCAATCTCCATAGGAAGAGGACGGGGGAAGAGGTCGATAATGGTGGAGTTCGTTGTTCTAAGGGACTCCACGGCCTACAACCTCATCTTGGGAAGGAAAACTATCAACGAGTTTGGAGCAGTGATCTATACAAAGCTACTGATGATGAAGTTTATTGTTGATGATGGGTTGGTTCGATCCGTCAGGGGAAATTTGAAAACGGTGGTCGCGTGCGACAACGCCAGTCTCTCCCTAAGAAAGAAGTCCAAAGAGGCATCCGGGGTATTTCTGGCCGACCTAGACGCCTGGGTCGATGACAAGCCCAAGCCGGAACCTGAAGGAGACCTCGAAATGTTCAAGGTTGGCGATTCGGAGGAAAAGTTCACCTTTGTGAATAGAAACCTCCCTCATGTGTTGAAAGAGCCATTGCAAGGAGTGTTTTTTTATACCTTGCAACCAGAGAAAAATGTGGAGGAAACAATACGAAGGTGAGTGCCTTTCCACCTTCTCCACATCTGCATCACGACAAGAGAGGGAACTTCCGTTCTCAACTTGCCATATCGACCATTTTGGCCACACACAGTCATTCCCAAATCTCATCATTTATCATCATAATTTCCTTACATTCGTTCTTTATAGCCATAGGAACATGTATTCATTTAGCTTTCACATCATTCTCTTATAATTTATCACGTTTACCCTTTCCGGGTCCCGACCAAACCATTTATCAAACTCTTCTCAACCTTTTTAGTATCGAATAATTTTAAAATCAAACTAATTCTAACATTAAATCAATCACATAATACGAAGATTAATCTTTGACTTTTCGGACCCATGACTATCACTAAGACGTCTTCGACACTCTATTTTCTTTTCTATTTTTAATATAACAAATGAACTCGGAATTGGGAAAACTTTATGTCCAGACGTTCAGCTTGAAATAAGCTTTCTAAAAAAAATAACAATTTTTGAATTTAACTAGCCTCAGGAATAGAGGAGAGACGCTGACTGCTCTGCAGTGCTTAGAAACCAGAAAACATCAACAGCATACTATATCTAAAATTTCATATAAAATTCAAATTAAATCCAATAGCCTTCAAAATTAATATAGTTCAACGTAACATATCCAGGTTTATTTTCTAATTGGTTTCAGATCAAAAACATTTTTAATGAAGGAGTTATGTAACTTGGAAGTTGAGTAACTTTCTGCAGAATTCTGTTTTAAAAGCCAATGAACATATCCTCTTCCAAGTTCCATAACTCACTCATTAAAACATGGACAGCCCTAAAGTTTAAATCACATATGCTAAACATAATTGATTTGCACCTCCAATTGGTTGCACTTGAATATCCATCCATAATCAGAAGTTATAAACTCTCAAAGTTGCTAATCTAAGAAAACAGAATCTGGCTTTAATTGCATAACGCATTGTATTTCAAAAATTCATATCTTTAAAACCACAAGTCCAACCATTCTGAAATTTTACGAAGTTAAAATAATAGGGGTAAAGCTTTATTTAAAATTGGTTCCATTTTAATATTCATTTTGAAACATTTGCAGCAGACCCAATAAGTTACTGCTGTCTAAAAATTCTATAGTAAAATCAGATTCCACGACTACAATTTGAAAATTCACCATAAATCATATATTTAATGAAAAGATCTCAAATTCTCCAGTTTAGTTCCAAATATTCCGAAGTTTAACCAGGATTTGGTTCCATACAATTCTGATCATAACAGAATTAGTTACAATATATGCAATACCACCACAGCACAACTCTACATCCTTCCATCATCCATCATACCTCAATTCTAAATAATTCTCATGCATAATTTCACAACTATATCATGAAGACCTTCAACAATTCATCATCTATACACATTCATTAATCTCAATTTATCAACCATCATTAAATCATCATTTAAAACTCAAATTTCCATTCTCAATATTAAATAACAAATCCATACTCAACTTGGTTCGTAGTTATCAACAAGGCACTAAGAAATTTACACCCTCATACATTCATTCTTATCCTATGGTCATCTAGCCTAAGTTTTTAAAGAACATTATTGATGAGTGCGATTCACTCCCCTCCCAATAAAATTGATGAATCTGCTCCTTGGCAAGCACACCAAAATTATCGTCAAGTAATAACCCACAGTAAAGTGGGATCGTATCCACAAAGATTAGTAGATTTGAACAATTTTAATTAATTGGTGAATTAGTCAAGCTTAAACAGAATAAGTTGTGAGTGCGGAATTATAAATGGCAAAAACATAAATGGCAAAAGAATAAAGGAAAGTAATAAAGTGCAGAAATAGAAATGGCAAGAATGTAAAAGGGAGTGGGAATTTGCAGAATGTAAATGAAAGCTATAAAAGAATGGGAGAGATAAGAATGGGGGAATTCATTGAGATCAGGAGATATTGTCTCTTTGGATTAAATCTAGCTTATATCCTCTTCAATTATGTAACTCATTGACCTCTTGGCAATCATGATTGATTGAGCCCCAATTCCTTGGTGACTCAATCTCTCAGATCTTGATCAATAGTCAATTCTTTGGTCTAATTTCTCATGAAGAGAGATATGCTTGGTCCCTAATTATACCACACATCCTTGTAGGTCCAGGTAGAGGGAGAATTATATGTCACCATATCCAAATACCAAAACCCAGATCCTACTCAAGTGTGAGAAGGGATTTCTAGCATGGTTTCATGTTTCCTTTTCCAAGGTTCCCATGAAACCCATTTTGCATTCAATCTTTTTTCCAAGATAATTGAACACTAAGCATGAAGAACGAAATTCCTTCTAGCAAATCAAAGAGAAGATGAAGAGAAGAAGAAATTCACTGTCATTAATCCATCAAGTACAATAGAGCTCCCTCTCTCAATGAGAGGGAATTTAGCTACTCATAGCTCAGAAAGAAAGTACAATAGATGGAAGAGATGAAGTGTAAAAAGTGAAAAACTAGAACTCCACAATCTCCTACTGAGATATTGATGACTGACTCCCTTTTTCTACTACTTCCAAGGGTATTTATACTACTCCTAGATCTAGAAATAAAGAAAAATACAAAAGTAAAAAAGAAAAATTACAATTTGGAAGGAAAAGAAACTCAACAAACGTGATCTTCCAGCTGGCGTGTGACTGGCGCTCCTCTGGCGTGTCACGCTCCCTTTGTTTCAAGGTTGGCGTGCCACGCCTCACCATTCAAGTGGCACGCCTTCCCCCATCGCATCCCTGGCATGCCACGCCTTCGACACCAAGTGGCACGCCCAGGCCTCTTTAATTGACCCAAGTAGGTTGGCGTGCCACGCTTTCGAGCCAAAGTGGCACGCCCAGGCCATTTTAATTGACCCAAGTAGCTTAGCGTGCCATGCCTTCGAACCAAAGTGGCACGCCCAGGCCATTTTCCACATCTTCATGCTTTTGGAAACTTGTACCAGCGTGGCACGCCCAGGATCTGACGTGCCACGCCCCTCTAAATGCTTCATCCTCTTGCTGGCGTGCCACGCCTCATCATCCAAGTGGCACGCCCAGTTCATTTGGCCCTTTATCTCCTTCTCTGGAAAACACTACCAGCGTGCCATGCCATGGGACTGGCGTGCCACGCCCCTTTACTTGCCTTGGTTCCAAGAGTTGGCGTGCCACGCCTGAACGTTCAAGTGGCACGCCAAAGTGGGATAATTGAGCTGGGGTGCCACGCCTTCGATACCAAGTGGCACACCCTGCTTTGTTTGGTCTCCTTAAGTGCTGGCGTGCCATGCTTGATCATGAAAGTGGCACGCCCAAGTGAGATATGTGAGCTGGCGTGCCACGCCTTCGACACCAAGTGGCACGCCCAGCTTTGGTTTGGGTATTCTTTGTGTATTGGCGTGCCACGCTTGGACATTCAAGTGGCACGCCTTAGTGGGACTCTTGAGCTGGCGTGCCACGCCTTCGACACCAAGTGGTACGCCTAGCTTTTGCTTTGCCTTCGTGTTCATTGGCGTGCCATGCTTGGTTGCTCAAGTGGCACGCCCAGACCTCATTAACCTTCAACCCCTTCCCTAGATTCTTGTACCAGCGTGCCACGCCATGTTGCTCAAGTTGCATGCCCATTTAATTGTGGGTCTCTTAGGCTTGGCGTGCCACGCCTTGATCCTCAAGTGGCACGCCCAAGTGAATTCTGGAGCTGGCGTGCCACGCCTTTGATACAAAGTGGCACGCCCTAGTGATGACTCTTCTAGGTAATGAGTTGGCGTGCCACGCCCAACTTCTGGCATGCCACGCCCCTTTGATGGTCTTCATTGTTGCTCTCTGGAATGTTGTACCAGCGTGCCACACCCAGCTCTGGCGTGCCACGCCAATACATTTTTGTGGCGTTTGTTCCAAGTGGAACGCCTACTTCACACGCTCCACTTGTTTTGTTGTTTTCTTCCCATTTTTGATGTCTTTTTCATCTGAAATTCAACACAAACTCATTTCAAAGCAATATACTATGATATTCATCAATTAAGGCATGAATTGCAATGATCAAATGAGATTATGTTTCTTTTATGGTCCTTTTTATGCAAGAAAAAGTGTAGATGATGCAAGTCATCACAACACCAAACTTAAGCTTTGCTTGTCCCAAGCAAATCAATGTGAGTGGTCTTTTTATGAATCGAGACTTGACCTTGAATGGATGCAATATAACTAAGAATGGGACTAAGTGTTCAACACATGCATGAATGTTTTGAATGTCACAAAGTGTCCCTAGATCCTTGAGGGTTTTTCCAAGTATGTGCCTCAAGGGTCCTTTTCATTAATTGTCACCTTGAAGTAGTAAGAGTTAACTCATTATCTTTTTGGTTGTGCTTCTTTTCTGTTCATTGACCACGAATCTAAGTGTTTTGTCTCAAGACAACCCTTTAGTTAGGCTTTCAATTAACACTCCCAAGCCAGTTGGCTTTATGGTACTAGGTATTGAAACACCCTTGAGAATTTACTTGCCCAGGCCTCTTCTTGACACATCTTCACCACAAGCATCTACTAGGGTCTCTAACTCTTTTGAGTTTTTAAATGTTTTTCTTTCCTTCCTAGTAGTTGATACTCAGAGCCTTGGGTCTTTGTTGCTTACTTCTTCTTGGTTCTATAGATATTCAAGGAACACCCCTCAACCTCTACTTGTCATGCCTCCTAGGACTAGTTGCCCTTTCATGACTCATTTTCTCTTTAGTTCATTCAAGGTTCTACACTTAGTCTTTTGTTTCTAAGTTCTTTGAATGAGCTTTCTTGGTCTTAGTCTCATTTACTCTTGTTCTTGCACAACTCACAACAACTCTTATGGAGACAAACTACACTTTATTGATGTTGAAAAAGACTAAAGTTAACATTGCATTTTTTTCTTGCATATCAAAGGACTCACAAAAGACTTCAAGTAATAAAGAACTAAACATAAAACATAAACTATCCTAGAATTACCAATTATTCTCAAACATAAAGTAAAGCAGAGAGAAACTTAAACATAGTTCAGAAATTTGAAAAATGTCAACCATGGAACATAACAACCTTGTGTAGCTTCAACTTCAGTTCATTGGCCCTTTGCCCTTGTCTTTCTTCTTGGAGGGGGAGGAGTCATCTTCAACCTTTTGGGAGGATCCTTCTTGTGCTTTCTTGTCCTTGGGCTTTGATGAGCGGATAATTTATACGCTTTTTGGCATTGTTTTTACATAGTTTTTAGTATGATTTGATTAGTTTTTAGTATATTTTTATTAGTTTTTAATTAAAAATCACATTTCTAGACTTTACTATGAGTTTGTGTGTTTTTCTGTGATTCAGGTATTTTCTGGCTGAAATTGAGGGACTTGAGCAAAAATCTGATTCAGAAGCTGACAAAGGACTGCTGATGCTGTTGGATTCTGATCTTCCCACTCTCAAAGTGGATTTTCTGGAGCTACAAGAGTCCAAATGGCACGCTCTGAATTGCGTTGGAAAGTAGACATCCAAGGCTTTCCAGAAATATATAATAGTCCATACTTTGCCCGAGTTTAGATGACACAAACTGGCATTCAACGCCATCTCTTTGCCCTATTCTGGAGTTAAACGCCAGAAACAGGTTGCAAAGCAGAGTTAAACGCCAGAAACAGGTTACAAACTGGCGTTTAACTCCAAGGACAACCTCTACACATGAAAGCTCAATGCTTAGCCCAAGCACACACCAAGTAGGCCCCGGAAGTGGATTTCTGCATCATTTGCTTATCTCTGTAAACCCCAGTAACTAGTTTAGTATAAATAGGACTTTTTACTATTGTATTTACATCTTCGGATCTATCTTTGATCAGTCTTAGGCGATCTTAGACTCTTATGAAGGCTGGCCATTCGGCCATGCCTGGACCTTGTTCTTATGTATTTTCAACAGTAGAGTTTCTACACACCATAGATTAAGGTGTGGAGCTCTGCTATTCCTCATGAATTAATGCAAAGTAATATTGTTTTTCTATTCAATTCAAGCCTATTTCTTCTCTAAGATATCCATTCACACCCAAGAACATGATGAATGTGATGATTATGTGATGCTCATCATCATTCTCACTTATGAACGCGTGCGTGACAACCACTTCCGTTCTACATGCAAACAAGCTTGAATGCGTATCTCTTAGCCTCCTGATTCACGATCAGAGTCTTCGTGGTATAGACTAGCATTATTGGCGGCCATTCTTGAGATCCAGAAAGTCTAAACCTTGTCTGTGGTATTCCGAGTAGGATCTGGGAAGGGATGGCTGTGACGAGCTTCAAACTCGCGAGTGCTGGGCGTAGTGACAAACGCAAAAGGATTACTGAATCCTATTCCAGCAGAATCGAGAACCGACAGATGATTAGCCGTGCGGTGACAGCGCATTTTGGACCATTTTCACTGAGAGGACGGGATGTAGCCATTGACAATGGTGATGCCCAACATAAAGCTTGCCATGGAAAGGAGTATGAAGGATTGGATGAAAGCAGTAGGAAAGCAGAGGTTCAGAAGGAATAAAAGCATCTCTATACGCTTATCTGAAATTCTCACCAATGAATTACATAAGTATCTCTATCTTTATTTTATGTTTTAATTATATTTTAATTATTAAATCACCATAACCAATTGAATCCGCCTGACTGAGATTTACAAGATGACCATAGCTTGCTTCAAGCCGACAATCTCCGTGGGATCGACCCTTATTCACGTAAGGTTTATTACTTGGATGACCCAGTGCACTTGCTGGTTAGTTGTGCGAAGTTGTGACAAAGAACTAAAATTATGAACGTGCGTATTAAGTTTTTGACGCCGTTACCAAGGAATGAACGATCACGATTTCGCATACCAAGTTTTTGGCGCCGTTGCCGGGGATTGTTCGAGTTTGGACAACTGACAGTTCATCTTGTTGCTCAGATTAGGTAAATTTATTTTAATTTTAAGCTTTTTGTTTTTGTTATTTTTAATTTTCAAAAAATTTTCAAAAAAAAAAATCTTTCAAAAATTTCTCCCTGTTTTCGAAAATTATTCTAAATTTTTAAGAATGAATTCTAGAGTTTCATGAAACATGTTGAAGCCTGGCTGGCTGTAAAGCCATGTCTAACTCTTTTGAACCGAGGCTTCCACCCATCAGCACAGAAGCAAGTTGAATGAAGTATCAGCTGTTGTATGTCTGATTTGTATCTTCAAGCTTGGCTGGCCATTGGCCATGTCTAGTGTTTTGGACTGGAGCTTTCAATGAAAGCTTGGCTGCCTAGTGAGCCATGTCTAATCCCTGGACCGGAGCTTTAGACTAACATTGCATGATTCCTGGAATTCTCGTTAAAAATTTTGAAATCCTTATTTTTCTTTTTCCAATTAATTTTCGAAAAATACTAAAAATTTTTTTAATAAAATCATGAAAAAACCAAAAAAAAAATTGATGTTTCTTGTTTCAGTCTAGTGTCAAATTGTAAGTTTGGTGTCAATTGTATGTTTTTAAAATCTATGCATTTTTCAAAAACTCATGCATGTGTTCTTCATGATCTTCAAGTTGTTCTTGATGATCTTCTTTGTTTGATATTTGCAATTTTATATTGTGTATTTTCTTGTTTTTCATATGCATTTTTAATTTGTTAGTGTCTAAACATTGGAAAATTTCTAAGTTTGGTGTCTTGCATGTTTTTCTTTTCTTAAAAATTTTCAAAAATAAGTTCTTGATGTTCATCTTGACATTCAAAGTGTTCTTGGTGTTCATCTTGATATTCAAAGTGTTCTTGCATGCATTAGTTATTTTGATTCATAATTTTCATGTTTTGAGCCTTTTTATTGTTTTTCTCTTTCATCATTAAAAATTCAAAAATAAAAAAATATCTTTCCCTTTTTCTCTCATAAATTTTCGAAAATTTGAATTGACTTTTTCAAAAATTTTTAAAATCTAGTTGTTTCTTATGAGTCAAATCAAATTTTCAATTTAAAAATTCTATCTTTTTTAAATCTTTTTCAAAAATCAAATCTTTTCCATTTCTTCTTTCATAATTTCAAAATTTTCAAAATTTATTTTTCAAAGCTTTTTCTTATTTCTATTTCATATTTTCGAAATTAATGCTAACAATTAATGTGATTGATTCAAAAATATGAAGTTTGTTACTTGCCTAGTAAGAAAGGTTCAATCTTTAAATTTCAAATTCATATATTTTTGTTTCTTGTTAGTCAAGTAATCAACTTTAATTTTCAAAATCAAATCTTTTTAAAATTCTTTTTCAAATCTTTTTCAAAATAAATTTCAATCACATCTTTTTCAAAATCAATTTCAAAATCTTTTCTAACTTCTTATCTTTTCAAATTTGATTTTCAAATCCTTTTCAATTAACCACTTGACTTTTTGTTTGATTATTATCTTTTTCAAAACTACCTAACTAATTCTCTCTTTAATTTTCGAAAATCACCTTCCTCTTTTTTAAAATTCCTTTTTAATTAACTAATTATTTTAAATTTTAATTTAATTTAATTTAATTTTTCTTTTTAATTTTCGAATTCTAACTTTGATTTTAAATAAAAACAAAAATATTTTTATTTTATTTAATTTTCGAATTCTTCCATCTCTCATCTCTTTCTAATTATTTTATTTATCTACTAACACTTCTCTTCTTCTTAAAAATTCGAACCCTCTCCCTCTTTCTGTGTTCGAATTCTTTTTCTTCTCTTCTACTCACATAAAGGAACCTCTCTACTGTGGCAAAGAGTATCCCTATTATTTTCTGTTCCCTGCTTTTTCATATGAGCAGGAGCAAGGACAAGAACATTCTTGTTGAAGTAGATCCTGAACTTGAAAGGACTCTGAAGAGGAAGCTAAGGGAAGCTAAAGCACAACTCTCTGGAGAAAATCTAACAGAAATTTTCGAAAAAGAAGGAGACATGGCCGAAAATAATAACAATGCAAGGAAGATGCTTGGTGACTTTACGGCACCAAATTCCAATTTACATGGAAGAAACATCTCAATCCCTGCCATTGGAGCAAACAATTTTGAGCTTAAACCTCAATTAGTTTCTCTGATGCAACAGAACTGCAAGTTTTATGGACTTCCATCAGAAGATCCTTTTCAGTTCTTAACTGAATTCTTGCAGATCTGTGATACTGTTAAGACCAATGGGGTTGATCCTGAGGTCTACAGGCTTATGCTTTTCTCGTTTGCTGTAAGAGACAGAGCTAGAATATGGTTAGACTCCCAACCTAAAGACAGCCTGAACTCTTGGGATAAGCTGGTCACGGCTTTCTTAGCCAAGTTCTTTCCTCCTCAAAAGCTTAGTAAGCTTAGAGTGGATGTTCAAACCTTCAGACAGAAAGAAGGTGAATCCCTCTATGAAGCTTGGGAGAGATACAAGCAACTGACCAAAAAGTGTCCTTCTGACATGCTTTCAGAATGGACCATCCTGGATATATTCTATGATGGTCTGTCTGAATTATCAAAGATGTCATTGGACCATTCTGCAGGTGGATCCATTCACCTAAAGAAAACACCTGCAGAAGCTCAGGAACTCATTGACATGGTTGCAAATAACCAGTTCATGTACACTTCTAAGAGGAATCCTGTAAGTAATGGGACGCCTTAGAGGAAGGGAGTTCTTGAAATTGATGCTCTGAATGCCATATTGGCTCAGAACAAAATATTGACTCAGCAAGTCAATATGATTTCTCAGAGTCTGAATGGAATGCAAGCTGCATCCAACAGTACTCAAGAGGCATCTTCTGAAGAAGAAGCTTATGATCCTGAGAACCCTGCAATAGCAGAGGTGAATTACATGGGTGGGCCCTATGGAAACACCTATAATCCCTCATGGAAAAATCATCTAAATTTCTCATGGAAGGATCAACAAAATCCTTAACAAGGCTTTAATAATGGTGGAAGAAACAGGTTTAGCAATAGCAAGCCTTTTCCATCATCCACTCAGCAACAGACAGAGAATTCTGAGCAGAATCTATCTAGCTTAACAAATATAGTTTCTAATCTATCTAAGGCCACTTTAAGTTTCATGAATGAAACAAGGTCCTCTATTAGAAATTTGGAGGCACAAGTGGGCCAGCTGAGTAAAAGAGTCACTGAAACCCCTCCTAGTACTCTCCCAAGCAATACAGAAGAGAATCCAAAAAGAGAGTGCAAGGCCATTACCTTACTTGGTGTGGCCGAACCCAAAGAGGAGGAGAAGAACGCGAATCCTAGTGAGAAAAACCTCCTGGGACGTTCAGTGACCAATAAGGAGTTTTCCTTTGAGGAACCAAAGGAATCTGAGGCTCATCTAGAGATCATAGAGATTCCATTGAACCTCCTTTTACCATTCATGAGCTCTGATGACTATTCATCTTCTGAAGAAGATGAAGACATTGCTGAAGAGCAAGTTGCTCAATATTTAGGAGCAATCATGAAGCTGAATGCCAAATTATTTAGTAATGAGACTTGGGAGGATGAACCTCCATTGCTCATCAAGGAACTAAATGCCTTGGTTTAGCAAACTCTACCTCAAAAGAAATAGGATCCTGGTAAATTTCTAATACCCTGTAACATAGGCACCATGACCTTTGAAAAGGCTCTGTGTAACCTGGGGTCAGGCATAAAGAAAATGCCACTCTCTATAACGGAGAAACTAGGGATCTTTGAGGTACAGGCTGCCAAATTCTTATTAGAGATGGCAGACAAATCCATGAAACAGGCTTATGGACTAGTAGAGGACGTGTTAATAAAGGTTGAAGGCCTTTACATCCCTGCTGATTTCATAATCCTAGACACTGGAAAGGATGAGGATGAATCCATTATCCTTGGAAGATCTTTTCTAGCCACAACAAAAGCTGTGATTGATGTGGACAGAGGAGAGTTGGTCCTTCAACTGAATGAGGACAACCTTGTGTTTAAAATTCAAGGATCTCCCTCTATAACCATGGAGAGGAAGCATGAAAAGCTTCTCTCATTGCAGAGTCAACCAAAGCCCCCACAGTCAAACTCTAAGTTTGGTGTTGAACCCCCACATTCAAACTCTAAGTTTGGTGTTGGGAGGTCCCAACAATGCTCTGAACGTCTGTGAGGCTCCATGAGAGCTCACTATCAAGCTATTGACATTAAAGAAGCGCTTGTTGGGAGGCAACCCAATGTTATTTAATTATATCTATTTATTTTCTATTGTTATTTTATATTTTTTTAGGTTGATGATCATGTGGAGTCACAAAAACTATTGAAAAATCAAAAACAGAATAAAAAATAGCATTACAAACAGCACACCCTGGAGGAAGAGCATTCTGGCGTTTAAACGCCAGAAACAAGCATCTGTCTGGCGTTTAACGCCAGAAACAAGCACCAAGCTGGCGTTTAACGCCAGAAACAAGCATCAGTCTGGCGTTAAACGCTAGAAACAGGCTACATTTGGGCGTTTAACGCCATTAATAGGCAGCAGTCTGGCGTTAAATGCCAGGATTGCACACTAAGGGCATTTTACACGCCTAATTGGAGCAGGGATGTTAAGTCCTTGGCCCAACTGGATCTGTGGACCCCACAGGATCCCCACCTACCTCACCATTCAAATTCAAACCATTTCTCTCCCAAACCCACCCATTCACACACCTCCATTTTCTTCTTCTTCTACTACTTCCTTTCTTCTTTTGCTCGGGGACGAGCAAACCTTTTAAGTTTGGTGTGGTAAAAGCATTGCTTTTTGTTTTTCCATAATTCAGTGGTAGAGCAATTGACTGCAGATCAAAGAGCTATGAGGGAAGAGCAACAAAGACAAGGAAGAGACATAGAGGAGCTCAAGAGCACCATTGGTTCTTCAAGAAGAGGAAGACGCCACCCTCACTAAGGTGGACCCGTTCCTTAATCTCCTTGTTCTTATTTTCCTGTTTTTCGTCTACTATGCTTTATGTTTTATTTCTGTTTGTGTCTTTACTATATGATCATTAGTGTTTAAGTGTCTATGTCTTAATGCTATGGGTGTCCTATGAATCCATCACCTTTCTTAAATGAAAAATGTTTTAATTACAAAAGAACAAGAAGTACATGACTTTCGAATTCATCCTTGAAATTA
Organism: Arachis hypogaea; assembly: GCF_003086295.3. Taxonomy (NCBI): domain Eukaryota; kingdom Viridiplantae; phylum Streptophyta; class Magnoliopsida; order Fabales; family Fabaceae; genus Arachis; species Arachis hypogaea. Next base: position 131,299,925 of record NC_092046.1, read on the forward strand.
GTTTAATTATATTGATGTGGTGGCAATACTTTTTGTTTTCTGAATGAATGCTTGAACAGTGCATATGTCTTTTGAAATTGTTGTTCATGAATGTTAAATATGTTGGCTCTTGAAAGAATGATGAAAAGGAGAAATGTTATTGATAATCTGAAAAATCATAAAAATGATTCTTGAAGCAAGAAAAAGCAAAAATGATTCTTGAAGCAAGAAAAAGCAGTGAATACAAAAGCTTGCAGAAAAAAAAAGAAAAAAAAAGAAAGAGAAAAGAAAATTGGCGAAAAAAAAGAGAAAGAAAAAGAAAAAGCAAGCAGAAGAAGCCAATAGCCCTTAAAACCAAAAGGCAAGGGTAATAAAAAGGATCCAAGGCTTTGAGCATCAGTGGATAGGAGGGCTTAAAGGAATAAAATCCTGGCCTAAGCGGCTAAACCAAGCTGTCCCTAACCATGTGTTTGTGGCGTGAAGGTGTCAAGTGAAAACTTGAGACTGAGGGGTTAAAGTCAAGGTCCAAAGCAAAAAAAGAGTGTGCTTAAGAACCCTGGACACCTCTAATTGGGGACTTTAGCAAATCTGAGTCATAATCTGAAAAGGTTCACCCAGTTATGTGTCTGTAGCATGTATGTATCCGGTGGTAATACTAGAAAACAGAGTGCTTAGGGCCACGGCCAAGACTCATAAAGTAGCTGTGTTCAAGAATCAACATACTGAACTAGGAGAATCAATAACACTATCTAAATTCTAAGTTTCTATAGATGCCAATCATTCTGAACTTCAATGGATAAAGTGAGATGCCAAAACTATTCAAGAGACAAAAAGCTACTAGTGCCGCTCATCTGATTGGAGCTAAGTTTCATTGATATTTTGGAATTTATAGTATATTCTCTTCTTTTTATCCTATTTGATTTTCAGTTGCTTGGGGACAAGCAACAATTTAAGTTTGGTGTTGTGATGAGCGAATAATTTATACGCTTTTTGGCATTGTTTTTACATAGTTTTCAGTATGATTTGATTAGTTTTTAGTATATTTTTATTAGCTTTTAATTAAAAATCACATTTATGGACTTTACTATGAGTTTGTGTATTTTTCTATGATTTTAGGTATTTTCTGGCTGAAATTGAGGGACTTGAGCAAAAATCTGATTCAGAGGCTGACAAAGGACTGCTGATGTTGTTGGATTCTGACCTCCCTGCACTCAAAGTGGATTTTCTAGAGTTACAAGAGTCCAAATGGTGCGCTCTCAATTGCGTTGGAAAGTAGACATCCAGGGCTTTCCAGAAATATATAATAGTCCATACTTTGCCTGAGTTTAGATGATGCAAACTGTCGTTCAACGCCAGCTCTCTGCCCTATTCTGGAGTTAAACGCCAGAAACAGGTTGCAAAGCAGAGTTAAACGCTAGAAACAGGTTACAAATTGGCGTTTAACTCCAAGGACGACCTCTACACATGAAAGCTCAATGCTCAGCCCAAGCACACACCAAGTGGGTCCCGGAAGTGGATTTCTGCATCATTTACTTATCTCTGTAAACCCTAGTAACTAGTTTAGTATAAATAGGACTTTTTACTATTGTATTTACATCTTCGGATCTATCTTTAATCAGTCTTAGGTGATCTTAGACTCTTATGGAGGCTGGCCATTCGGCCATGTCTGGACCTTGTTCTTATGTATTTTCAACGGTAGAGTTTCTACACACCATAGATTAAGGTGTGGAGCTCTGCTGTTCCTCATGAATTAATGCAAAGTACTATTGTTTTTCTATTCAATTTAAGCCTATTTCTTCTCTAAGATATCCATTCGCACCCAAGAACATGATGAATGTGATGATTATGTGACACTCATCATCATTCTCACTTATGAACGCGTGCCTGACAACCACTTCCGTTCCACATGCAAACAAGCTTGAATGCGTATCTCTTAGCCTCCTGATTCACAATCAGAGTCTTCGTAGTATAGGCTAGCATTATTGGCGGCCATTCTTGAGATCCGGAAAGTCTAAACCTTATCTGTGGTATTCCGAGTAGGATCTGGGAAGGGATGGCTGTGACGAGCTTCAAACTCGCGAGTGCTGGGCGTAGTGACAGACATAAAAGGATTACTGAATCCTATTCCAGCAGGATCGAGAACCGACAGATGATTAGCCGTACGGTGACAGCGCATTTTGGACCATTTTCACTGAGAGGACGGGATGTAGCCATTGACAACGGTGATGCCCAACATAAAGCTTGCCATGGAAAGGAGTATGAAGGATTGGATGAAAGCAGTAGGAAAGCAGAAGTTCAGAAGGAATAAAAGCATCTTTATACGCTTATCTGAAATTTTCACCAATGAATTACATAAGTATCTCTATCTTTATTTTATGTTTTAATTATATTTTAATTATTAAATCACCATAACCAATTGAATCTGCTTGATTGAGATTTACAAGATGACCATAGCTTGCTTCAAGCCGACAATCTCCGTGGGATCGACCCTTACTCACGTAAGGTTTATTACTTGGACGACCCAGTGCACTTGCTGGTTAGTTGTGCGAAGTTACGACAAAGAACTAAAATTATGAACGTGCGTATTAAGTTTTTGACGCCGTTACCAAGGAATGAACGATCACAATTTCGCATACCAGGCTTCCAAAATCCCAGCCGTCTCATGTAGGACTTCACCTTTTCTTTGTGCTGGTATGCAATTTCCTCCTGCCGTCCACTGAGTTCTTCTAATTTCTGCATATAGGTGGGATCATTGGGATTCATGTTGGCTACTGCATTGCACAAGTAGCTCAACTTATTTTGTGCATAGTAGTCATATTCTCCTCTTGCTACAGTTCTGGCTTCATAGAGGTGTCTGGATTCAGCAAGGCTCTCCTTTTGATGTAATTGATATTCCAGCATCATCCCTAAACTGCCTTGCAATTCTCCCCAATTGATCTGTTCTTGCTGCTCCTTCAGGGTTCAAAGCTCCATTGGAAGTTTTGTATGTTCTCATTCACTTGGTTCCATTGCTCCCTTTGGTTATTTTGAAATTGGTTGACATCTTCTCTCAGTTGATGCAAATCTCCCTTCATTTGATGCACGTCTCCTTGCAGCTGCTCCCAGTTTACTCCTTCAGGAAATTGCTGGTACTGTTGATATTGTTGATATTGTGGTGGTTGAAGTGCCAGGAAATGTGGTTGCTCCTTTGCCTCTTCTTGTTGTTGTTGTTGTTGTGGCATATGAGCATGAGCTCTATGCTCTCTGGCCCTCTGAAGTGGGTTGAAAGCCAACACCTTGGCCATTTTCTTGGCAGTTATAGGCTTGTCTTGCTTCACCAGCACCTCATCAATAACTTTCTCAACTCCAGCTTCATCACATAGCTCTTGTATGATGCTGAGGAATGCCAATCTTGTGCTTTCATTAGTGCTCTTCAGTATTTTGTTGATGTTGGCAATCAACTCCCCAACATTTACATTTTCTCCCTTCATAATGCTGTATATGAGCACAACTCTCTCCTTGGTCACCTCTAAGGTGTTGGATGTAGAGATCAAAAATATTCTCACAAAGTCCAGCCACCCCCTAGCTTGGGGGCTCAAGTCCCTTCTTCTCAGCTGGTTGGGTTCCCCATCTTTGTCATTGATCTACTACACATTTGGTACACAAATTTCGTTCAGGATTTCATCAAATCCTGAGTCCGTTTGCTTCATCCTCTCCTCATAACTCCGAGTGGAGTTTGTCCTCTTCACCACCAGCACCTTTTCTATGTTAGAGGGACTATAATCAATAGATTTCCCTCCTCACATAGCTAATATACCCATAAGCTTGCCCTGGCTGTGGCACGGCATTGGCATAAAATTCCCTTACCAAACCTTCCACCACTTTCTTTGGTGGGTTGCAGAAGCGTGCCTAGCCCCTGTTGTTTATCTCGATGTTAATTTCAGGGTGCTCATTCCATCCCAGTTGAAAACCAACCTCTAGGATGATCTCCCTCCCACTTACCCAACCATAGAATTAGTTTTGGTTGCATGCGGAGAGAAATTTGTATTCATTGAAGGTTGAGCTTGAGGAACCGCAAGTTGGTTCTTTGGTCTTTCTTTTCTTTGAGGCTGAGGATTTCGGTGGTGCCATTGGGTGGAGAGAGAGTGTGTGTTTGAAGGTTCTGAGATAGTAATAGAGTGTTGCAAAGAAATGTAAGCAAAACAAAAGTTTTGCTCCAACACCAAACTTAGGACTTGATTGTCCCAATCAAGTAAAAAGATAGAGAGAAAGGGGATGAAAAAAGAAAAAAAAAAGAGAGAAAGAAAGGTCTGTGTGAGTTTCTTTTGTGTATGGAATGGGGTTTGAAGTGGGAGGGAAATGGGAAAGTGATGGGATTTATAGGGGGTGAAGGGTGTGGTTCGAATGGTGGGAAGTGGAAATGGGTTTAATGTTTTCCACTTGGGGAGTGGCGCCTAGCGTGGGAAGAGGCGCCAATCCTTATCTCACTTTGCTTCCTGTATGTGTTGAGTTCCAAAGTGCAAGTATACTTTGACCTCTTTTTCTATCAATCAAGTGGGCCCCATTCAATCTCCTGAAAATGAAACCGAAACCCCATTAGTAATGACAAAATAATCCTCCACATTCCTTTTTAATGCTAGTGAATGGATTTGCAACTGATGGGTGTCTCTTGGGACACCAAACTTAATTCATTTTGTATCTTAATAAATTGGGTTCATCATTGGGTTTTTAATGTGTTCATGGGGAAGAAGTAATTCCAATTCTTTCACATTCTTTTGCTTCTAATCTCCCCTGAACACATTAAAATTCACATTCAAGCCTCCACCAATATATTAAATGCTTTCAAATTGAGTGGTATTGGGCTTGTTAAGTGATCCTCGTATGGTGGTGACCACACCAAACTTAATCTCTGGGCTTACTCTTCAAAAATTAGTTTATCCAAATGATTGTAAGCCTAGATTAAGTAGGTGAGTGGCCACACCAAACTTAGCTTTTTAGCTAGTTCTTAGCCCAATCACTCATCATCAGTGAATGCCTTCATCAAGTTGCACTTCCAAAAATAGGAGACAAAATAATTCATAAAGCTATCCTAACTATCAAAGCTGAAATTAAATTTCCTAAGCTAATATTCACAATCTACTTTTAAGAAAGCAATAAATCAAAAGGATATAAAGTGTTGGGGTGCCTCCCAACTAGCGCTTCTTTATCATCACTAGCTTGGCGTTCTTCCTTTTTCAGTTGAGGTGGTAGCTCACTCTCCTTTCATCCAGTGAGTCCCCTAGGTAATGCTTGAGTCTATGGCCATTTGCAGTGAAGGTTCTTTGTGTTTTGTCCTCCATGAGTTCCACTTGACCATAGGGGTATGGTGAAGGGTCCTGACCATCTAGACTTAAGCTTCTCAGGGAAGAACTTAAGTCTAGAATTGTACAATAACACCTTTTGTCCTTCAGTGAACTCCCTCCTTGTTATCTTTTGATCATGCCACCTTTTTGTGTTCTCTTTGTAAATCTTTGCATTCTCATATGCTTGGTTCCTAAATTCCTCCAGCTCGTTGAGTTGCCTTAGTCTCCTTTCTACAGCAGCTTGCTCATCAAAGTTCAGTAGTTTTAGAGCCCAGAATGCTCTATGTTCAAGCTCAACTGGCAAATGGCAAGCCTTGCCAAATACTAATTGGTATGGAGACATCCCAATAGGTGTCTTGAAGGCTGTTTTGTAGGCCCATAAAGCGTCGTCCAGCTTCTTAGACCAGTCCTTCCTTGAGCTTTCAACAGTTTTTTCAAGAATCCTTTTGAGCTCCCTGTTGGAAATCTCTGCTTGCCCATTGGTCTGCAGATGATAAGGAGTTGCCACCTTGTGCTTGACTCCATATCTGAGAAGGAGTGCTTCCAGTTGTTTATTGCAGAAATGTGTTCCTCCATCACTAATGAGTTCCCTGGGAACCCCAAACCTGCTGAAAATGTTCCTTCTTAAGAAGCTCATTACAACCTTGTTGTCATTTGTTGCAGTGGCAATAGCTTCTACCCACTTTGACACATAATCTACAGCAACAAGTATATAACTATTTGAGTAGGAGGATGAGAAAGGCCCCATAAAGTCAATCCCCCATACATCAAATAGTTCTAACTCCATTATAAATCTCTGTGGCATCTCATTATTTTTGGGTAGATTGCCAGCCCTTTGGCATTCGTCACATCTTGATACCAAGTCCTTTGCATCCTTGAAAATGCTTGGCCAGTAGAATCCACATTGGAGCACCTTGGCTGCTGTTCTTTCTCCACTAAAATGGCCTCCATATGCAGATCCAAGACATTGCCAAAGCACCTCTTGTCCTTCCCCATGGGATATACACCTCCTCAAGATTCCATCAGCACACTTTTTGAACAAATATGGCTCATCCCAGATGTAGTATTTGGCATCTTTGATGAGCTTTCTCCTCACGTATTTGTTAATGTTGGTAGGTAGTTCCCCAATGGCCTTGAAATTGGCTATGTCTGCAAACCAAGGGGTCTCTTGGATCATCATCAATTGCTCATCAGGGAAGCTTTCATTCACTGCAAGATGGTGTGCTCTTTCTTCTTCTTGTAGAATCCTTGAGAGGTGGTCAGCTACTTTATTCTCTACTCCACTCCTGTCTTTAATTTCAATATCAAACTCTTGGAGTAGCAGGATCCATCTTATTAGTCTGGGCTTGGATTCTTGTTTGGTAAGCAAGTATTTGAGTGCTGCATGATCAGTGAATACAATTACTTTAGAACCAATGAGATATGATCTAAACTTATCTAAAGCAAAGACAATGGCAAGTAATTCCTTCTCTGTAGTGGTATAGTTCCTTTGGTTCTCATTAAGAACCTTGCTGGCATAGTAAATGACATGCACTAATTTATCCTTCCTCTGTCCTAAAATAGCCCCCACGGCAAAATCTGATGCATCACACATCAACTCAAAGGGTTAATCCCAACATGGTGGTGCTATGATAGGCGCAGAGGAAAGTTTGTTCTTAAGTTCTTCAAAAGCTAGCATGCATTCATTATCAAAAACAAAAGGTACATTAGAGACAAGCGGGTTGCTCAAAGGTTTGGCAACCTTAGAAAAGTCTCTAATAAACCTCCTATAGAAGCCAGCATGTCCTAGAAAACTTCTAATTGCTTTGACATTGCAAGGTGGGGTAACCTTTCAATCACCTCCACTTTTGCCTTGTCCACTTCTATGCCCCTTTTTGAGATTTTATGACCAAAGACCACCCCCTCTATAACCATGAAATGGCATTTTTCCCAATTTAAAACAAGGTTGGTCTCTTGGCATCTCTTTAGCACCAAGGCTAAGTGATGTAAGCAATCAGAATATGAGTTACCAAATACAGAGAAGTCATCCATAAACACCTCAATGAATCTTTCAATCATATCTGAAAATATAGAGAGCATACACCTTTGGAATGTTGCAGGTGCATTGCACAATCCAAAGGGCATTCTCCTATAAGCAAAGACACCATATGGACAAGTAAAAGAAGTTTTCTCTTGGTCCTTTGGGTCTACAACTATTTGGTTGTAACCCGAATAACCGTCAAGAAAGCAATAGTATTCATGTCCGGCCAGCCTCTCAAAGCATCTGGTCCATGAATGGTAGGGAGCTTCCTGTAGTCGATGCACATGCGCCAACCAGTCACTGTTCTTGTTGGTATCAGCTCATTCTTCTCATTTGGCACAACAGTGACCCCTCCCTTCTTAGAAACTACTTGCACAGGGCTCACCCAAGGGCTGTCTGAGATGGGGTAGATCACCCCAGCTTGCCATAACTTCAACACCTCCTTCTGGACCACTTCATTCATAGTTGGGTTCAGCCTTCTTTGTTGTTGTCTTGAGGGCTTAGCACCCTCCTCAAGCAGGATCTTGTGCATTCACATTGAGGGGCTGATCCATTTTAAGTCTGTAAGTGTCCAGCCTATAGCATTCTTGTGTTATTTCAGCACTTGGATAAGTTCCTCTTCTTGCTCCTTACTCAAGCTTGAGTTGATGATCACTGGGTAGGTGTTGTTGTCACCCAGATATGCATATTTCAAACTTGGTGGTAAGGTCTTCAGCTATAGTTTTGGTGCCTCTTCTCCATTGTTGTCTTTGTGGTTTGTCATGATTGAACTTTCCATGGTTCCTTGTGGTAGTTCTCCATGTGGTGTTTGTTGCTCCAATTCTATAGTTCCTTCACGTTGCTCTTCTTCCAAAATCCCTTGAACTATTTGTTCTATGGTGTCCACCATCATGCATTCTCCTATTGATTCCTTGAGATAGCTCATTGCCTTGAAGACATTGAAGACCATCTTCTCCTCATGTAATCTCAAGACTAGTTCCCCTTTTTACACATCAATGATGGCTCCAGCAGTAGCTAGGAATGGCCTTCCTAGGATAATTGAAGTGTTAACCTCTTCTTCCATATCCAGCACAACAAAGTTAGCTGGGAAAATGAATTCTTCCACTTTCACCAATAAATCTTCCACTACTCCCTGTGAAAACTTGAATGTTCTGTCAGCCAGTTGGAGTGCCATTCTTGTTGGTTTAGCTTCCTCAATTGTCATCCTTCTCATCATGTTCAAGGACATGAGATTGATGCTAGCCCCCAAGTTGCATAAGGCCTTCTTAATATTGATATCCCCTATGATGCAGGGGATTTGGAAACTCCCTGGGTCTTTCATTTTCTGGGGGAGTTTCTTTTGTATGATGGCACTACACTCCTCAATTAGGACTACAGTCTCCTTTTCTCCCCAATTTCTTTTTCTTGTCATGAGTTCCTTCAAGAACTTGGCGTAGAGGGGCATTTGCTCTAGTGCTTCAGCAAATGGTATATTGATTTGGAGCTTTTTGAAGATCTCCAAGAATCTGGAAAACTGGCCATCCTTCCTATCCTTCCTTAGCCTGTGTGGGTATGGTGCCTTTGGCACATAAGGCTTCAAGATTGGCTTTGGTGAAGATGGGTTAGGGGTCTCTTCTTTCTTCTTGTTTTCAGGTCTTTCTGCAGCTTCTTCTTTATGGTTCTCCTGGCTTGGGGTTGCCTCTTCTACCACCTTTCCACTCCTAAATGTGATGGCCTTGCATTCCCCTCTTGGGTTGGCCATGGTGTCATTAGGAAATGTGTGTGTAGAAATTGGAATTTGCTTGGATAAGAACCCCACTTGTGCTTCCAGCTTTGAGATTGCTGCACCTTGATTCTTCAGATTCGATTTGTATTCTTCTTGGTTAGCATCTATCTTCCTTTTAGCCTGTGTTTGTCTCTCCAAAAGAGTGAAAATAGCCCCTGTGAGCTGTGATGATAGTTGTGCTATTGCAGCCTCTACTCTCTCAAAGTTACCTCTGATCTCGCATGGTTGTGAGGTTGATGTTAATGTGTTTTGATGGTGGTGTGTTTGCTGGGTGGAAGGGTATGATGTGTGAGGTGGATTGTGATAGGGTCTGTTGTTGTTTGATTGATGGTTGGGATTGTGATTTTGGTATTGATTGGCTTGGTATGGCTTGTTATGATCTTGGTTGTGACCTTGTTGGTTCTCCCATCCAAAATTTGGGTGGTTCTTCCATCCTGGGTTGTATGTCTTGGAGTTAGGGTCATATGGTAGTTGAGAGGGGTTGTGTACATAGTTTGCTTGCTCACATTTGACTTCTGGTGCATCTCCTTCTTGGGGTGGTGCTTGAGTTTGAACAACTGCAACTTGATTGTTCTGCATCTTCTTACTCAAGGTTGCTAGTTGTGCTGCAATTGCTTGTTTTGTGCCAACAAGGCATCTACAAAGTTGAGTTCCAGCACCCCCTTCTTTTGGCCCCTTTCTAAAGCATAGAATTAGTCATTCTCAGCTACAGTTTTAATGACATCTATGGCTTCCTTAATGGTCTTCTTCTTGTTGAGTGAACCCCCTGAAGAGTGGTCCACAGCCTTCTTTGATTCATAGGTTAGTCCTTCATAGAAAATGTGAAGCTGCACTGATTCATTAAACATATCTGGTGGGCATTTTCTTATTAGATCCTTGAACCTCTCCCAGGCCTCATAAAGTGTTTCACCATCTAGCTGGATGAAGGTTTGTACCTCAACTCTTAGCCTGTTGATCCTCTGTGGAGGGTAAAATCTTGCTAGAAATTTGTTCACAACAACTTCCCATGTGGTTAGGCTCTCCTTGGGGAATGCTTCTAGCCACTTTGTTGCCTTGTTTCTAAGTGAGAAAGGGAACAAGAGTAGCTTGTAGGTGTCAGGGTGTACCCCATTGGACTTTACAGTATCACATATCCTCAAGAATGTGTTGAGATGTTGATTTGGATCTTATTGGGTACTTCCTCCATATGAACAGTTATTCTGGACTAGTGTGATGAGTTGAGGTTTCAACTCAAAATTGTTAGCATGAATTGTTGGCTTGAGGATGCTGCTACCATAGTTTTCTGGATTTGGGTTGATGTAGGAGCCTAAGACTCTCCTTTCTTGCCCAGCTTGATTGCCAGCACCTCCTCCAACATTGTCGTGCACTTCGTCATCCATGGTGGTTGTTAGATCTTCTTCTACTGGCTCCTCTCCAACTATGCCTTTACCTCTAGCTTCCCTCCTTAATCTAAGGAAGGTCCTCTCAAGTCCACTATCAAAAGAGGATGAAGTTTCTCCCCTTCTACCTGTCATACATTCAACACACAGCAAGAAAAGGGCAAGTGAAAGAATCACCTCAGTTAAGATTAGTGGTTAGCTTGATTGATGTAATTAATCAAACAGTTAGAAGAGTGGAAGTATAAACAATGAATAGCTAAAACAATCCCAAAAAGAAGAGAAAGAAAAACAGAGATTAGAAGGGAATTTAAAGATCACACAAAAAAAAGAAAAAAAAACAACAAGGTAGATGAAAATGCTTAATCTAGCTCTCCAATCAATTTAATCATTGTCAAATTCAAACCAATCCCCGACAACGGCGCCATAAACTTGATGAGTGCGATTCACTCCCCTCCCAATAAAATTGATGAATTTGCTCCTTGGCAAGCGCACCAAAATTATCGTCAAGTAATAACTCACAGTGGAGTGGGATCGTATCCACAGAGATTGGTAGATTTGAACAATTTTAATTAATTGGTGAATTAGTCAAGCTTAAACAGAATAAGTTGTGAGTGCAGAATTATAAATGGCAGAAACATAAAAGACAAGAGAATAAAGGAAAGCAATAAAGTGTAGAAATAGAAATGGCAAGAATGTAAAAGGGAGTGGGAATTTGCAGAATATAAATGAAAGCTATAAAAGAATGGGAGAGATAAGAATGGGGGAATTCATTGAGATAAGGAGATATTGTCTCTTTGGATTAAATCCAGCTTATATCCTCTTCAATCATGCAACTCATTGACCTCTTGGCAATCATGATTGATTGATCCCCAATCCCTTGGTGACTCAATCTCTCAGATCTTGATCAATAACCAATTCCTTGGTCTAATTGCTCATGAAGAGAGATATGCTTGGTCCCTGATTATACCACACATCCTTGTAGGTCCAAGTATAGGGAGGATTATATGTCACCATATCCAAATACCAAAACCTAGATCCTACTCAAGTGTGAGAAGGGATTTCTAGCATGGTTTCATGTTTCCTTTTCCAAGGTTCCCATGAAACCCATTTTGCATTCAATCTCTTTTCCAAGATGATTGAACACTAAGCATGAAGAACGAAATTCCTTCTAGCAAATCAAAGAGAAGATGAAGAGAAGAAGAAATTCACTGTCATTAATCCATCAAGTACAATAGAGCTCCCTTTCTTTTGAGAGAGGGAATTTAGCTACTCATAGCTCAGAATAAAAGTACAATAGATGGAAGAGATGAAGTATAAAAAGTGAAAAACTAGAACTCCACAATCCCCTACTAAGATAGTGATGACTGACTCCCTTTTTCTACTACTTCCAAGGGTATTTATACTACTCCTAGATCTAGAAATAAAGAAAAATATAAAAGTAAAAAAAGAAAATTACAATTTGGAGGGAAAAGAAACTCAACAAACGTGATCTTCCAGCTGGCGTGTGACTGGCGCTCCTCTGGCGTGTCAGGCTCCCTTCGTTTTAAGCTTGGCGTGCCATGCCTCACCATTCAAGTGGCACGTCTTCCTCCATCGCATCCCTGGCGTGCCATGCCTTCGACACCAAGTGGCACGCCCAGGCCTCTTTAATTGACCCAAGTAGCTTAGCGTGCCACGCCTTCAAGCCAAAGTGGCATACCCAGGCCATTTTCCACATCTTCATGCTTCTGGAAACTTTTACTAGCGTCGCACGTCCAGGGTCTGGTGTGCCACGCCCCTCTAAATGCTTCATCCTCTTGCTGGCATGCCACGCCTCATCATCCAAGTGGCACGCCCATTTCATTTGGCCCTTTATCTCCTTCTCTGGAAAACACTACCAGCGTGCCACGCCATGGGACTGGCGTGCCACGCCCCTTTACTTGCCTTGGTTCCAAGAGTTGGCGTGCCATGCCTGAACATTCAAGTGGCACGCCAAAGTGGGATAATTGAGCTAGCGTGCCACGCCTTCGATACCAAGTGGCACGCCCAGCTTTGTTTGGCCTCCTTAAGTGCTGGCATGCCACGCCTGATCATGCAAGTGGCGCGCCCAAGTGAGATATATGAGCTGGTGTGCCACGCCTTCGACACCAAGTGGCACGCCCAGCTTTGGTTTGGGTATTCTTTGTGTATTGGCGTGCCATGCCTGGACATTCAAGTGGCACGCCTTAGTGGGACTCTTGAGCTGGCGTGCCACGCCTTCGACACCAAGTGGCACGCTGGTGCGCAGAAATTGTGATCATCAACAATGGCGCCAAAGACTTGGTGCTCTCAAACGTGAATCACACTTTTTCACAACTTTTCACAACTAACCAGCAAGTGCATTGGGTCGTCCAAGTAATAAACCTTACGTGAGTAAGGGTCGATTCCACGGAGATTGTCGGCTTGAAGTAAGCTATGCTCACCTTGTAGATCTCAGTCAGGCGGATTCAAATGGTTATATTGAATTGATAATTAAAATATAATTAAAATATAATTAAAATATAAACTAGGATAGAGATACTTATGTAATTCATTGGTGAGAATTTCAGATAAGCATGTAGAGATGCTTTTGTTCCTCCTGGACCTCTGCTTTCCTGCTACTTTCATCCAATCCTTCATACTCCCTTCCATGGCAAGCTTTATGTTGGGCATCACCGTTGTCAATGGCTACATCCCGTCCTTTCTTTGAAAATGGTCCAATGCGCTGTCACTGCATGGCTAATCATCTGTCGGTTCTCGATCATACTGGAATAGGATTTACTATCCTTTTGCGTCTGTCACTACGCCCAGCACTCGCGAGTTTGAAGCTCGTCACAGCCATCCCTTCCCAAATCCTCCTCGGAATACCACAGACAAAGTTTAGACTTTTCGGATCTCAGGAATGGCCGTCCATGGGTTCTAACTTATACCACGAAGACTCTAATATCTCGAACTCGGTCTCCTGTATTAGATATCTAAGAGATACACATTCTATCTCTTCTTCATGTAGAACGGAAGTGGTTGTCAGGCACGCGTTCATAAGTGAGAATGGTGATGAGCGTCACATAATCATCACATTCATCATGTTCTTGGGTGCGAATGAATATCTTAGAATAGGAATAAGCTTGAATTGAATAGAAAAACAGTAGTACTTTGCATTAATTCATGAGGAGCAGCAGAGCTCCACACCTTAATCTATGGTGTGTAGAAACTCTACCATTGAAAATACATAAGAACAAGGTCCAGGCATGGCCGAATGGCCAGCCTCCCTAAATGGCATATGAATTTGAAAATAGGGAAAAAGGAACTCCCAATACAATAGTAAAAAGTTCTATTTATGCTAAACTAGTTACTAGGGTTACAGAGATAAGTAAATGATGCAGAAATTCACTTCCGGGGCTCACTTGGTGTGTGCTTGGGTTGAGCTTGAAGTTTTCACATAGAGAGGTCTTTATTGGAGTTAAACGCCAGTTTGTAACCTGTTTCTGGCGTTTAATTCTGCTTTGCAACCTGTTTCTGGCATTTAACTCTAAAATATGGCAGAGAGTTGGCGTTGAACGCCAGTTTGCGTCGTCTAAACTTGGGAAAAGTATAAACTATTATATATTTATGGAAAGCCCTGGATGTCTACTTTCCAACGCAATTGAGAGCGCACCTTTTGGAGTTCTGTAGCTCCAGAAAATCCACTTTGAGTGCAGGGAGGTCAGAATCCAACAGCATCTGCAGTCCTTCTTCAACCTCTGAATCAGATTTTTGCTCAAGTCCCTCAATTTCAGCCAGAAAATACCTGAAATCACAGAAAAACACACAAACTCATAGTAAAGTCTAGAAATGTGATTTTTAATTAAAAACTAATAAAAATATAGTATAAACTATCCAAATCATACTAAAAACTATGTAAAAATAATGCCAAAAGGCGTATAAATTATCCGCTCATCACAACACCAAACTTAAATTGTTGCTTGTCCCCAAGCAACTGAAAATCAAATAGGATAAAAAGAAGAGAATATACTATAAATCCCAAAATATCAATGAAACTTAACTCCAATTAGATGAGCGGGACTAGTAGCTTTTTGCCTCTTGAATAGTTTTGGCATCTCACTTTATCCATTGAAGTTCAGAATGATTGGCATCTATAGGAACTTAGAATTTAGATAGTGTTATTCATTCTCCTAGTTCAGTATGTTGATTCTTGAACACAGCTACTTTATGAGTCTTGGCCGTGGCCCTAAGCACTTTGTTTTCCAGTATTACCACCGGATACATAAATGCCACAGACACATAACTGGGTGAACCTTTTCAGATTTAGACTCAGCTTTGCTAAAGTCCCCAATTATAGGTGTCCAGTGTTCTTAAGCACACTCTTCTTTTTTCTTTGGACTTTGACTTTAACCGCTCAGTCTCAAGTTTTCACTTGACACCTTCACGCCACAAGCACATGGTTAGGGACAACTTGGTTTAGCCGCTTAGGCCAGGATTTTATTCCTTTAGGCCCTCCTATCCACTGATGCTCAAAGCCTTGGATCCTTTTTATTACCCTTGCCTTTTGGTTTTAAGGGCTATTGGCTTTTTCTGCTTGCTTTTTCTTTTTCTTTCTCTTTTTTTCGCCCTTTTTTTTTGCAAGCTTTTGTATTCACTGCTTTTTCTTGCTTCTGATGCACGGAAAACTTGTCTCTCAACAAATTTTCCTTCGGCAAGTGTACCGAATTGTCTTCAAGTAATAACTCACTATAGAGTGAGGTCGAATCCCACAGAGATTAACGGATTAAGCAATCAATGGTTAATTGATTATCCTAGTTAGACGAATCATAATGGAGTGATAAGTAACAAGGAAATGTAAATTGACAGAAAAGTAAAGAAAGCAATAAAGTGCAGAAAAGTAAAATGACAAGAAAAGTAAATGTAAGAACTAAAAATAAAATGAACATTGGGATCAAGAGATATTGCAATCCTCCGGATCAAGTTCATTCTCATCTCTTCCTCAATCAATGCGTTCATTGATCTCCTTGGAAATCTTAAGTGATCGAATTACAATTCCTTGTAATTCAATCTCTCAAATCTTGATCAATAGCCAATTTCTTGGTCAATTGCTCATGAGAAGAGATGAAGTATGGTCACTGATTATACCACATGCATTTCCCAAATCAAGTGTTGGAAGGATTATAGTCACATATCCATCCAAACCCAATTTGGTCCAGCATGAGAAAGCATTTCTAGCATGATCTCCTCATTCCTCTTTCAAGGTTCAGAAGAGATCCAAGTATGAATAATTTCTTTTCCAAGATAACTACCCAATTGGATGAAGATAGAAAGCTCTCTAGTAAAATCAAGAAGAAAGAAAGAAGAAGAAGAATAAGAACTACACTTAATCCATTGAATCACAATAGAGCTCTCTAACCCAATGTAAAGAGTTAGTTGATCATTGCTCTACAAAAATAGAAAAGAAAGAAAGTGCAGAAAAGTAAAGATGAAGATTTAAACTAAAATTGAAAATTCAACATTCATAAATGAAAATTACAAAGAAAGAGAAGGAAAAGTGTGTGAAGGGAGGGAGTCCAAAGACCCCTCTTCAATCCCCCATTCCAGAATTCCCCCCTTTTCCCGATTACTTCAATATAAAGACTAAGGCCTTTATATAGGCTCTCCTAAATTACAAAATGAAATTAAAAGCAAATTACAATTAAATGAAAATTCCTATTCTAGATGCTTCTTGTGGTCTTGATTGGTTGACAATTGTGGGCTTGCTTGCTTGAGTTTTGAAGTGGAATTGAGAGAGAGTGAGTCAAGTTGAGGTCCAGGTGCTAAAGTTAGTGCTAAAGTTAGCCACACTAATGCTACAAGTGTGGCGTTAGTGCTAAAGTTATTGTGGCTAACGTTGCACTTGCTGCCCAGTTGGTGTTTTTGAGGCTTAAAAGATGCCTCTTGTTTGTACTCCAATTTGATGCCCACTATAGAGTATTATATATCGTTAGAAAGCTCTGAATGTCAGCTTTCTAACGCAACTAGAATCACCTCAATTGGACCTCTGTAGCTCAAGTTATGCTTCTTTGAAGTGGACATGGTCGCTGGCATAGTTGCCAGCGTTACTGGAAAACTTGAGTGCCAATAACGCTAGCGATCAGGGCTTCATTATTGCCAGTTTCTGGAGCTCTAACTTAGTGTCCACCCCATACTATTATAAATTTTTGGAAAGCCCTGTATGTCTACTTTCCAATGCCTTTGGAAGCGCATCATTTGGAGCTCTACAACTCGAGTTACACTTCTTGGAAGGTGAAGAGGTCAGTTGGCCTTAATACAGGTTGATACCATGTTCATCATTGCACTTTTGGGGCAGGTTTTCTCCCTCAAATTTAGTGTCAACCATGTAGTGCCATATATGCTTGGAAAGCTCTGGAATCCTACTTTCCAATGCCACTAGAATCACCTTATTTGGAGCTTTGTGGCTCAAGTTATGCGTGTTTGAAAAAGGCATGGTCAGGCTGCCAGGTGGGACTTTTGGCCACGTTAACTACCACGTTAACTAAGTTAACGTGGGAGTTAACGTGGCTCATAGTGGCTTGTGTGGGCTCATTCCAACGTTAGTGACAATGTTGGGTGTCACTAACGTTGGCGATCACCTCCCTTCTTCACGTTAGCTTCCACGTTAACTAGGTTAACGTGGGAGTTAACGTGGCTTATTGGGGCTTGTGTGGGTTCCTTCCAAAGTTAGTGACAATGTTTGGTGTCACTAACGTTGTCGACCACCTTGTTTCTTCACGTTAGCTTCCACGTTAACTAAGTTAACGTGGGAGTTAACGTGGCTTATTGTGACTTGGTCAACATTAGTGATAAAGTTGAATGTCACTAACGTTGGCTTCCCCTTTACTTCTTAACGTTAGAGGCCACGTTAACTAAGTTAACGTGGCAACTAACGTGGCCACTTATGAGCTTGGTCCAACGTTAGTGATAATGTTAAGTGTCACTAACGTTGGCTCCATTTCCTTTCTTCAAAGTTAATGCCACTAACTTTTCTCACTAACGTTGGGGCTTTCCTTCCTTCCACGTTAGTGCCCACGTTAGTGTAACTAACGTAGCCACTAACGTGGCTTCTTCTCTTCTTCTTTTGGCCTGAAATCAAGCAAACAAAGTGCATCAAAGTCTTGCTCTTAATCATGGGATCATGCATCATCCAATTTATCATATAATTCATGCAAAATTCTCATGAAATCATGTAAAGTGCACAATGTATGCTTGAATCAAGATGTAAGTGAATATCTACCCAAAACTAGCTTATTTTCCAAGAAAATGCATGAAACTACCTTAAAAACAGTAAAGAAAAGGTCAGTGAAACTGGCCAAAATGTCGTGGCATCACAACACCAAACTTAAAGCTTGCTTGTCCCTAAGCAAGTACTGGAACAAGAGAATGATGAATGGAATGCCAAGAGAAATGAGTCATTCTTGTGGAAGTTATGTCCCTGGTTTTATGGTGGTTTCATGCATAGCAACTTAGGTTCATTCCTGGCTTTCAGACCTTTATCATATCCTAGAATACTCACTGTGATTGCATCCCATGAGACTTTTATTCATTGATCCTTTTGTTGTCATTTCAGGGCTTATTTTTGTTCTTAAGCTAAGTGCTCTGTAAGGGGGCAACTCTTTAAAATAAGCTTTCAGCCAACACTCCCGAACCAGTTGGTTCAAGGTGCTAGGTGTTGAAGCACCCCCTAAGGACTTACTTGCTCAAGTCTCTTCCCCATACATACACACCACAGGCACATAGTTTATTTATTTTCTTTTCTTGAGACCTTGGTGTCCAGCACCTCTTTGGGTTACTAAATGCTCTGTAGTGAAGGTTACTCTTGATAGTGGACTTTCAGCTGATAATCCCGAGTTAGTTAACCCAAGTTACCAAGTGATAAGGCACCCCTAAGAGCTTATTCATCCAAGTAGATCCATCACACAGGAGCACCACAGACACATACCTCAAGATTAAAACCATTGGTGCCTAGCCTTATTGCTTACTTTTTTTTTTCTTTTATTCTTCCACTTTCATTGTTCTTTCCCTCTTTCTTATTAGGATCTTCTTATTTAGCTAGTCTCATGGGGTGTGTCTCAAGCATAGTATTCATGACAGATAGTTGTCTTCCCACCCTTGTGGTTGAACCAACTTAGCTAACTTATGACCACACCACAAACTCATGAACTCATTCCATAGTATGAACTCTACTCTGGTCTTTTAAAAACACTCATTCTCCTTTCATTTGATTCAAAAGGACAAACATACAAGTAAGTAAGGAGATGATGCAGTAATGACATTCAGACTAGCAAACACAACCCTAATCAACAAAAAGCTTAAAAGACAGAATTGACATGCTTATTCACAAGGAGAAATCACACATGCATACAAAGAAAATAGAAGACAATCATGCAAATTAAAGTGCTGGAAATAAGTAAGAGGAGTAAGGAACTTTACCACCTTGTATTTTATCTTCATTGTTGTTGCCCTTTTCCTCCTATTCTTCCCTTTCCCACACCAGACATAGAATGATTGCTTATACTCAAGCAACAATTAAAACAGTGGTGATGGGGTCCATGATGGATCATGAATGTCTTAGAATGAAGTGTGAGTATTCATGTGTTTCAGCAAGCAAGGTTAAGGATACAATAAAGACACAAGAAATACAAACAGAGACATTTTGATTGCACTAATAAGTGGTGTTGGCATGGTACTTTGCATGAAAGTTAAGTGGCAACACCAAACTTAGTGTGCCACTGTCAATCTAGAATGTTGCAAGTACCCAGTGAAGATTAAAATTCAAATTGTTGCATGGCAACACCAAACTTAGAGTGCAATCATATGCCAAATTATTGAAAGTAAACTAAGCAAAGCAAGGAAATATTACCTACGGTTGGGTTGCCTCCCAACAAGCACTCTTTTAATATCATTAGCTTGACATGTTGTTCACGACTTTCTTCCTCTTCTTCCAGTTTGTTAAGAGGAATGACCTCAAGAGGAAAGAGGAGCCAGTTAATGCCCCTTGTTTTGAGTGCCTCTCCCCAGCAAGCCTTCTTCTGTTGTTAGCTTGAGTAAACTTGCTTGTTGGGGTAGGGGTGGGATGGCTTTTGGTTGACCTTTTCTTCTTCATCAATATTGTCCTTCTTTTCTTGGTCACCATCCTTTTGTTAGTGTTCATGTTGATTGCCTTCACCACCTTGATTTCAGGATTTGGGTATTGTATGATGGGTGGAGCATCCTCTTCATCAAAAACTTCTTGAATTGGTGGTTCAATAAACTCACCCTCTATGCAACTCTCTGTTTCCTTGGAGTGTGGACTCCCTTGATTGACTTCCTCCCTTTTTCTTGACCTTTGAATGAACTCCTCTGTTTCTGGAGAGAGTGGAGTGGTTTCTCTTTGTGATCTCATCTCTCCAATGAATTGTTCTTCAGAATAGAGTTGTGCATTCTCCCTCAATTTTTCTTCATGGTCCCTTTTTGCTATTTTCTCCTCTTCGATTATTTTTATTATTTCTTCAAGGAGGAGTTCTATCCTAGTGAGTCTCTCCTCTACTCTACTTCTTCTGAGTTCTTTAATGATGAGTTCCACACTAGCAAGTTTATCTAAAAGAGGTTGGGTAGGTTGTAATGGTTGGGCGGGGTTGGCTTGTGAATGGAATTGGTTGTTTTGTGGTTGTGTGTTCTGAAAGTGGTATGACTCTTGTGGGTAGTGGATTGAGTTTTGTGGATGGTGAAATGAATTGTATGGATTTGGGATAGACTTTTGTGCTGAGGCATACTCAAATGATGAAGAATTTAGGCATGTAAAACTTGGAGGTGAGATTGTATAATTGAGAGGTGATGGCTCTTGATGACTGGGGTATGGATGAGTGAAATCTCTTTGATTTTGATCTTCCCAGCCACATCTTGAGTAGTGATTAATTTCACCAAAATATGGACCATTTTGTGGCTCTGGAAAGTACCCCATTTCATGTTCTTGATACTCCCACCCACCATGAGCATAGTAGAGTGAATCATTCTGTGGTGGTGGAGAGTTTCCCATGAAATTTGATTGACTAAGATATGATGGATGCTCCTTTCTTTCCTGCAGAAAGCTCTGTCTCAAACAATAATCACCAAAATAAATTGGAATCTCCATTATCACAGATGAGGAAATTCCCAGTGAGGCAATATCACAAACAGTTAGTTAGCAAAAGAAAATAAAGAAGCAAAAGAAAATAAAGACAAAAGAAAAGTGTCTAATCTAGTAAATCAATCAACCGGTAGTTTGTTAATCACAATTAATCCCCAGCAACAGCGCCATAAACTTGATGCACGGAAAACTTGTCTCTCAACAAATTTTCCTTCAGCAAGTGTACCGAATTGTCGTCAAGTAATAACTCACTATAGAGTGAGGTCGAATCCCACAGAGATTAACGGATTAAGCAATCAATGGTTAATTGATTATCCTAGTTAGACGAATAATAATGGAGTGATAAGTAACAAGGAAATGTAAATTGACAGAAAATTAAAATGACAAGAAAAGTAAATGTAAGAACTAAAAATAAAATGAACATTGGGATCAAGAGATATTGCAATCCTCCGGATCAAGTTCATTCTCATCTCTTCCTCAATCAATGCGTTCATTAATCTCCTTGGCAATCTTAAGTGATCGAATTACGATTCCTTGTAATTCAATCTCTCAAATCTTGATCAATAGCCAATTCCTTGGTCAATTGCTCATGAGAAGAGATGAAGTATGGTCACTGATTATATCACATGCATTTCCCAAATCAAGTGTTGGAAGGATTATAGTCACATATCCATCCAAACCCAATTTGGTCCAGCATGAGAAAGCATTTCTAGCATGATCTCTTCATTCCTCTTTCAAGGTTCAGAAGAGATTCAAGTATGAATAGTTTCTTTTCCAAGATAACTACCCAATTGGATGAAGATCGAAAGCTCTCTAGTAAAATCAAGAAGAAAGAAAGAAGAAGAAGAATAAGAACTACACTTAGGGGTGCACAAGACCCGGTCCGGCCCGAAGACCCGGACCGGACCCGATGACTTCGGGGCTAATTTGACCCGGCTTCGTTATGGCCCGGTCAGACCCGAGGTTTCAATAGATGGCCCCGATTATTTATCAAATCGGGTTCGGGCCAAGCCTCGGGTCACCCGGCCCCGGCCCGTTGGACCCGTGTAGTTGTTTGCTACTTAATATTTTGTT
The DNA here is from genome assembly GCF_003086295.3 of Arachis hypogaea. Classification (NCBI taxonomy): domain Eukaryota; kingdom Viridiplantae; phylum Streptophyta; class Magnoliopsida; order Fabales; family Fabaceae; genus Arachis; species Arachis hypogaea. The sequence continues at coordinate 131,321,589 of NC_092046.1, forward strand.
GTTATTGGTTGGTATGACACTATAAATTATTATTATTATGTTAATCTTGTGTTGGTTGTTAACTTTGTTTTAATTGTCTTTTGAACTTTGAATGTTTAATGTGTAATTGATATAATTATTATTATGAAACTTTAAATTATTATTATTAGATTCTAAATTATTATTATGCAAATGTTGCATTGTTATGGAATAATTATTTTTCAAAATTTAGAGGTTCAAAAGATGTAGAATCTAATTTTTGGTGATGTCGTGATAAAGTTGATCAAGACCCGGGCTTCACCCGGTCTAGACCCGGCTTAAGTGTGGCCCGAAAGTAACACGACTTCATCGGGTCTAGGGCCGGTTAAGGGTCTCATAAATAGACCCGGTCATTATTTAGGGTCGGGTTCGGGTCACGGTGAACCCGGCTTCACCCGGCCCCATGTGCACCCCTAACTACACTTAATCCATTGAATCACAATAGAGCTCTCTAACCCAATGTAAAGAGTTAGTTGATCATTGCTCTACAAAAATAGAAAAGAAAGAAAGTGCAGAAAAGTAAAGATGAAGATTTAAACTGAAATTGAAAATTCAACATTCATAAATGAAAATTACAAAGAAAGAGAAGGAAAAGTGTGTGAGGGGAGGGAGTCCGAAGACCCCTCTTCAATCCCCCATTCCAGAATTCCCCCCTTTTCCCGATTACTTCAATGTAAAGACTAAGGCCTTTATATAGGCTCTCCTAAATTACAAAATGAAATTAAAAGCAAATTACAATTAAATGAAAATTCCTATTCTAGATGCTTCTTGTGGTCTTGATTGGTTGACAATTGTGGGCTTGCTTACTTGAGCTTTGAAGTGGACTTGAGAGAGAGTGAGCCAAGTTGAGGTCCAGGTGCTAAAGTTAGTGCTAAAGTTAGTGCTAAAGTTAGCCACACTAATTGCCAACGTTACTGGAAAACTTGAGTGCCAATAACGCTAGCGATAAGGGCTTCATTATTGCCAGTTTTTGGAGCTCTAACTTAGTGTCCACCCCATACTATTATATATTGTTGGAAATCCCTGGATGTCTACTTTTCAATGCCTTTGGAAGTGCATCATTTGGAGCTCTACAACTCGAGTTACACTTCTTGGAAGGTGAAGAGGTCAGTTGGTCTTAATACAGGTTGATACCATGTTCATCATTGCACTTTCGGGGCAGGTTTTCTCCCTCAAATTTAGAAGCTTTGTGGCTCAAGTTATGCGTGTTTGAAGAAGGCATGGTCAGGCTACCAGGTGGGACTTTTGCCCACGTTAACTACCACGTTAACTAAGTTAACGTAGGAGTTAACGTGGCTCATAGTGGCTTGTGTGGGCTCATTCCAACGTTAGTGACAATGTTGGGTGTCACTAACGTTGGCGATCACCTCCCTTCTTCACGTTAGCTTCCACGTTAACTAGGTTAACGTGGGAGTTAACGTGGCTTATTGGGGCTTGTGTGGGTTCCTTCCAACGTTAGTGAAAATGTTTGGTGTCACTAACGTTGTCGACCACCTTGTTTCTTCACGTTAGCTTCTACGTTAACTAGGTTAACATGGGAGTTAACGTGGCTTATTGTGACTTGGCCAACGTTAGTGATAAAGTTGAATGTCACTAACGTTGGCTTCCCCTTTTCTTCTTAACATTAGAGGCCACGTTAACTAAGTTAACGTGGCAACTAACATGGCCACTTATGATCTTGGTCCAACGTTAGTGATAATGTTAAGTGTCACTAACTTTGGCTCCATTTCCTTTCTTCAAAGTTAATGCCACTAACTTTTCTCACTAACGTTGGGGCTTTCCTTCCTTCCACGTTAGTGCCCACGTTAGTGTAACTAACGTAGCCACTAACGTGGCTTCTTCTCTTCTTCTTTTGGCCTGAAATCAAGCAAACAAAGTGCATTAAAGTCTTACTCTTAATCATGGGATCATGCATCATCCAATTTATCATATAATTCATGCAAAATTCTCATGAAATCATGTAAAGTGCACAATGTATGCTTGAATCAAGATGTAAGTGAATATCTACCCAAAACTAGCTTATTTTCCAAGAAAATGCATGAAACTACCTTAAAAACAGTAAAGAAAAGGTTAGTGATACTGGCCAAAATGCCCTGGCATCAGCTTCAAGAATCATTTTTATGATTTTTCAGATTATCAATAACATTTCTCCTTTTTCATCATTCTTTCAAGAGCCAACATATTTAACATTCATAAACATCAAATTCAAAAGACATATGCACTGTTCAAGCATTCATTCAGAAAACAAAAAGTATTGTTACCACATCAAAATAATTAAACTAGTTTCAAGGATGAATTCGAAACCATGTACTTCTTGTTCTTTTGTAATTAAAACATTTTTCATTTAAGAGAGGTGATGGATTCATAGGACATTCATAACTTTAAGGCATAGACACTTAAACACTAATGATCATATAGTAAAGACACAAACATAAATAAAACATAAAGCATAATAAATGAAAAACAGGAAAATAAGAACAAGGAGATTAAGGAACGGGTCCACCTTAGTGAGGGTGGCATCTTCCTCTTCTTGAAGAACCAATGGTGCTCTTGAGCTCCTCTATGTCTCTTCCTTGTCTTTGTAGTTCTTCCCTCATAGCTCTTTGATCTCCTCTAATTTCATAGAGGATGATGGAATGCTCTTGGTGCTCCACTCTTAGTTGTTCCATGTTGGAACTTAATTCTCCTAGGGAGGTGTTGATTTGCTCCCAAAAATTCTGTGGAGAAAAGTGCATCCCCTGAGGCATCTCAGGGATTTCATGATGAGGAATTTTCTCATGCTCTTGTTGAGATCCATGGTCTCTTGTTTGCTCCATCCTTTTCTTAGTGATGGGCTTATCCTCATCAATGAGAATGTCTCCCTCTATGTCAATCCCAGCCGAATTACATAGATGGCAAATGAGGTGAGGATTCGGGACTGAAATCCTTTTCTTCTATCATTGGCAAGCTGAACGCCAGCCTTACATTTTCCGGACTGAAATCTAAGTATTTCTCCCAAACCATGGTAAGCCAATGCTTTGGATTCGGGTTCACACTTTGATCATGGTTCCTAGGGATCCATGCATTTGCATAGAACTCTTGTACCATTAGGATCCCGACTTGTTGAATGGGGTTGGTGAGAATTTCCCAACCTCTTCTTTGGATCTCAAGTTGGATCTCTGGATACTCATTCTTTTTGAGCTTGAAAGGAACCTCAGGGATCACTTTTTTTTTTTGGCCACAACTTCATAGAAGTGATCTTGATGGACCTTTGAGATGAATCTCTCCATCTCCCATGACTCAGAGGTGGAAGCAATTGCCTTCCCTTTCCTCTTTCTTGAGGATTCTCTGGCCTTAGGTGCCATTGATGGTTATGGAAAAACAAAAAGCAATGCTTTTTACCACACCAAACTTAAAATGTTTGCTCGTCCCCGAGCAAAAGAAGAGAGAAAAAAGGAGAAGAAGAATGGAGAAGAAGGAGAGAGGTGTGTATTCGGCCAAGAGAAGAAGAAAGGGTTGTGTTGTGTGAAAATGAAGAAGGAATGAGGGGTTTATATAGGAGTAGGGTGGGGGTTAGGGTTCGGCCATTAGGGTTGGGTTTGGGAGGGAAAGGAGTTTGAATTTTGGAGGTAGGTGGGGTTTATGGGGAAGAGTGGATGGATGTGAATGGTGAAGAGGTGATGGGGAAGAGTGATTGAGTTGATTGGTGAAGGGTATAGTGTTATTGGAATGTGTGAAGAAGAGAGAAGTGGGGTAGGTGGGGATCCTGTGGGGTCTACAGATCCTGAGGTGATCCTGTGGGGTCCACAGATCTTGAGGTGTCAAGGATTTTTCATCCTTGCACCTTTTAGACGTGTAAAACGCTATATACATGCAATCCTAGCATTTAACGCCAGACTGCTGCTTGTTTTTGGCGTTAAACGCCCAAATGTAGCTTGTTTCTGGCGTTAAACGCCAGCTTTATGCTTGTTTCTGGCGTTTAACGCCAGCTTTCCTCTAGGTGCAATCCTGGCATTTAAATGCCAGACTGCTGCTTGTTTCTGGCGTTTAACGCCAGCTTCATGCTCTGTTCTGGTGTTAAATGCCAGCCAGATGCTCCTTACTGGCGTTTAACGCCAGTATGCTCCTCCTCCAGGGTGTGCTGTTTTTCATTTTGTTTTTGATTTTTCAGTAGTTTTTGTGACTTCACATGATCATCAACCTAATAAAACACGAAATAACAACAAAGAAAAATATAAAATAGATTAAATAACATTGGATTTCCTCCCAACAAATGCTTCTTTAATGTCAGTAGCTTGACAGTGAGCTCTCATGGAGCCTTACAGATGTTCAGAGTATTGTTGGGACCTTCCAACACCAAACTTAGAGTTTGAATGTGGGGGTTCAACACCAAACTTAGAGTTTGGTTGTGGCCTCCCAACACCAAACTTAGAGTTTGACTGTGGGGGCTTTGGTTGACTCTACAATGAGAGAAGCTCTTCATGCTTCCTCTCCATGGTTGCAGAAGGAGAACCTTGAGTCTTAAACACAAGGTAGTCCTTATTCAGTTGAAGGACCAACTCTCCTCTGTCCACATCAATCACAACTTTTGCTGTGGCTAGGAAGGGTCTTCCAAGGATGATGGATTTATTCTCATCCTTCCCAGTATCTAGGATTATAAAATCAGCAGGAATGTAAAGGCCTTCAACCTTTACTAACACGTCCTCTACTAGTCCATAAGCCTATTTTCTTGAGTTGTCTGCCATCTCTAATGAGATTCTGGCAGTTTGTACCTCAAAGATCCCAAGTTTCTCCATTACAGAGAGTGGCATTAAGTTTATTCCTGACCCTAGGTCACACAGAGCCTTCTCATAGGTCATGGTGCCTATGTTACAGGGAATTAGGAATTTACCAGGATCCTGTTTCTTTTGAGGTAATTTCTGCCTTTCTAATGCATTCAGTTCATTGGTGAGCAAGGGAGGTTCATCTTCCCAAGTCTCATTACCAAATAATTTGGCATTCAACTTCATGATTGCACCAAGGTACTTAGCAACTTGCTCTTCAGTAACGTCTTCATTCTCTTCAGAAGAAGAATACTCATCAGAGCTCATAAAGGGCAGAAGGAGGTTCAATGGAATCTCTATGGTCTCTAGATGAGCCTCAGATTCCTTTAGTTCCTCAAAGGGATACTCCTTATTGGTCACTGAACGTCCCAGGAGGTCTTCCTCACTAGGATTCACGTCCTTTTCCTCCCTTGTAGGTTCGGCCATGATGGTCAAATCAATGGCCTTGCACTCTCTCTTTGGATTTTCTTCTGTATTGCTTGGGAGAGTACTAGGAGGAGTTTCAGTGACCCTTTTACTCAGCTGGCCCACTTGTGCCTCCAAATTTTTAATGGAGGACCTTGTTTCATTCATGAAACTCAGAGTGGCCTTAGATAGATCAGAGACTATGTTTGCTAAGCTAGATGGATTCTGCTCAGAATTCTCTGTCTGTTGTTGAGTGGATGATGGAAAAGGCTTGCTATTGCTAAACCTGTTTCTTCCACCATTATTAAAGCCTTGTTGAGGCTTTTGTTGATCCTTCCATGAGAAATTTGGATGATTTCTCCATGAGGGATTATAGGTGTTTCCATAGGGTTCCCCCATGTAATTCACCTCTGCTATTGCAGGGTTATCAGGATCATAAGCTTCTTCTTCAGAAGATGCCTCTTTAGTACTGTTGGAGGCAGCTTGCACTCCATTTAGACTCTGAGAAATCATATTGACTTGCTGAGTCAATATTTTGTTCTGAGCCAATATGGCATTCAGAGCATCAATTTCAAGAACTCCCATCCTCTGAGGCGTCCCATTACTTACAGGATTCCTCTCAGAAGTGTATATAAACTGGTTGTTAGCAACCATGTCAATGAGTTCTTGAGCTTCTGCAGGTGTTTTCTTTAGGTGAATGGATCCACCTGTAGAATGGTCCAGTGACATCTTTGATAGCTCAGACAGACCATCATAGAATATATCCAGGATGGTCCATTCTGAAAGCATATCAGAAGGACACTTTTTGGTCAGTTGCTTATATCTCTCCCAAGCTTCATAGAGGGATTCACCTTCTTTCTGTCTGAAGGTTTGAACATCCACTCTAAGCTTACTAAGCTTTTGAGGAGGAAAGAACTTGGCTAAGAAAGCCGTGACCAGCTTATCCCAAGAGCTCAGGCTATCCTTAGGTTGAGAGTCCAACCATATTCTAGCTCTGTCTCTTACAGCAAACGGGAAAAGCATGAGCCTGTAGACCTCGGGATCAACCCCATTGGTCTTAACAGTATTACAGATCTGCAAGAATTCAGTTAAGAACTGAAAAGGATCTTCTGATGGAAGTCCATGAAACTTGCAGTTTTGTTGCATCAGAGAAACTAATTGAGGTTTAAGATCAAAATTGTTTGCTCCAATGGCAGGGATAGAGATGCTTCTTCCATGTAAATTGGAATTTGGTGCAGTAAAGTCACCAAGCATCTTCCTTGCATTATTATTATTTTCGGCCATATCTCCTTCTTTTTCGAAAGTTTCTGTCAGATTTTCTCCAGAGAGTTGTGCTTTAGCTTCCCTTAGCTTCCTCTTCAGAGTTCTTTCAGGTTCTGGGTCAGCTTCAACAAGAATATTTTTGTCCTTGTTCCTGCTCATATAAAAAAGAAGAGAACAGAAAATAATAGGGACCCTCTTTGCCACAGTAGAGAAATTCCTTGATGTGAGTAGAAGAGAAGAATAGAAAAAGAAAAAGATAAGAATCCAAACACAGGGGAGAGGAATAGGTTCGAATTCTTGAGTGAAAGAGAAGTGTTAGTAGATGAATAAATAAATAGAAGGAGATGAGAGATGAGAGAATTCGAAAATTAAACAAAATAAGAAATAAAAATTAAAGTCAAAATTCGAAAATTAAAAATTGAAATTAAATTAAATTAAAATTTAAAATAATTAATTAATTAAAAATGAATTTTGAAAAAGAGGGAAGGGATTTTCGAAAATTAGAAAGAGAGAGTTAGTTAGGTAGTTTTGAAAAAGATAAGAATCAAACAAAAAGTTAAGTGGTTAATTGAAAAAGATTTGAAAATCAAATTTTGAAAAGATAATAAGTTAGAAAAGATTTTGAAATTGATTTAGAAAAAGATTTGATTGAAATTTATTTTGAAAAAAGATTTGAAAAAGAAATTTAAAAAGATTTGATTTTGAAAATTAAAGTTGATTACTTGACTAACAAGAGACAAAAAGATAGGATTTTAAAATTTAAAGATTGAACCTTTCTTAATAGGCAAGTAACAAACTTTAAAATTTTTGAATCAATCACATTAATTGTTAGTAAAAATTTTGAAATTATGAAACGAAATACGAAAAATATTTTGAAAATCATTTTGAAATTTTCAAAATTTATGAAAGAAAAATGAAAAAGATTTGATTTTTGAGAAAGATTTGAAAAAGATAGAATTTTTAAATTGAGAATTTGACTTGACTCATAAGAAACAACTAAATTTTAAAAAGTTTTGAAAAAGTCAACTCAAATTTTCGAAAATTATGAGTGAAATAGGAAAGATAATTTTTTTTATTTTTGAATTTTAATGATGATAGAGAAAAACATCAAAAAGACTTAATGCATGAAAATTTTAGATCAAAACAAATGATGCATGCAAGAACACTATGAATGTCAAGATGAACATCAAGAACACTTTGAATGTCAAGATGAACACCAAGAACTTATTTTTGAAAATTTTTAAGAAAAGAAAAACATGCAAGACACCAAACTTAGAAATTTTCAATGTTTAGACAATAACAAATTAAAAATGCATATGAAAAACAACAAAAGACACAAAACAGGAAAATATGAAGTTCAAACAAGAAGACTTGTCAAGAACAACTTGAAGATCATGAAGAACATATGATGAGTTTTCGAAAATTAAAGAAAATTATAAAAGCGTGCAATTGACACCAGACTTAAAGTTTGACTCAAGACTCAAACAAGAAACATCAAATTTTTGGTTTTTATGATTTTATAAAAAAAAATTTTTTGGATTTTCGAAAATTAATTGAAAAGAGAAAAATAAGGATTTCAAAATTTTTAATAGGAATTCCAGGAATCTTGCACTGTTAGTCTAAAGCTCCAGTCCAGGAATTAGACATGGCTTACTAGCCAGCCAAGCTTTCAGTGAAAGCTCCGGTCCAAAACACTAGACATGGCCAATGGCTAGCCAAGCTTTAGCAGATACAAATCAGACATACAACAGCTGATACTTCATCCAACTTCATTCTATGCTGATAAGTGGAAGCCCCATTCCAAATGAATTAGACATGGCTTTACAGCCAGCCAGGCTTCAACATGCTTCATGAAACTCTAGAATTCATTCTTAAAAATTCTGAATAACATAGAATAATTTATTTTTTTTTTGAAAAAAAATTATTTTTTTTGAAAATTTTCAAGAATAGAATAATAACAAAAACAAAAAGCTTAAAATTAAAATAAAATTACCTAATCTGAGCAACAAGATGAACCGTCAGTTGTCCAAACTCGAACAATCCCCAGCAACGGCGCCAAAAACTTGGTGCGCAGAAATTGTGATCATCAACAATGGCGCCAAAGACTTGGTGCTCTCAAACGTGAATCACACTTTGTCACAACTTCGCACAACTAACCAGCAAGTGTACTGGGTCGTCCAAGTAATAAACCTTACGTGAGTAAGGGTCGATCCCACGGAGATTGTCGGCTTGAAGCAAGCTATGGTCACCTTGTAGATCTCAGTCAGGCAGATTCAAATGGTTATATTGAATTGATAATTAAAATATAATTAAAATATAAACTAGGATAGAGATACTTATGTAATTCATTGGTGAGAATTTCAGACAAGCGTGTAGAGATGCTTTTGTTCCTCCTGGACCTCTGCTTTCCTGCTGCTTTCATCCAATCCTTCATACTCCCTTCCATGGCAAGCTTTATGTTGGGCATCACCGTTGTCAATGGCTACATCCCGTCCTCTCTGTGAAATTGGCCCAATGCGTTGTCACTGCATGGCAAATCATCTGTCGGTTCTCGATCATACTGGAATAGGATTTACAATCCTTTTGCGTCTGTCACTACGCCCAGCACTCGCGAGTTTGAAGCTCGTCACAGCCATCCCTTCCCAGATTCTACTCGGAATACCACAGACAAGGTTTAGACTTTCCGGATCTCAGGAATGGCCATCCATGGGTTCTAACTTATACCACGAAGACTCTAATATCTCGGACTCGGTCCCCTGTATTAGATATCTAAGAGATACTCATTCTATCTCTTCTTCATGTAGAACGGAAGTGGTTGTCAGGCACGCGTTCATAAGTGAGAATGGTGATTAGCGTCACATAATCATCACATTCATCATGTTCTTGGGTGCGAATGAATATCTTAGAATAGGAATAAGCTTGAATTGAATAGAAAAACAGTAGTACTTTGCATTAATTCATGAGGAGCAGCAGAGCTCCACACCTTAATCTATGGTGTGTAGAAACTCTACCGTTGAAAATACATAAGAACAAGGTCCAGGCATGGCTGAATGGCCAGCCTCTCTAAATGGCATATGAATTCGAAAATAGGGAAAATGGAACTCCCAATACAATAGTAAAAAGTTCTATTTATGCTAAACTAGTTACTAAGGTTACAGAGATAAGTAAATGATGCAGAAATCCACTTCCGGGGCCCACTTTGTGTGTGCTTGGGCTGAGCTTGAAGCTTTCACATAGAGAGTTCTTTATTGGAGTTAAACGCCAGTTTGTAACCTGTTTCTGGCGTTTAACTCTGCTTTACAACCTGTTTCTGGCGTTTAATTCCAGAATAGGGCAGAGAGCTGGCGTTGAACGCCAGTTTGCGTCATCTAAACTTGGGCAAAGTATGGACTATTATATATTTCTGGAAAGCCCTAGATGTCTACTTTCCAACGCAATTGAGAGCGCACCATTTGGAGTTCTGTAGCTCCAGAAAATTCACTTTGAGTGCAAGGAGGTCAGAATCCAACAGCATCTACAGTCCTTCTTCAACCTCTGAATCTGATTTTTGCTCAAGTCCCTCAATTTCAGCCAGAAAATACCTGAAATCACAGAAAAACACACAAACTCATAGTAAAGTCCATAAATGTGATTTTTAATTAAAAACTAATAAAAATATAGTAAAAACTAACTAAATCATACTAAAAACTATATAAAAACAATGCCAAAAAGCGTATAAATTATCCGCTCATCACACGCCCATCTTTTGCTTTGCCTTCTTGTTCATTGGCGTGCCACGCCTGGTTGCTCAAGTGGCATGCCCAGACCTCATTAGCCTTCAACCCCTTCTCTGGATTCTTGTACCAGCGTGCCACACCATGTTGCTCAAGTGGCATGCCCATTCAATTGTGGGTCTCTTAGGCTTGGCGTGCCACGCCTTGATCCTCAAGTGGCACGCCCAAGTGAATTCTGGAGCTGGCATGCCACGCCTTCGATACAAAGTGGCACGCCCTAGTGATGACTCTTCTAGGTAATGAGTTGGCGTGCCACGCCCAGCTTCTGGCGTGCCACGCCCCTTTGATGGTCTTCATTGTTGCTCTCTGGAATGTTTTACCAGCGTGCCACGCCCAGCTCTGGTGTGCCACGCCAATACATTTTTGTGGCGTTTGTTCCAAGTGGCATACCTGCTTTACACGCCCCACTTGTTTTGTTGTTTTCTTCCCATTTTTGATGTCTTTTTCACTTGAAATTCAACACAAACTCATTTCAAAGCAATGTACTATGATATTCATCAATTAAGGCATGAATTGCAATGATCAAATGAGATTATGCTTATTTTATGGTCCTTTTTATGCAAGAAAAAGGGTAGATGATGCAAGTCATCAATTATATATTAAATACATGAAACCTAAAACATACCTTGGCCGATTTCCGCGTGTTGTCCAAGGCAAAACACCAACCAATACAGCCCCTCAAGCTCCCAAAATCATCAAAGCGCAAGTACCCAACCTCCACAAGGTCCCAATACTCACAATTCAAGCTCCAACATATACACTTATACACCTAATTTCACATATATCACCATACATACTCAAAATTCACAATCTAACATACTAGAATCGAAATTGGCTAGGGTTGATAAACCTTACCTTGTATGTGTCTCAATCAAACCAAAGCCCACCAATTCCTCAAGTAAATTTGATCCTATAACATCAAACCGATCCCTGATTCAAGGTTTGGTGAAGGAGCGAATAGTGACCTTACACGTAACCAGGGGGACTGGCCTCCCCTCGTGGATGGACCCGATCACTGTATTTTAGAAAACGGTAAACTCCCTGATGACAAGAAGGCGGTGAAAGCACTAAGGAGAGAAGCGGCCAAGTATACGATAATACAAGGCCAACTATTTAAGAAAAGACTGAACCAACCTCTATTGAAGTGCTTGCGCCCCGACTAGACGGACTACATGGTAAGCAAAGTCCACGAGGGGTGCTGCAGCCACCACATCGGAGGAAAGGCTTTAGCTAGAAAACTCGTCAGGGCCGGCTACTATTGGCCCTCAATAATGGCGGATTCCAAAAAGTTCGTGAGAAAATGCAAGAGATGCTAGGAGAACGCTAACTTCCACAAAGCACCGGTAGCTGAACTGAGTGTACTGATGGCATCCCAACCATTCTCCTAATGGGGAGTCGACCTGTTAGGACCCTTCTCAGTCGGACCCGGGCAGGTCAAGCACTTAATCGTCGCCATCGATTATTACACCAAGTGGGTAGAGGCTGAGCCACTGGCTAGCATATCCTCGGCGAATTGCCGAAAGTTCATATGTAGGCAAGTGATAGCCAGATTTGGGATACCAGAGGTCGTCATCTCGGACAACGAAACACAATTTACTGATAAGAAGTTTGGGGAATTTCTTGCCGGTTTGGGGATAAAGTAGAGGTTCTCGTCCGTTGAACACCCCCAAACTAACGGCCAAGTCGAAGCAGCGAACAAGGTCATCCTACAAGGTCTCAAAAAGCAACTTGACCAGAAAAGGGAACCTGGGCAGACAAGCTGGCATCGGTCCTATGGTCCTATCGCACAACGCAACAATCATCTACCGGGGAGACGCCTTTCTGACTCACCTATGGGGTTGACGTGATAATACCCATGGAAATTGGGGAACCGAGTCCACGGCTACTCTTGGGAGGAGTTGAAGAAGCTGTGGAAAAGGACTTAGTGGACGAGACTAGAGAGATGGCTCACTTGTCAGTAACGGCGTTGAAGTAAAGAGTGGCCCTGCGTTACAACGCCAAAGTGCTGAAAAGGGATTTTGAGCCAAACGACCTAGTTTTACGGCGCAACGACGTGGGTCTCCCGACACCAGGGGAAGGAAAGTTGGCAGCATATTGGGAAGGTCCATACCGGATAAAGGAAGTCATCGGCAACGGTGCCTATAAGTTGGAACGGCTGGACGACAAGAAAGTTCCCAGAACGTGGAACGCAATAAACCTAAGAAGATTCTACTCCTAGAGGCCGAAGCACACCCAGCGGACTAGCGGTCTCCCGGCTTAGTAAGACCCGTATTAATCTATGATCAGGTTATTCCCCATTAGTTGTTTACATGAATTTACTCTATGCTCATATTATTTCCCATTGGTTGTTTACATGAATAGCAATCCATTATTATACTAATTGTCTCTTGCTCGTTGTATACTTTAACGCGCTGATTATTTTGTTTAATATGAGAAATTAATTAATCCAGTAACAAAATGCTAACCTGGGACTGATCACCCTAGGAACTACTAAAGTCGCAAACGCTACAACAAACGGCTATTAAACAAAGCCAAGTTTCAAGCGATTAAACGAAAAAGCCATTACTCGGCCTCGTTTTTGTCATAACATTGTTTCATAGTCAATTACATAGAAAAACCACCAGACAGTTACAAAGTTAGAATGGCAAAAAATGTCTCACAAACTACCAAAACAAAACATAAAGTTCAAAGAGTTCACTTCTTAGGGATATCAACGATCTTGCCATCCTTGATGGTCTTGAAAACGGTGATAGCAGAGGTGTCAAAGTCGGGAGCCAACAGCTTCACTTGGGCCATGATCACCTCTTCAGTCACCATGATAGCATTCCGGTCATGCTTCACGGTTTCCTTATACTTCTTCTTCAAATCAGACTTCTCGGCCTTGGCTGTGGTTGCTGACGAGAGGGCCTCATCACGCTCTTTCTCAAGCTCCTTCACCCGACCTTGAGCAGCGTTGAGTTGGCTCTCCAAGGTAAGCTCCCGCTCGGTGAGTCTTGCTACAGCAGCGTCGGAAGTCTTAACCTTCTCTTCACAAGCAGCCAGTTGCGTCTGCAGCGATTTCACCTCAACTTTATACTTCTCATTTGCTTTGATGGAGGACTGAAGCTTACTCTCCAAGGCCCGAGCTCCCGCCAACACGGGCTCTACCTTCCTCGCTAAGTAGTTACAGTCTTCAGTGGGCTCAGCTTTGCTTGCAGAAAGAGTGTGAGTCAGGCATGGTATGCAGTTAGTCAGGACGTTAGTGGTGTTAACGTTAAGTGTAAAATCTGGTTCGAAGTCGTTAGCGACACTAACTTTGTCACTAACGTCCCAACCCAATTGAGCCACGTTAACTCCAATGTTAGTGGCACTAACGTGACCACTAACGTAACCTTTTTATCCTTCGCTAGCGTTATTGGCGCTAACTTTACCAATAACGCTACACCTTTTCCCTTTCTCCCACGTTAATGGTCCATATTAGTGTAACTAACGTGACCTTTAACGTAGGCATGCCATGACACTAAGGCGTTAGTGACACTGACTTTGTCACTAACGCTACAAAACTCCTTCTCTTCCACGTTAGTGCTCACGTTAATGGCATTAACGTGGCCACTAATGTGGGTGTACTTTGCCATCTCCAACGTTAGTGACAAAGTTAGCGTCACTAACGTTGGCATTTCATCCCTTGCTCCACGTTACCCTTCACGTTAGTGCCATTAACGTGGCCAGTAACGTAGGCAATCTTGGCCTTGTCCAACGTTAGTGACAAAGTTAGTGTCACTAACATTGGCGATCTCTTTTTGCTCCACGTTAGAGTTCACGTTAATGGCATTAACGTGGCCCTTAACGTGGTGATGTGTGGCCTTTGCAACGTTTGTGGTGTTAACTTTACCACTAACGTTGGAGCTTCCTCTTCTTTCCACGTTAGTTCCTACGTTAATGCAGCTAACGTGGCAACTAACGTGGGTTGTGATGACTTTTCAAAGGCGTTAGTGGTGATAACTTTAGCACTAACATTGCAAGCTTGCTCCCTTTCCACGTTAGTGATACTAACGTGGCTACTAACGTGGTTCTTCTATACTTCCTTTGTCCTGAAATCAAATAAACAAGGTGCATCAAAGCTTTGCTCTAGGTCATGAGATCTTGGATTATTTAAATTGTCATTCAATTCATGTATTATTCTCATGAAATCATGTAAAGTTCACAATGTTTGCTTGAATCAAGATGTAAGTGTACATTCTCCCAAAACTTGCTTATTTCCTAAGAAAATGCATGAAACTACCTAAAAATAGTAAAGAAAAGGCTAGTAAAACTGGCCAAGATGTCCTGACATCACAACACCAAACTTAAAGCTTGCTTGTCCCTAAGCATGTACTGAAACATAAGAATGATGAATGAAAGAATAAGAGAAACAAGTCCTTATTATAGAAGTCAGTTCCTTGGTTCATGGGGTTTCATGCATAGCAACTTAGGTTCATGCCTTTGCTGGTTTCCAGGTCCTTATCATGCCCTTGAACACTCACTTGATTGCATCCTATGAGATCCTTATTCAATGATTTCCCCCCCCTCCTCCTTTTTTTTAGGGTTTATTGCTTTCTTAGGCTAAGTGCTTTGTGAGGGGACAACTCTTTAAGATAAGTTTTCAGCCAACACTCCCGAACCATTTGGTTCAAAGTGCTAGGTGTTGAAACACCCCTAAGGACCTACTCTCTCAAGTCTCTCCCCCACACATACACACTACAGGCATATGGTTTGTTATCTTCTTTCTTGAGGCCTTGGTGTCCAGCACCTCTTTGGGTTACTAAGTGCTTTGTAGCAAGGTTCCTCTTGATAGTGAATTTTCAGTTGATAATCCCGAGTTAGTTAATCCAAGTTACCAAGTGATAAAACACTCCTAAGAACTTAGTCATCCAAGCAGATCCTTTGCTCAAGAGCACCACAGACACATGCCTCAAGATTCAAACCTTTGGTGCCTAGACTTATTTCTTATTTTTTTTCTCTTTCTTTTTTCATACTCTAACTTTTCTTTCTCTTTTTCTTATTAGGATCTTGTTATTTAGCTAGTCTCATAGGATGTGCCTCAAGCATATGATTCAAAACACATAATTGCCCTTATACCTTGTTGGTGAACCAACTTAGCTAATCAATTACCACACCACAAACATTGGGACTTTACTTCATAATATGAACTCCACTCTTGTTTTTCATAACATTCTCTTTCATTTAGCTCAAAGGACAAGCATACACTTAAGCAAGATAGGATGGAAACAGGGAGCTAGCTAGTCAAACATAGACTAAAGAAATAAAACCTTAAAGACAAAATTAACAATTCCTAAGCTATTATGGAAGCATGTTCTATTTCATACATGATTTTCCTTATTTAAACTTGAAAGAGAGAAGAAAAAAAAGAAGCTCCACCACCTTTTATCTGCTGGGATGCTCATGTCCTTCCTCTTGCTTGTCCTTTTTCTTTGGGGTTCCCTCTTTGTGTCCACTTGTGCTTCCTTGCATTCATGCCAGCCTAGCCTTTTTCTAATCCTCTAGTGCCTTTCTCACTGATTCATGACTTCTTTCTGCTTTTTCTTTTTCCACCTGTGACAATTCCTCCTGGACGTCCTCATATTTTGTGACCCCAGGGTTCAATACGGGCAGCTGTCTAACTAAGTATCCAATCATGGCTTGAGTATTTATATCATATGCAGTCATACTTAGATAAACTCTTTCTGAGAATGCTCTATACTCATCAAATATGTCTGCTTGTTCCATTTGCTTTTGATGCATCTCATGAATGTGTGCACCTTGGTGTGCTTAGATGTTGATTAACTTTTGGATGGCTTCTTGTTGTTGATCCGGCTTTTGGTTCATCATGTTGAAGGATTCACCCCACTGTCTTCCGTGTTCTAGTTGCTGCTCTATCAATTGCCTTTGCCATTCCTCTTATTGATTCATCTATTTAGAGAATGATTCTTCTTGGCGATCCATCATTTGTAGTTGGAGCTCCCTCTGCGCCTCTTGGTTTTATACATATTGTCTTGACAAGCCTTCAATAGCTTCCTACATTTGATGCATGTCCAAAGTGGCTGGGAGTTGTTCCTCTGATGCTTGTCCTTCTAACACTTGTAGCACTGCTCTCTTTCTTGACCTTCGTTGAGGTTGGGGTGGTGCGTCATAGCGCATTCGTCGAGTGGTGATTGGGATACCAACCTTCACCCACTCATTGTCTTCATCCTCAAACACTACCCCAGCCTTCTCACATAAACAAAAAAAGGTGCTGGGGTAGCCTAACCTTCCTCCACGATCATTTTTCTCGGCCAGCTTCTGAATGCCTTGAGCTATGAGTTCATGAACCTTGATTTTCCCTCCTTTTAGTATACATTGCACCATTGTCGCTCTCTTGCGATTCACCTCCGAGTTGTTTCCGGCAGGAAGGATGGATCTCCTTACAATTTCGAACCATCCCTTAGCTTCAGGGATAAGATCCCCTCTTTTAATGAATCTGGGCTTTCCACGGGGGTCTCTTACCCAGTCAGTTCCTTGTACACAAATATCTTGCACAATCTGGTCATAGTTGGGTTCACCATATATTCGGGATTGATAGATTTCTTCCTCAAATGGTATGGTTCATAGCTTCAACACCCTCATGATGGCCATTGGACTAAAGTCCACTATTGTTCCCCTCAGAAAACTTTTATAGGATTCATCCTCCTTGTCTTGCCGTATTGCATTTGCATAAAACTCTCTAACGAGATTTGCGCTTACTCTCGTGACTGGTTTAGTAAGGAGTTCCCATCTTCTCTTCTTGACCTTCTCTGTGATTTTTGGATATTCGTTATCTCTGACTTGAAAATTCAGCTCATAAATTACCTCTTTATCAGCCATCCACCCGAATTGCAATACATGGTGCAAGGTTCTGAATTTCCATTCATCAAAGGGGCGTTGCTCCATAGGCTCCTTCCCTTTTCTTCTTTTGGAGCTGGGTGATGCCATAGATAAGAAATGATATATAGAGAGGTTGAGAAGTATGGGTTGATGATAGAATTTGGCTAAGTGAAGAGAGGGTGTCTCGAGTGCTTTCGATGGAAAAAGAAGTCATTTCTATAGGAGAATGGTGGTTAAATGAAGGGTGTAGAATGATGGTGTAGGTTAATAGTGGACGGTTGGGGTTTGGCATGGGATGGGCACAAGGATCACTACTTTTATGATGTGGTTGGTTCGGTTTCCAAGGTATTCTCCCTTCAATGTTGCATGGCAACACTTCCCAAGGCACCTTATGCGAAAACATGTGGCTAGTCCCCCTTTTTGAAGTGGCCAAACCCCTCTTCTTGGGTTGTCCCATCAATTCCATCCAATCTTCCCTTCATTTCCCATGCAAGACAAAAGGAATTAAAAATTAGTTTGAATGGTGGCGGCAAAAGTAGAAATGAGAGGCTAACTACTTTTTAAATTTTTCAATTCAAACAACTAAATGCTATTCATGAATGCAAACCAACTGACTTATTTCGTGTTCATGTATGCAACATTGGTGACACCAAACTTAGTTTGTGACCATCTAGTGTAAAAAGAGTTGATTAAGACTCTAAGATTGGCATGATATGATTTGTGTACATGCCCTCTTAGTGTGCCTTAAACACCAAACTTGTTGTTCACTATATGTTTGGTATGCGAAATTGTTATTCAGGTTGTGAATTATTGTTCGAAATTGATTCCCTCGCGATGGCACCAAAAACGGATGCACAGAACCATGGTCTAAACATATCTTCACAACTTCGCATAACTAACCAGCAAGTGCACTGGGTCGTCCAAGTAATAAACCTTACGTGAGTAAGGGTCGATCCCACGGAGATTGTTGGTATGAAGCAAGCTATGGTCACCTTGTAAATCTCAGTCAGGCGGATATAAAATAGTTATGGAGTTTTCGAAATTAATACTAAAATAAGGATAGAAATACTTATGTAAATCATTGGTGAGAATTTCAGATAAGCGTATGAAGATGCATTCATTCCTCTGAACCTCTGCTTTCCTGCTGTCTTCATCCAATCCGTCTTACTCCTTTCTATGGCTGGCTTTATGTAAGGATGTCACCGGTGCCAATGGCTACTTTCAATCCTCTCGGGAAAATGGTCCAAATGCTCTGTCACAGCACGGCTAATCGTCTGGAGGCATCACCCTTGTCGTTGGTTGCATCATATTCCTCTCTATGAAAATGGTCCGATGCGCTGTCACTGCATGGCTAATCATCTTGGAGGTTCTCGATCATACTGGAATAGAATTTACTATCCTTTTGCGTCTGTCACTACGCCCAGCACTCACGAGTTTGGAGTTCGTCACAGTCATTCAATCCCAGAGTCCTACTCGGAATACCACGGACAAGGTTTAGACTTTCCGGACTCTCATGAATGCCGCCATCAATCTAGCTTATACCACGAAGATTCTGATTAAGAGATCTAAGAGATACTCATTCAATCTAATGTAGAACGGAAGTGGTTGTCAGGCACACGTTCATAGGGAATGATGATGATTGTCACGTTCATCGCATTCAGGTTGAAGTGCGAATGAATATCTTAGAAGCGAAATAAGATGAATTGAATAGAAAATAGTAGTACTTTGCATTAATCTTTGAGGAACAGCAGAGCTCCACACCTTAATCTATGGAGTGCAGAAACTCTACCGTTGAAAATACATAAGTAATGAAGGTCCAGGCATGGCCGAATGGCCAGCCCCCAAACGTGATCAATAGATCAAAAGATAATCCAAAGATGTCTAATACAATAGTAAAAGGTCCTATTTATAATAAACTAGCTACTAGGGTTTACAGAAGTAAGTAATTGATGCATAAATCCACTTCCGGGGCCCACTTGGTGTGTGCTTGGGCTGAGCTTGAAGTCTACACGTGGAGAGGTCATTTTTGGAGTTGAACGCCAGCCTTTGTGCCAGTTTGGGCGTTGAACTCCACTTTGCAACTTGTTTCTGGCGCTGGACGCCAGAATTGGGCAGAGAGCTGGCGTTGAACGCCCGTTTGCATCGTCTAAACTTGAGAAAAGTAGGGACTATTATATATTTCTGGAAAGCCCTGGATGTCTACTTTCCAACGCAATTGGAAGCGCGCCATTTTGAGTTCTGTAGCTCCAGAAAATCCATTTTGAGTGCAGGGAGGTCAGAATCCAACAGCATCAGCAGTCCTTCTTCAACCTCTGAATCTGATTTTTGCTCAAGTCCCTCAATTTCAGCCAGAAAATACTTGAAATCACAGAAAAACACACAAACTCATAGTAAAGTCCAGAAATGTGAATTTAACATAAAAACTAATGAAAACATCCCTAAAAGTAACTAGATTCTACTAAAAACATACTAAAAACAATGCCAAAAAGCGTATAAATTATCCGCTCATCACAACACCAAACTTAAATTGTTGCTTGTCCCCAAGCAACTGAAAATCAAGTAGGATAAAAAGAAGAGAATATACTATAAATTCCGAACTATCAATGAAACATAGCTCCAATCAGATGAGCGGGACTTGTAGCTTTTTGCTTCTTGAATAGTTTTGGCATCTCACTTTATCCATTGAAGTTCAGAATGATTGGCTTCTATAGGAACTCAGAGTTCAGATAGTGTTATTGACTCTCCTAGTTCAGTATGATGATTCTTGAACACAGCTTCTTTATGAGTCTTGGCCGTGGCCCTAAGCACTTTGTTTTCCAGTATTACCACCGGATACATAAATGCCACAGACACATAATTGGGTGAACCTTTTCAGATTGTGACTCAGCTTTGCTAAAGTCCCCAATTAGAGGTGTCCAGGGTTCTTAAGCACACTCTTTTTTTGCTTTGGACCTTGACTTTAACCGCTCAGTCTCAAGTTTTCACTTGACACCTACACGCCACAAGCACATGGTTAGGGACAGCTTGGTTTAGCCGCTTAGACCAGGATTTTATTCCTTTAGGCCCTCCTATCCACTGATGCTCAAAGCCTTGGGATCCTTTTTATTTGCCCTTGCCTTTTGGTTTTAAGGGTTATTGGCTTTTTGCTCTTGCCTCTTTGTTTTAAGAGCTTTGGCTTTTTCTGCTTGCTTTTTCTTTTTCTTTCTATTTTTTTTCGCCCTTTTTTTTCTGCAAGCTTTGTTCTTTGCTGCTTTTTCTTGCTTCAAGAATCATTTTTATGATTTTTTAGATTATCAAATAACATGTCTCCTTGTCATCATTCTTTCAAGAGCCAACATATTTAACATTCTTAAACAACAACTTCAAAAGACATATGCACTGTTCAGGCATTCATTCAGAAAACAAGAAGCATTGTCACCACATCAATATAATTTAACTAAGTTCAAGGATAAATTTGAAACTCATGTACTTCTTGTTCTTTTGAATTAAAACATTTTTCATTTAAGAGAGGTGATGGATTCATAGGACATTCATAACTTTAAGACAAAGTTACTAACTACTAATGATCATGTAATGAAGACACAAACACAGATAAGCACTTAACATAGAAAACGAAAAACAGAGAATGTAAGAACAAGGAATGAGTCCACCTTAGTGATGGTGGCGTTTTCTTCTTGAGGAACCAATGATGTCCTTGAGCTCTTCTATATCTCTTCCTTGTCTTTGTTGCTCCTCCCTCATTGCTTTTTGATCTTCTCTTATTTCATGAAGGATGATGGAGTGCTCTTGATATTCCACCCTTAGTTGTCCCATGTTGGAACTTAATTCTCCTAGGGAGGTGTTGATTTGCTCCCAATAGTTTTGTGGAGGAAAATGCATTTGAGGCATCTCCGGGATCTCATGGTGATGAGCTTCCTGTGCCTCTTGAGTTTGAAAGGGACCTCAGGGATCACCTTCTTCTTGACCACAACATCATAGAAGTGGTCTTGATGAGCTTTGGAGATGAATCTTTCCATCTCCCATGACTCGGAGGTGGAAGCTTTTGTCTTCCCTTTCCCTTTTCTAGAGGATTCTCCGGTCTTAGGTGCCATCAATGGTAATGGAAAAACAAAAAGCTTATGCTTTTACCACACCAAACTTAGAATATTGCTCGCCCTCGAGCAAGAAAAGAAAGAATTAGATGAAGAAGAAGAAAATATGGAGAAGAGGGGGGAGGTGTGTTTCGGCCAAGAAGGGAAAGAGAGGGTTGTGTTGTGTGAAAATGAAGAAGAATGGAAGGCTTTATATAGGGAAGGGAGGAGGTTAAGGTTCGGCCATATGGGTGGGTTTGGGTGGGAAATTGATTTGAATTTTGAAGGTAGGTGGAGTTTTTTTTTTTTTGGGTAGGTTTATGGGGAAGAGTGGGTGGATATGAGTGGTGAAGGGTTTTGGGGAAGAGTGTTTATTGGGAATAGAGGATGATTGAGAAGAAAGAAGAGAGTGAGTGGAGGTAGGTGGGGATCCTGTGGGGTCCACAGATCCTGAGATGATCCTGTGGGGTCCACAGATCCTGAGATGATCCCGTGGGGTCCACAGATCCTGACGTGTTCAAGGATTTACAACCTTGCACCAAATTAGGCATGTAAAATGCCCTTGCACACAACTCTAGGCGTTCAGCGCCAGGTTGGTGCCCATTTTGGGCGTTCAATGCCCATTTGTTGCCCATTTCTGGCGTTGAATGCCAGAACCATGCTTGTTCTGGGCGTTCAGCGCCAGCTCTTCTCCAGGGTGCAATTCTGGCGTTCAGCGCCCAGATGCTGCCCATTTTGGGCGTTCAGCGCCCAGATACTGCCCATTTTGGGCGTTCAGCGCCAGAACCATGCTCTGTTCTGGCGTTGAACGCCAGACTGGTGCTTCCTCCAGGGTGTGATTTTTCTTCCGCTATTTTTGATTCTGTTTCTAAATTTTTCGTTTATTTTGTGACTCCACATGATCATGAACCTAAGAAAACATGAAAAACAAAAATAAAATTAGATAAATAAACATTGGGTTGCCTCCCAACAAGCGCTTCTTTAATGTCAATAGCTTGACAGTGGGCTCTCATGGAGCCTCACAAATGTGCAGAGCTTTGTTGAGACCTCCCAACACCAAATTTAGAGTTTGGATATGGGGGTTTGACACCAAACTTAGAGTTTGGTTGTGGCCTCCCAACACCAAACTTAGAGTTTGACTTTGGGGGCTTTGTTTGACTCTGCTTTGAGAGAAGCTTTTTATGCTTCCTCTCCATGGATGCAGAGAGAGATCCTTGAGTTGTAAACACAAGGTTGTCCTCATTTAATTGAAGGATCAATTCTCCTCTGTCCACATCAATCACAGCTCTTGCTGTGGCTAGGAAAAGTCTTCCTAGGATGATGGATTCATCCTCTTCCTTTTCAATATCCAGGACTATGAAATCAGCAGGGATGTAAAGGCCTTCAACCTTTACTAACACGTCCTCTACTTGTCCATAAGCCTATTTTCTTGAATTGTCTGCCATCTCTAATGAGATTTTAGCAGCTTGCACCCCATAGATTCCCAGTTTTTCTATTACAGAGAGGGGCATGGGGTTTATCCCTGACCCCAGGTCACACAGAGCTTTAAAGATCATGGTGCCTATGGTGCAAGGTATTAAGAACTTTCCAGGATCCTATTTCTTCTGAGGCAATGTCAGTTGATCCAGATCATTTAGTTCATTGGTGAACAAGGGAGGTTCATCTTCCCAAGCTTCAATGCCAAATAATTTGGCATTCAGCTTCATGATTGCACCAAGGAACTTGGCAGCTTGCTCTTCAATAACATCCTCATTCTCTTCAGAAGAGGAGTACTCATCAGAGCTCATGAATGGCATAAGGAGGTTCAATGGAATCCCTATGGTCTCTAATTGAGCCTCAGAGTCCTTTGGTTCCTCAGAGGGAAGCTCCTTATTGATCATTGGACATCTCAGGAGGTCTTCCTCCTTGGGATTCACGTCCTCTCCTTCCCTTACAGGTTCGGTCATTGTGATCAATTCAATGGCCTTGCACTCTCCTTTTGGATTCTCTTCTGTATTGCTTAGGAGAGTACTAGGAGGGATTTCAGTGATCCTTTTACTCAGCTGGCCCACTTGTGCTTCCAAATTTCTAATAGAAGATCTTGTTTCATTCATGAAACTTACAGTAGCCTTGGACAGATCAGAGACTAAGTTTGCTAAATTAGAGGTATTTTGTTCAGAGTTCTCTGTCTGTTGCTGAGTGGATGATGGAAAAGGTTTATTATTGTTAAACCTGTTTCTTCCACCATTATTAAAGCCTTGTTGAGGCTTTTGATCCTTCCATGAGAGATTTGGATGATTTCTCCAGGAGGGATTATAGGTGTTTCCATATGGTTCACCCATGTAATTTACCTCTACTATTGCAGGGTTCTCAGGATCATAAGCTTCTTCTCCATAAGAAGCCTCTTGAGTACTGTTGGATGCAGCTTGCATTCCAGTCAGACTCTGAGAAATCATATTGACTTGCTGAGTCAATATTTTGTTCTGAGCCAATATGACATTCAAAGTATCAATTTCAAGAACTCCCTTCCTCTGAGGCGTCCCATTGCTCACAGAATTCCTCTCAGAAGTGTACATGAACTGGTTATATTATTAGCAACCATGTTAATGAGTTCTTGAGCTTCTGCATGCGTTTTCTTTAGGTGAATGGATCCACCTGCAGAAGTATCCAATGACATCTTTGATAGCTCAGATAAACCATCATAGAATATATCCAGGATGGTCCATTCTGAAAGCATGTCAGAAGGACACTTTTTGGTCAGCTGCTTGTATCTTTCCCAAGCTTCATAGAGGGATTCACCTTCTTTCTGTCTGAAGGTTTGAACATCCGCTCTAAGCTTGCTCAGCTTTTGAGGAGGAAAGAACTTGGCTAAGAAAGCCGTGACCAGCTTATCCCAAGAGTTCAAGCTGTCTTTGGGTTGAGAGTCCAACCATATTCTAGCTCTGTCTCTTACAGCAAAAGGGAAAAGCATGAGCCTGTAGACTTGAGGATTTACTCCATTAGTCTTAACAGTATCACAGATATGCAAGAATTCAGTTAAGAACTGAAAAGGATCTTCAGATGGAAGTCCATGAAACTTGCAGTTCTGCTACATCAGAGAAACTAGCTGAGGTTTCAGCTCAAAATTGTTTGCTCCAATGGTAGGAATGGAGATGCTTCTTCCATGTAAATTGGAATTAGGTGCAGTAAAGTCACCAAGCATTCTCCTTGCATTATTGTTGTTGGGTTCGGCTACCATCTCCTTTACTTGTTCGAAATTTTCAATAAGGTTATCTCTGGATTCTTGTAATTTAGCTTCTCTTAGTTTTCTCTTCAGAGTCCTTTCAGGTTCTGGATCAGCTTCAACAAGAATGCCTTTTTCTTTGTCCTTGCTCATAAGAAAGAGAAGAGAAAAAGAAAAGAAGAGGAATCCTCTATGTCACAGTAAAGAGGTTCCTTATTGTTAGTAGAAGAAGAAAAGGAATAGGGGTGAAGAAGAATGAAGAATCCAAACACAAAGGTGATGATAGGAGCAGAGGTGTGAGATGAAGAGAAGTGTTAGTAGATGAATAAATAAATAGAAGGGGATGAGAGGAGGAGAGAATTTTCGAAAATAATTTTTGAAAAAGAGTTAGTGATTTTCGAAAATAGTTTTTGAAAAAGGTTAGTAGTTTTTTCAAAAATTCAAATAAAAAATAAAATAATTAGTCTAATTAAAAAGAAATTTTGAAAAAGAGGAAAGATTTTTTCAAAAATTAGAGAGAGAGAGTTAGTTAGGTAGTTTTGAAAAAGGTAACAAACAAACAAAAAGTTAGTTAGTTAGTTGAAACAAATTTTGAAAAGATAAGAAGTTAGGAAGTTAGAAAAGATATTTTGCAATCACTTTTTTGAAAAAGGTAAGATAAGAAGATATTTTTGAAAAGATATGATAGAAATTAGTTTTTGAAAAAGATTTGATTTTTAAAATCTCAATTAATGACTTGATTCACAAGAAATCACAAGATATGATTCTAGAACTTAAAGTTTGAATCTTTCTTAACAAGTAAGTAACAAACTTGAAATTTTTGAATCAAAACATTAATTGATGATGTTATTTTCGAAAATATGATGTAAAATTAAGAAAAAGATTTTTGAAAAATATTTTTGGAATTTTCGAAAATAACTAAAAAAAATTGAAAAAAGATTTGATTTTTGAAAAATATTTTGAAAAAGATAAGATTTTTTTTTAAATTGAAAATTTGATTTGACTCATAAAAACAACTAGATTTTAAAAATTTTTGAAAAAGTCAAATCTAATTTTCGAAATTTTAAGAGAGAAAAAGGGAAAGATATTTTTTTTTATTTTTGAATTTTTATGATGAGAGAGAAAAACAAGAAAAATGATGCAATGCATGAAAGTTATGGATCAAAATAATGAATGCATGCAAGAATGCTATGAATGTCAAGATGAACACCAAGAACACTATGAAGATCATGATGAACATCAAGAACACATTTTTGAAAAATTTTTAATGCAAAGAAAACATGCAAGACACCAAACTTAGAATTCTTTAATGCTTAGACATAAAGAATTCAGGAATGCATATGAAAAATAAGAAAAGACACAAAACATGCAAATGCAAAGATCAAACAAGAAGACTTACCAAGAACAACTTGAAGATCATGAAGAACACTATGAATGCATGAATTTTTTCGAAAAATGCAAGATGAACATGCAATTGACATCAAACTTATAACATGACTCAAGACTCAAATAAGAAACACAAAATATTTTTGATTTTTATGATTTTCTAATTTTTTTTTGTATTTTTTTCGAAAACAAAGGAGAGATTTTTGAAAGATTTTTGAAAACTTTTTGAAAAGAAAACAAAAAGAAAGTTACCTAATCTGAGCAACAAGATGAACCGTCAGTTGTCCAAACTCGAACAATCCCCGGCAACGGCGCCAAAAACTTGGTATGCGAAATTGTTACTCAGGTTGTGAATTATTGTTCGAAATTGATTCCCTGGCGATGGCACCAAAAACGGATGCACAGAACCATAGTCTAAACATATCTTCACAACTTCGCATAACTAACCAGCAAGTGCACTGGGTCGTCCAAGTAATAAACCTTACGTGAGTAAGGGTCGATCCCACGGAGATTGTTGGTATGAAGCAAGCTATGGTCACCTTGTAAATCTCAGTCAGGCGGATATAAAATAGTTATGGAGTTTTTGAAATTAATACTAAAATAAGAATAGAAATACTTATGTAAATCATTGGTGAGAATTTCAGATAAGCGTATGGAGATGCATTCATTTCTCTGAACCTCTGCTTTCCTGCTGTCTTCATCCAATCCGTCTTACTCCTTTCTATGGCTGGCTTTATGTAAGGATGTCACCGGTGCCAATGGCTACTTTCAATCCTCTCGAGAAAATGGTCCAAATGCTCTGTCACAGCACGGCTAATCGTCTAGAGGCATCACCCTTGTCGTTGGTTGCATCCTATTCCTCTCTGTGAAAATGGTCCGATGCGCTGTCACTGCATGGCTAATCATCTTGGAGGTTCTCGATCATACTGGAATAGAATTTACTATCCTTTTGCGTCTGTCACTACGCCCAGCACTCACGAGTTTGGAGTTCATCACAGTCATTCAATCCCAGAGTCCTACTCGGAATACCACGGACAAGGTTTAGACTTTCCGGACTCTCATGAATGCCGCCATCAATCTAGCTTATACCACGAAGATTCTGATTAAGAGATCTAAGAGATACTCATTCAATCTAATGTAGAACGGAAGTGGTTGTCAGGCACGCGTTCATAGGGAATGATGATGATTGTCACGTTCATCGCATTCAGGTTGAAGTGCGAATGAATATCTTAGAAGCGAAATAAGATTAATTGAATAGAAAACAGTAGTACTTTGCATTAATCTTTGAGGAACAGCAGAGCTCCACACCTTAATCTATGGAGTGCAGAAACTCTACCGTTGAAAATACATAAGTAATGAAGGTCCAGGCATGGCCGAATGGCCAGCCCCCAAACGTGATCAATAGATCAAAAGATAATCCAAAGATGTCTAATACAATAGTAAAAGGTCCTATTTATAATAAACTAGCTACTAGGGTTTACAGAAGTAAGTAATTGATGCATAAATCCACTTCCGGGGCCCACTTGGTGTGTGCTTGGGCTGAGCTTGAAGTCTACACGTGGAGAGGTCATTTTTGGAGTTGAACGCTAGCCTTTGTGCCAGTTTGGGCGTTGAACTCCACTTTGCAACTTGTTTCTGGCGCTGGACGCCAGAATTGGGCAGAGAGCTGGCGTTGAACGGCAGTTTGCGTCATCTAAACTTGGACAAAGTATGGACTATTATATATTGCTGGAAAGCCTTGGATGTCTACTTTCCAACGCAATTGGAAGCGCACCATTTTGAGTTCTGTAGCTACAGAAAATTCATTTTGAGTGCAGGGAGGTCAGAATCCAACAGCATCAGCAGTCCTTCTTCAACCTCTGAATCTGATTTTTGCTGAAGTCCCTCAATTTCAGCCAGAAAATACCTGAAATCACAGAAAAACACACAAACTCATAGTAAAGTCCAGAAATGTGAATTTAACATAAAAACTAATGAAAACATCCCTAAAAGTAACTAGATTCTACTAAAAACATACTAAAAACAATGCCAAAAAGCGTATAAATTATCCGCTCATCAATGTTGCATACAAAGATTCACCTAAGTATTTGTCATGAATCTTGCTTTATTAACTACTGTTAAATGCATAAAAGAAAGGATATAAAACATGGGTTGCCTCCTGATGCTGTGGAAATCAGATTCCAACACAAAACTCACCGGCAAGTGTATCGGGTCGCATCAAGTAGTAATTACTCACATGAGTGAGGTCGATCCCACACGTATTGATAGATTGAGTAATTTTAGTTAGATGGTTGATTTAGTCAAGCCAACAGTTGATGATTTGAGTGAATTGTGATCAACAGAAGCTAAATTGCATGAAAATAAGAGGGAGAGGGGAAATTGACAGAATAGTAAAGTGCAAAAGAAATAAAAGAGATGAATCTTAAAGTGCAAGTAATGTAAATGACAGAAACTTAGATTGCAAGAAATGTAAATGGCTGAAGCGTAAAGTGCAAGAAAAGTAAATTGATGAATCTAAATTGCTGAGAAACTTAAATTACTTGAATAGTAAAGGGCTTTGGGAGCTGGGATTTAGAATTCAACAAGAAAATACCAAGTGCAATCAATCAGAGAAGTAGAAGATGAAGTGAATTGTAGAAGATCTAAACAGAAATGGAAAAATGCTTGAAGAAACAAAACAGAAAGAAGACTCAACCCAATTTTGAAATCTGAAAGAGAAATTGAAGATCGAAGAAGAGCAATGAGATTAGAAAGTAAATCTAGATCTCAATTTCTCTCTTGATCAAACAGAAAATAAATTGCAGAAGAAATCTAAATGAAACAGCAAATGAAATTCACATCCAATTCCTTAATTCTCAAAACTATGCAGAAGGAGAACAAAGAGGAATTTCAGATCAAGACTTGAAACAGAATTCCTTCAATCTCAATCCAAAATTTAAAACAGAAGATGGAAG
The DNA here is from genome assembly GCF_003086295.3 of Arachis hypogaea. Taxonomy (NCBI): domain Eukaryota; kingdom Viridiplantae; phylum Streptophyta; class Magnoliopsida; order Fabales; family Fabaceae; genus Arachis; species Arachis hypogaea. Next base: position 131,350,320 of record NC_092046.1, read on the forward strand.
TTGCAGAAGCAAGAACAAACAGAAAGAAAAAGTAGATCTCAATCCCAATTCCCCAAATTCTAAATGAAAACTCAAGTGAAAACTAAAAATGAGCTAAAGGTAATCTAAAAAAAAAGTGCTAAAAAAGGTGACTAAGGGTGCTTTACAAATCAAACTAACTCCTATTTATACACTTTCTATTTTTGGTTTTCAGAATTTGGAGTGGGCTTTTCAAATTGGTGAAGAAGTGGATCCAAGATGGCTTTTTATTGAAAATGGACCAGGGGCTAGCTCCAGTGGAGTGCTTAGTGAGGAAAAGTAACGTAGCGCTCACTGGCTCCTTGTGCCAAGCCTCATACATAGCGCTCAGTTGGAAAATTCCAACGTAGCACTCTCTTGCTTCTATGGTTTCCATCTTCGAGCCTTGGTGGCTTCACTTTGGCCAACAATTTCCTTGTAGTAGCGCTCAGTTGTGTGATGCAACGTAGCGCCCTTTCTATGCGTTGTGGGCCCCTCTTCGAGCCTTGGCCGTTTCATTTTGGGAGTTTCCTTGCTTGGTGTAGTGTAGCGCTCCTTTGTGTGCATGGTTTCGAACCTTGGCTGCTTCCATTATAAGTGTCGCGCCTTGCTTTTGTTCTGGTGAGGCCACAAAAAAGGTAGAAGGAGTTAACATAGTGCTCTCTTCAATTGAGCGCTGGCCCTTGTCAAGCGCTCCCTTGGTCGAGCGCTGGCCCTATTCCTTGAGTGAGTGCCACGCTTTTATGGCCATGGGCCACACTTTGGTAAGGCAACGCTTTCCTGGTTTCTTTCTTTTTTTATCATTTCTCCACCTATAAGTAATCAAAACCACCAATCAAAGCATCACCAAATTCACAAGATCTCTGCATTAATCATAAAATCAACTAATTCTAGCATGAATCCTATGATTTTGTGTCAAATAAATGATGGTTGATTGAATTAACATAACCATGCAAATCTTGGATCTGGAATAAGAAATATAAGTGGAATGGTTGATAAATAAGAAATATACTTTGCAGATTAGAAACTTGGATCTGGAATGGTTGATAGGTCATTATGATTAACCAGTTGGGGTTTGGACTTATGGTATTCATTTCTGAGGCTTTCTGTTTTCATTTTTTCTTTGAAAAAATATAAGTGGATGCCTATAAACTTGTGCTTAAATTTTTTTTGCACTATTTTTTTCCTCTTAAATTTATTTAATCTGTTAAAGAAAAAAAATCTTAATCTTTTCCAACAAAATATCATAATTTTTGTAACTTAGATTTTTGTTTTCTTTTCTACCATGAATTTTTCCTTGTAATATATAATATATAGTAACTATGTACAATTTTGAAAATTAACATTGTCTAAGTCTATTATTCTTAAAATGTAACTAACAAATTTGAAATATGATTGATCGGAAACCTTGATGTATATAATATCAACTGAAATTGAATTTTGTTTAGCCATAAGTCCTGATTTCCTATCATCAATATGATGGGATTTTTTTCAGCTAACAATTTTCCTTTTCCTTTAAGTTTGTGAGTTCTATCTCTCAATGGATATGCATAAGAGAAGGAAGAACTTCATGGAAACCAACATTAAAAAATCCAAGGAGCTTTTGAAAAGCATGGACCATGGCCATGTTTCAGATATCAGTATGAAAGAAGTTAACAAAGATCTTGTGACATCATTTAAGGAAAAACTCGAAGCGATTTCATCTTTGAAATCTATCTTCAAGGTCCCTGTGAAGCTTCTACAAACAAACCAGAAGGTGTACATCCCTACTAAAGTGTTAGAAGGTAAAGATTTTCCCTCAACTGCATATTGTTACTTTGTTACTGAATTGAATATCAGATTGGTAGGTAGATCCACTAAAATAACCCAAAATGAATATCATTTTTATTGTTTTATTTTTGAAAGAATTTTTGTGTGTATTGATTGTATCGAGTTAAGTGTGTAATTGACCGCAATGTAACTTGACTATAGCATTGTTTGATTTGTATAGTTAACCTCAGCTAATATTTTGATTTTTGTGCTTTATGTGTGTGCAGGTCAGCTTCACCGGTTCGATGGAGGTAGGCCGTTAAATAATGCATGCTGCAGCTAGCAGCAACTTGAAACAAGTTTCACTGGAATTAGTAGGAAAGTCACCTCTTCTAATATTTGATGATGCTGATGTAGATAAAGCTGCTAGCCTTGCTCTCTTGGGCATAGTATATAACAAGGTCAAATTTCTCTTAAGTGAATTAATAATGAAGAAACTCAGGTTACACATTATAATGACACTTTAACATTTTGTTCTTGTTTTGATTTCAGGGTGAGATATGTGTTGCAAGTTCACGTGTGTTTGTTCAGGAAGGGAATGTCCTGAATAATTATATTAAAAGATGGATTTAGGCATTCTTTTCTTCCTCTTTCATACCCTGCAGGTTTTGACAGCTACTAAAATTAGATATTGGAGGTTTTGTTCAATTAGATGCTAGGTTTTGATAAGTTCCCATGAGATGTAATGGCAAAAGAGAATTGATAGGCACACAGTTTCTTCTTGTTATCATGCTACATAATAAACATGTCTCAGTTGTGGTGGTTTGGTTTGGTTTTTGTTGTTTTTCATTGCAGGAATGCTATTGATTCCTTTTTATTCAAGCAATGGTTGCATAACTTGCAAAGTCAAATTGGGATTCTAGCTGATTGCACCTTGGCTCTGAGACAAGTTCTAATTAAGGTAATTGCATCATCAGTCTTTAAAAAGTGGATATGATTTTTGATAATTAAGCCTTGTTAAGTGGTAATTTAAGTAACTGACTAACCTATTAGTCTTCTAGTCTTATTCATGTTCTCAAATCAAAATCAACGAAACTAGTTGGACTCTTTTTTATGTAAACAGGGTGTAGACATGTTTGGAAAGCGCATTGGGTTTCTCAAATTTAAAGTTGACATTTATGACAAACAAACGAGGAAGAAGGTATGGGCTATAAGCCAGTCTATGTTTCCATTTTAGCAAGGGGCTATGAACTAGTAGACATTTTACCTGTTATGCTCTATATATATTATTCAAAAATAGCTTATTGTGCTTAAATATCCAAAAATTGGATTCCTCATCATGGCAAGCAATGTATTATTTGATTCATAGGCATACCACATTTTAAGCTATGTGGTATCTAAAATGCACAACTATTAGGATCTTTTGCTTCTTACCTTATGTTCTTAGGCATCCATCATTCCTCTTTTGCTTGTAATTTCTGTGCACTTGCAATCTTCAACATCTACCTGAGGTCACGTGTGTGTCAGATTCCTATATTCTTGAGATGGGTATCTCACATCCGTGTGCATATAATTCCTACAAATCAAATATGCCTAGCATATTAGATGGTTGTGTATCAAATATCTCATTCATTTATCTATCCACACTTTTTAACCTTGCACCTGATGCTGATTTCTTTCTTTATATATAATAAAGTAAACTGTGATTAGGTTCCAGGTATTGTATTTGCAAGAGGACCTGTTGTGACTGTGTTGATACTTCTGGAATCAGATGGTGAAACTTATGCTGTCCTTACTGAACAGGTTCTTAGATGTTGGATCCTTGCAGAGAGAATTATGTTTTTTTTTCAAACATTTAAACTAGAGTTCCATATTATGCTTATTATTTTTTATTTATCAGGCAAGGGTTCCTACTGGAAGAATTATTTTGGAATTGCCTGCTGGAATGTTGGATGATGACAAGGGTGATTTTGTTGGCACTGCAGTTCGTGAGGTCTCTCTCTCTCTCTCTCTCTCTCTCTCTCTCTCTCTCTCTCTCTCTCTCTATACAATTTTCTTCATGGCTTAGTTGTGCCTTTGACAGGTTGAAGGGGAGACTGGCATAAAGTTCCAACTTGAAGACATGGTTGATCTCACTGCTTTCTTGGATTCTTCAACAGGATGCAGATTTTTTCCCTCACCGGTATACCGTAAGCATTCTACATCGACCTTATTGCTTTATTGGTTTTGCAAATAAATAATTGTCGCTTGAAAAAAGAGCTAATAATGCATCTTCTTTATAGTTGTTCAATAATTTAATTTGGTATTTTGAGCATAGTTTAGTTTCGTGTTATTGTACTTTTAGATTTGCATTTACCAATCAGTGAGCACTCAATTCAATTTCTGGCTATCTGTGGTTCAATCTAACAGTATTTTATAATCCTCGCTTATGGGTCATTTTTTTCTAAATAAAATAAAATAAAATAGTGAGAATTTATTATCTCTCTCTCCAAGGATATAATTTTTTTGCTAAATGATTAATAGATAGTAGACTATAAGAGACCAACCTATGAAGAAGTTATGAGAACCTCCAAGCCTTACTTCCAAGGGAGTGCAATATCTGCCAAGTGCAAATTGGCAAAATGGTGAACTTTATGGATTCAGAATGTAGTTCAATCCATTTTCTTCACTAATTTTCACTTACTATGAGTTTGGAATACCATTATTTGTAAATGGATGCTAGGTAGAAGCTGCTCATTAGGTGCTTACTACTTTTTGTAATAATAAAGATAAATAGATCTGCAAAGTGATTGGAATTTTTATTCCTGTTAGCATAATAATGCTGATGAATTTTTATAGTAAAATGTGAACCTGGTTTAATTTGGAATTGTTAATACATGCATAAATTAGATTATTTCTTATAATATTTTTATATATATCATTTTTGTTAGTTCAATTTGTTCTTGATATTTTGCTGCAGGCTAGTATTGGAATGGATAACTTGAACGCTTAATGCACAAAGTGGAGCAGTTTTAGGTTGATTCTGATCTTTTACTAAGTATTTAGGCTGATGATCATCTCTATTAGTGTAATTTGATATATTATGAGCAGTTCTAACTTGTATTGTTTTTGTACTTTTCTTTGGTTTTTAGTTTTGGAATTTGAACTCGAGATTTATTTTGTATTTGAGTATTAGTTTTTTAATGTATAAAACAATTATAGTAAATTATATATGTCACTAATTATTGTTTGATTTATCTTGTAATAAAAACTGCATACTATATTTGTAGGTTTGGTAATAAAAAATGATTGAAAACTTATAGTGTAGTAATAAAGATCAAGTAAGGAAAAGACTTTTTTTTTTAATTTAACAAGGCTTTCGCCACGCTTTTAAAGCGTGGTTGTATATCTACCTATCGCCACGCTTTTAAACCATGGTCGTATCTCTTCCTATCGCCACGCTTTAAAAGCGTGGCCGTATCTCTCACCTACAATCACGCTTTTAAAAGTGACAATTTGTAAAAAAGCGTGGCAAAAAAAAACGTGGCGATAGAGCAACCGCCATCCTTTCAGAGGTCACCCTTTCAAAAGCGTGGTGGTAGCTCAAAAAGCGTGATGAAAAGCTATCGCCACGCTTTTTTCAACTATTTGCCACGCTTTAAAAGCGTGGCAATAGACGTGTTTTCTTGTTTCGAAAATTTTAAACAAAAATACCTAAAGACACCAAACTTAAAATTTTAAAGATCAAAACAAGAAGAAAAATAAGAATAACTTGAAGATCAAGAAGAACACCAAGAACAAACTCAAAAAATTTAAAGCAATTAAAGAACACACAATGGACATCAAACTTAGGATTTGACACTAGACTCAAACAAAAAATACTATTTTTGAAAATTTTTGGAAAAAGAAAGCAAGAAATTCGAACTCTAACAAGAACAAGAACAAAGACTCAAACAAAAGATAAAGATTAATAAAGAAAAGAAAAGATTTTTGAAAAAAAATTTTTTTTTGAAAAAGACAATAAAAGACTCAAACAAAATTAAAGACAATACCTAATCTAAGCAACAAAAAAATTCGTTAGTTTGTTCAAACTCGAACAATCCCCAGCAACGGCACCAAAAACTTGGTGCACGAATTCCCACACTCCATACAGCTGAACCAGCAAGTGCACTGGGTCGTCCAAGTAATACCTGAGGTGAGTCAGGGTCGATCCCATGAGGAATGTTGGCTTGGATCAAATAGTGGTTATTTTGTAAATCTTAATCAGGCAGATAGAATAGTTGTTTGATTAATTAAGTGCATAAAAGTAAAGTAAAGATAACGTTACTCAGTGGTTGTGAATCTAATGATAAGAAGATGGTTAAGGCTTCAGAGGTGCTTTGTTCTTCGGGATTAATCCAGTCTCACTGTCTACTCCAACTGTGAATGATTCCTTCTATGGCAGGCTGTATGTGATCAATGCCTTTCTTGAGAGGTTGCCGATTCTCCTCTAGGCTGAACACCAGGGTTAGTGTGCATCCAGTCTGAATGAGGGTGAAGCTCCTGCAGATCATTCCCCTTGATAATCCTACTCAAAACCCCACGAAAAGGTCAAATCTTTCAGATCAGAGAATACTGCGTCTTTGGTTCTAGCCTCTATCACAAAGACTCTAATCTCCCCATACCTCAGCCAAATTGTTGTCTCGAGAAGTTCCCAACGAAGTTGTGGATTAGTCATCAAAGAGATGTATAATAAAGCTAGTGGTTCGTTGATATCCGATGAAAGACACTCGCTGAACCCATGTAGAATAGAGATAACTTTGTGTCGGTTCAACTCATTCATAAGGTTGAAGAACGAAGATACATCTTAGAATAGAGAATCAAACACGAATTGAGATAGAACATTAATACTTTATTAATCCATAAAACTCAGCAGAGCTCCTAACCTTAACCTAGGAGGTTTAGTGAATCATACTGGTAGAGAAATACAATGAAAGGTTCGAATGGGCAAAGATCCTTAACAAGGGTGATCTTTGTTGTATATATACTAATCTCATAACTAAGAATTACAGAAATATGATTAACTAAGGCTTGTAGTGCAAAAATCTACTTTTGGGTCCCACTTGGTAAGTGTTTGGGCTGAGCTTGAGTGGTCTCCACGTACTAGTAGGGATCTAGGGTGTTGAACGCTGCCTAAGGACACCTTTCTGGGCGTTGGACGCTGGCCACCTCTCTGTGGGCGTTAGACTCCTGGACTTGGGTAGATGGCTGGCGTTGAACGCCAAATTTGGGCCTTCAATTCTGAATCAAAGTATAGACTATTATATATTTCTGGAAGGCCCTAGATGTTAGCTTTATAACGCCATTGAGAACGCTCCATTTAGATATCTATAGCTCCAGAAAAACGCTTTCGAGTGCAACGAGGTTAGATCCTAACAGCATCTGCAGTGCTTTCTCTTCCCCTGAATCAGACTTTTGCTCCAGCTCCTCAATTTTAGCCAAAAAATACCTGAAATTGCATAAAAACACACAAAATCAAAGTAGAATCCAAAAATGTGAATTTTGCACGAAAACCTATGAAACTTTATAAAACTTAAATAAAACCTAACAAAAACTATATGAAAATGATGTCAAAAAGCGTATAAAATATTCGCTCATCAGACGTGCTTTCTATTTACCGCGTGTTAAGAAAAAAATATTATTATTTAGAAGAAAAAAATTATTATGTGAAGAAATAATTATAGATTGATGTTATATTTTTTTTATTAAGTTTTTTGGCAGTTCAATAATTTCTGAAGGTTCCAATTGACAGTAGGCAAAGAGTGCGGATATGGTTGCAAAATTCAAATTTTGACAAAAGTAATGTGCCAAAGTTTAATCGCCAATTGACATAGAAAAGTCTATAAATAAGTTCTTAGGTTAGTGTAAGAACCGGAAATAATTAACTAATTAATTAACCTAAAATAATAATAAATTAAATGCCCAAAAATAGGTCAAAATTTTTGAAGTCTTAATTTTAAAATTTGGATGTGAGATTTGAATTCAGTAGAATTTTTCGAGTTAGAAAATATAATTTTCTGCTAAAAATTGCGTAAAAACGCGTACTAGTAAATTATCTGGCGCTACTGGCTTAAATTTGTCTGGTACTGTGTGAGAGTAATAAAAATTGTAGAAAAACTTAGAAAAATAATTAAAGTTGAAAACTGGGTGCTAATTCTAAAGGTTTAGCCCAAAATTGGGCCAAACCGGCCAAAAATACTAACGGGTTGGATTAGACCCAAGTTGGTCCCAAGCCCAACATATAAATACTCTCATTAAAGGCTAGTTCAGCCCATTCACCCTCATAACACAAACACAACAGCAGCTGCGAAGTGAGGAAGAAGAGAGAAAACCCCATTGAAACACTATTCATCTCCTTCTTCTTTCGCTTGTAACTCAAATTACAGTGCTCCGATTCACAAACAGTTTGTGGCCACGTGAAGCTCTCACCCAGCCCGTCGTTTCTCAACTCTTATGAATTTCGAATTTAAGATTTTAGTTTTGAGTGAATTTTTGTGATTTGGTTGTGTAGGTGCCAAACAATAGTGAGAAATTATTGAATTTCACCCTAATTTGTGGTAGGTAAGGTAAGATTTCCTTAAACCCTCATGAAATTAAGATTATTGATGAACCCTAGGATTTATGTTGGGTATATTGCTTGTGCATAGCTTGAAATTGTGATTGTTGGAGTTGATTCAGAGCTTTGGATTATTGTTGGTGATTGAGGCTTGTTTGGAACTCAATTTGGTGTTTTGGTGTATATTGGGAAATAGCCAAGATATGGTTTTAGTTTTCTCTATGTTATATGTATTGTTTTTGGACACTTAGGCTAGTGGACCATAGGATAGGATTGAATTGATTATATGGTTGCTTGAATTGTGATTGTGTTCTATGCATGTTGATGGAAGTTGAATAAATGGTATGGTTGAGATATGATTGTGGTGCAATGTTAAAATGATGATAAATGATAAATGATGATTGTATGTGTGGAATATTATTGATGAATAAGGTTGCTGAGATTTGATTGAGGAATTAGTGAATTGAATGATAAATTAGATGTGGAAATGACAGAGAAAATGGAGTGGTAAGTGATGAAATATATGGATGTGATTGTAGGTGTTGAATGATGAGTTTTGACAAGATTTAGAATGCATATGAATTGGTTTGGTTTTGAGGCAAGGTTGGGAAGTTCTGACCAACCTTGTAACTAAAGTTGGAGTGCTGATGGTTTGGAAGTTCTACGCCAATGCTTGGGTTACCTACAAGCATGTCCATGGCATGAACCTAGACCTGAAGAACTGGCGTACCATGGTCCTAGGAGCTATTATGGATTTTAGTCTGGAAAGGGTGAGGGCGGCTCTACAGCTACCACCATCCAAAGAGGACCCTCATTCCTACACTCAGAGGGTCAACACTGACCCAAGACTGGACCAGATTCTGACAGCTATTTGCCTCCCCAAAGCTTAGTGGTGGAGGGATTCCAAAGGTCAGCCATACCAGCTGGGTAGGCATGACTTGAAGCTAGTGATACTTCACTGTATTATGCTCGGTAATTAGGTGGAGGTGCATCAGGTGATCGCTCAGGAGCTATACAGGATATCCGACAAGGCCTCCACCTCTATGGTGCGCAGATTACACTTCGCACAACTGAACCAGCAAGTGCACTGGGTCGTCCAAGTAATACCTGAGTGAGCTAGGGTCGATCCCACGAGGATTGAGATTTAAACCATGCTATGGTTATCTTGTAGATCTTAGTCAGGCGGATAGAAAAGTTGGTTGGTTGTTTAAAACGCATAAAAGTAAAATAAAGATAACATTACTCAGTTGATAGTGAATGCAATGATAAGAAGATGGTTAAGGCTTTGGAGATGCTTTATTCTTCTGGATCAATTCGGTTTTACTGTCTCCTCCAACTGTGAATGATTTCTTCTATGGCAGGCTATATGTGATCAACGCCTTTCTTGAAAGGTCGCCGATTTTCCTCAAGAGCTGAACACCAGGGCTAGTGCGCATCGAGTCTGATTGAGGGTGAAGTTCCTGCAGTCCATTCCCGTTAGTGATCCTATTCAAAATGCCACAGACAAGGTCGAATCTTCCGGATCAGAGAATTCTGCGCCTTTGGTTCTAGCCTTTACCACAAAGACTCTAATCTCCCCATACCTCGGCTGAACTGGTGTCTCAAGAAGTCCCCAACGAAGTCGTGGATTAGCCGTCTAAGAGATGTATAATCAAGCCAGTGGTTCATCATTGTCCAATGAAAGACTCACTATGAACCCATGTAGAATGAGATAACCTTTTGCCGGTTCAATGCATTCATAAGGATGAACAACGAAGATACATCTTAGAATAGAGAATCAAACACGGATTGAAGATAGAACAGTAATACTTTTATTAATCCATAAAACTCAGCAGAGCTCCTCCGCTCAACCTAGGAGGTTTAGAGACTCATACTGATAGAAAATACAATGTAAAACATGTAAAGTGTCAAAAGCTCTGAAAAGTATTATAAGTTCTCAAATAAATGCTAGACTAATAACTAAGGATTACATAAGAAGGGTAAAACAGTCTTTTAGTGTAAAAATCCACTTTTAGGGCCTACTTGGTGAGTATTTGGGTTGAGCAAAAGAGTTAGCCACGTGCTAGGAGGGCTCTAGGGCGTTGAACGCTGGATAGAGGCACCTTCTTGGGCGTTGGACAATGGTTTCTCTTCCCCTGGGCGTTGGACGCCAGAATAGGGCAGATGGATGTCGTTGAATGCCAGTTTTGGGCCTTTAATTCCAAAGAAAAGTATAAACTATTATATATTGTTGTAAAGTTCTGTATGTTAGCTTTCTATATCCATTAAGAACGCTCCATTTGGACTTCTGTAGCTCCAGAAAATCTTTTTCAAGTGCAAGGAGGTTAGATTCTGACAACATCTACAACACTTTCTCTGTCTCTGAATCAGACTTTTGCTCCAGCTCCTCAATTTCAACCAGAAAATACCTGAAATTGCATAAAACACACAAACTCGAAGTAGAATCCAAAAATGTAAAATTTTCACTAAATCCTATGAAAATTTAGTAAAACTTAAACAAAACATACTAAAAACTATATGAAAATGATGGCAAAAAGCTATAAAATATCCGCTCATCACAACACCAAACTTGAACTGTTGCTTGTCCCCAAGCAACTAAAAACAAAGTAGGATAAAAAGAAGAGTAAGATACAATAAATCTCAGAGTTTTCAATAAAGCTCATTTTTAATTAGATGAGCAGGACTTAGTAGCTTTTTGCTTCTAAATAGTTTTGGCATCTCACTAACTATTGAAACTCAAAAGTGTTGGTCTCTTTAGGAACTTAGAATCTGTATGATATTATTGACTCTCCTAGTTTAGTTCCTTTTTTTATTCTTGAACACATCTTTTTAGAGTCTTGGCCGTGGTCCTAAGCACTTTGTTTTCCAATATTACCACCGAATACATAAATGCCACAAACACTTAACTGGATGAACCCTTTTGAATTGTGATTCAGCTTTCCCCAGATAGAGGTGTCCAGAGTTCTTAAGCACACTTTTTTTGCTTTGGATCACGACTTTAACTGTTCAGTCTCAAGCTTTTTACTTGACACCTTCACACCACAAGCATATAGTTAGGGACACTTTTCATTTGAAGTGCTTAGGCCAAGATTTTGTTTCTTTTAGGCCTCCTAATCATTGATGCTCAAAGCCTTGGATCTTTTTACCGTTGTCTTTAAGGGTTATTGCCTTTTTGCTCTTGCCTTTTGATTTAAAGAGCTATTGGTTTTTTTCTTCTTTTTATCTCTTTTTTTTTCATGCAAATTTTTTTTCTTTTTATTGTATCTTGCTTTTTTGCTGCTTTTTCTTGCTTCAAGAATCAATTTTTTGAATTTTTTAGATTACCAATAATACTTCTCCTTTTTCATCATTCTTTCAAAGCCAAAATTCTTAATTTTAATTTCAAATATGCAATATTCATTCATACATTTAGAAAACAAAAGCAATGCCACCACATCAAAATAATTGACTATTCTTATTATAGAACTCGAAATTCATGTATCTCTCAATTCTTTTCAAATAAAATTTTGTTTTAAGTAAGGTGAGAGATATATGGAACATTTTATAGCTTTAAGACATAGATGATCATGCAACAAGAACAAGAGAACAGACAATAGAACATAACAGAAAAAAATAACATAAGAAAAGGGGATTAAGAGAACGAATCCACCTTAAAGATGGCGGCTACTCCTCCTCCTTGAGGATCCAATGTAGTGCTTGATCTCTTCAATATCACGCCCTTGCCTCAGTTGTTCTTCCCTCATAGCCCGTTGACCTTCTCTTATTTCATTGAGGATGGTGGAATGCTCTTGATGCTCCAACCTCAATTGCTCCATATTAGTGTTCAATTCTCCAAGAGAATTGTGCAATTGGTCTCAATACCCTTGAGGAAGAAACTACATCCCTTGAGGTATCCCAGGGATTTCTTGCCGAGGCGGTTGCACAGGCTCATGTGCATGCTCTCTAGTTTGCTCCATCCTCTTCTTAGTGATGGGCTTGTCCTCCTCAATGAAGATGTCTCCCTCTATGACAATTCCAGATGAATTGCATAGGTGACAAATGAGGTGAGGGAAAGCTAACCTTGCTTTGGTGGAAGGCTTTTTAGCTATCTTGTACGATTCTTGAGTTATCACCTCATGTACTTCCACCTCACTCCCAATTATGATGCAATGAATCATGATGGCTCTGTCAATGGTCACTTATGACCGATTGCTAGTAGGGATGATAGAGCGTTGGATGAATTCCAACCATCCTCTAGCTATGGGCTTGAGGTCAAGCCTTCTTAGTTGAGTAGGCTTGCCTTGGGAATCCCTTTTCCATTGTGCTCCTTCCACTCAGATGTCTGAGAGCACTTGATCCAGTCTCTGATCAAAGTTGACTCTTCTAGTGTATGGAAGTGGGTCTCCTTGCATCAAAGGCAAGTTGAATGCCAACCTCACACTTTTTGAACTGAAGCCCAAGATTCTCCCTCGGACCATGGTGCTCCAATTCTTTGGATTTGGGTTCACACTAATATCATGGTTTTTCGTGACCCATGCATTAGCATAGAACTCTTGCACCATCAAGATCCCAACTTCTTGGATGGGATTGGTTAGGAATTCCGAACATCTTCTCCAGACCTCTCTTCGGATTTCCGGATACTCATTCTTTTTAAGCCTAAAAGGGACCTTAGGGATCACCTTCTTCTCTGCCACTACTTCATACAAGTGGTCTTGGTAGGCTTTGATGATAAATCTCTCCATCTTCCAAGATTCAGAGGTGGTGGCTATAGCCTTTCCTTTCCTCTTTCTAGAGGGTTCTCCAACCTTGGGTGCCATAAGTGGTAATGGAAAGCAAAAAAGTAACGCTTTTCCCATACCAAACTTTAAAGGTTTGCTCGGCCTCGAGAAAAAATAAATAAGAGAGAATAATGGAGTAGAAGAAGAAAAAAATAGATGGAGATGGAGGGAGAGAAGTAATTCGGCCAAGTGGGCTTTAGAGTGTATGAAGTGTGTGTATGAAGGGTTAGTAAGAGGGGGTATTTATAGGAGTGGGTCAGGTTAGGGTTCGGTCATGGGTGGGGTAAATGGGAGGGAAATTTGATTTTGAAGTGGGTGGAGGTTGGTGGGAGTTATGATGGTTTTGGAGAAGTGATATGGATGTGATTGGGCTAGGATTTATAGGGAAGAGTGTATGGAGAAGTATGAAAAAGAAGAAGGAAGAAGTGGGGTAGGTAAAGATGTTGTGGGTCCTACTGGTCCTGAGAGGCTAGGGAATTCAGATTCCCTGCCCTTCTTCATGGATGTTGAACGCCCAACACTATGCTCTTGGCTGGCGTTCAACGCTAGCTATGCTGCTAACTGGTGCATTGAACGCCAAGGCTATGCCCATGGCTCTACCAATTTGGGTGTTGAACACCCAGCCAATGCTCCCTGGCTGGCATTCAACACCAACAAGACACTATATCCTGAGTGTTCTGTTTTCATTGCTGAACCTTTCTGTCTCTGTTCCCACTACTGTACATGATCATGAACCTAAAGAAATACTTAAAAAAACAAATTTAAGGAATTAAAAGAAATAGAAATAACTAAATAGGGTTGGGTTGGGTTGCCTCCCAACAATTGCTTCTTTAACATCACTAGCTTGACGGTTAGCTCCTTACGGAGATTGATATGGGCTCAGAGTTTCGCCCCTTACAGTGAACTTTCTTCCTGTCTTCTCATGGATGAGCTCCACATGCTCTAGAGATAAGACACGACTCACTGTATGTGGTATGACTGGTTTCTTCGTGAAGACAACTCTCATGCGAGGTGAGAAGCCTTTAGTGGGGACTTTCTTGTCCCTCCAGCCTTTAGGTACTTTCTTCTTAGTACCTTTGTTCTCAGTGCTTGTTGATGGATGCCTAACACCAAACTTAAAATTGATGTTTAGGGGTTCAGTAAAGATCTACACTGAAAGGGATATTTGTAACACTAAGTGTTGCACAATTATCTCCCTTTTTTTAGAGGGAGAGTTGGAGTGAGGCATCTTGAATAGAATGTGATCCTCCCCCAGTTGTAGAATCAGTTCTCCTTTAGCTACATCAATGATAGCATTGGTCGTGGCTATGAAAGGTCTTCCAAGGATGATGAATTCATCCTCATCTTCACTAGTATGTAAGATTATGAAGTTTGTAGGGATGTAAAGGTCTTCAACCTTCACCAAGACATCCTCTACAAGGCCATATGCATTCTTCGTTGACTTATCTGCCATCTCTAATGAGATATTTGCAGCTTGTACCTCAAAGATTCCCAGCATCTCCATTACAGAGAGTGGCATGAGATTTATACTTGACCCTAGGTCACATAGAGCCTTCTCAAAGGTCATGGTACCTATGGTGCAAGGAATTAGGAAGCGTCCGGGATCCAGAAGCTTTTGAGGTAGCTTCTGCTGTACTAAAGCATTGAGTTCTTTGGTAAGCACTGGAGGTTCTTCCTCCAAAGGTTTTGTACCAATTAACTTAGCATTTAGCTTCATGAGAGCTCCTAGGTACCGAGAAACTTGCTCTTTCCTAGTGTCCTCATCCTCATCAGACGATGAGTATTCATCAGAACCCGTGCACTGCAGGAGTGCATCCAAGGGAACCTCTATGGTCTCTACAAAAGCCTTGGCTTCCTTTAATTCTTGGATAGGAATTTCTTCAGTGGGTGATGAACACTCAGCAAGTATGCCATTGCTGGCGTTCAACGCCAGTTCTGGTGGTTCTTTGGGCGTTAAACGCCCATCATGCATCCCTTCACTGGTGTTCAACGCTAGTTTCTTTGCCAAGTTGGGCGTTGAACGCCCAGTAAGACCTTGATAAACAAATATTTTATGGTTTATCTTGTGCTTAATTGAGTGGATTTTATCATTTCTTTACCCACTTATTCATACTATTTGCATGGTTTTACGTTTTCCTTCCTGATTTTGTGCTATGATTGAAAACATGTTTCTTTGGACTTATATTTGCTAATATTAATCATCTCTTATTACCATTTGATGCCTTGACATGTGTGTTAAGTGATTTCAGAGATTACAGGACAGGAATGGCTCAGAGGATGGAAAGGAAGCATGCAAAAGTGGAAGGAATACAAGAAGTTGGAGAAACTGCTAAGCTGTCCAGCCTGACCTCTTCGCACTCAAACGGCTATAACTTTAGCTACAGAGGTCCAAACGACGTGGTTCCAATTGCGTTGCAAAGCTAACGTCCGGGGCTTCAATTTGATATATAATTTGCTATAGCTACTTCAACGCCAGGTGACACGAACGCGTGGGTCACGCGGATGCGTGACCTGGCAGGAACGCAACCCGCGCGGCCGCGTGGACGATGCCTCCGCGTCACTTTTCCACGACCTGAACGTAACAGAAATCGCTGGGAGTGATTTTTGGGCTGTTTCTGACCCAGTTTGCGGCCCAGAAAACATAGATTAGAGGCTATAAAGTGGGGGAATGCATCCATTTAGAGAGCTCACCAATTTTTACTTTCCATGATTTAGATTTAGTTTGAGAGAGGTTCTCTCCTCTCTCTCTTAAGATTAGGAATTAGGACTTCTCTTAGTTTTTAAGAGTGACTCTCGATCCAGGTTTAATATTTACTTTAATTTATGTTTCTATGATACTTTTACTTTAATCCTTTTATTCGTATCTATAAATGTTGCCAAATTGGCTTATGAACCTTTTTCATGTTATGATTTGAATTAATGATTATTTGAGGTATTGCAGTTTATTATTGTTCTCTTTGATTTAAGTTATTTTTGCTTCCTGTCTAAGGACATTTTATTCCCGCAATTTACTTTTTTCCCTTTTTGTCTTGGTTAAGAAATCAGTAACTCAACATTATCAAACTCAGCATAATTGATAATCGCTATCTTGCTAATTGAACTGAACTTCAATAATCCCAACTTTTTCTTAGGAAATAAATAGGATTCGAAGGTCAAACTAATTAGTCTCTTGACTTTCCTTTGCTTTAAAGGTTAACTAAGTGGAATTAAGATTCAACTTTCATTATTGTTGAGAGGGATAACCAAGTTGGACTTCCAATTTCTCTTACCCTGCCAAAAGTTGCTTTACAGTTATTTATTTATTTTTAATTGCCATTTAGATCACTTGCTTCTCATCTTCTAAACCCCGATTACAACCTTTATAGCCAATAATAAGAACATACTTCCTTGCAGTTCCTTGAGAAGACGACCCGAGGTTTGAATACTCGGTTAACAATTTTTAAGGGGTTTGTTACTTGTGACAACCAAAACGTTTGCACGAAAGGGATTTTTGTTGGTTTAGAGACTATATCTACAACGCGACTACTTTTATGACATTCTTTACTGGCAAAAATCCTGATCGTCAAAATGGCGCCGTTACCGGGGAACTGCTAACGTGTGCCTTATTATTGGTTATTGTACATATTTTTCTTTTGCTTGTTTATTTATTTCTGTTTTTCCTTTTTAATTTTATCTGCTACTATGAACTCTCACCCCTCTCGCTTTGAGTTTGGTTCTAACTTTGTTGAAGGAAATAGAAGTTACAGCAGGAATATGGATCAAGGTCAGACCAATCAAGGATGGATGGAGCCCAGAGGATATAATCAACCCTTTAGGCAACAACACCTTCCAAGATATCATGGACAACGACCATTCTACAATGCATACCCAGCTGATAGATATGGTGGACAACCTTGTAACTACCAACAAGCCCCACCCCGTGCCTATAGACCATCCTCTCAACATAACCTCGAACCACTACACTCACAAGCTTCTTTTCACCATTCGCCACCATATGATCATTTTCCATCCCAGTTCCAATCCACTCACTCCCAAGCACCACTGCTTCCCCGTGTTTCATATCCAAATCCAGCACCCCGGGAATCAGAGGTTCGCCTCAAGGAAACAGTAAATACACTTCAAACAACCATTCGACAACTGGAGCAAGCAGTAATTCAATGGGTTTCTAGACGCTCAAATATACAAGGGTCTACCACAGCTCTATGTGGACAGTCTAATGAAGAGTGTAGCATGAAGGAGATATTAGAAACTTCAGTGGATAAGACAGAGCACGAATTCGTACTAGAACAAGTAGAAGAAGCTATCATTGAACAAGAAGAAGAGTTGGTTGAAGATCTAGGAGTTGCTGAACCTCCATGGGAATCCAGAGCTAAGGAGAACTCCATCAAGAACGTTACAATTGATGCTAAGGAGGATAGTACACAACCCCCAAGGCAAGTCATTTATGAAGAATCAGACAAAATAATCTAGGACACAAATTCCCTTGATGATGATAGTCACAAGTCTAGCTCTCTTAGTAATGAACTTGCATCCGCAAATGAATTCTCTGAGATCGAAGAATCTTCCCCAAATGAATACGAAGATGATGCAGAGGTAGATTTCTCTCAACCTCCAATCTATGACTCAAGTGATGAGGAAGACATAGAAGACTTTGACCAGGACTCGGATACATTTGAAGAACCTTGCAAGGAAGTAGAAGAATTCACAGAAGAGCACAAGGGAGAAGAACTTACAGAACCACCAGAAACACCTACCCCAAGGCCATTACCACCCAATACAAGCTTCAAGTGGGTACAATCCTTAACCTTTAACTTTACTTATTCACTTGAATATAGTTTACTTGAAACAGATGGCCAGCTTAGAGCTCTCTGCGGCTTTAAGAGTAAGCGGGAAATGGCTCGTGCTCAGAGCTGGTGCACAAGGTTCAATAAGGTTCCACGCTTCAACTTGAAGTGTACGGAATGGTATCAAACTCAATTGAACGGATCATGGAGAATGTTTGGTCACCATGGTGAGAATCCAATTTCCAAACCGCTCGGATGGAAAAGTATAGATCAAAACGAAGGCGGATTTAGAACCAAAGTTTGGGATCCTGGAAAATATTCTGATATTCATCACCCCGGGAGCCTGAAAATCTGTTTGAAGCTGCTCAGAAGCTTCACATGCCTAGTTTGGGACCCCGGAGGATATTGGCATTCCAAGCATTGGTGGAGATTTTTGGATGAATTTAAACATAAGCCGCCATAGCAGGAAGCTCCTCCAATGTCCAACTTAAGGACTTTAACTAAAAGTGCTAGGTGGGAGACAACCCACAATGGTATGATCATTCCTTCTGCAATTTTAATTTTATTTAGTTTTGTTTGTTTTTGAATTTTATTTTATTTTATTGAACCTGGAATCATGCATAGCATTCACATTAAGCATTGCATTCTGCATTCTACATAAAAAAAAAAAGCACGCACGCGATGCGGCAGCGTCGCTGACGCGTCCGCATCACCAGTGCATTATGAAGAAAAGAAAGTTGAACAGAGAGTCACGCAAAAGCGTGGCTGGAGGCGTGCCTTTGGCACGAATCAACCCATGCGACCGCATCGCTGACGCGTGCCCTGAAAATCGACGTCAAAAAGGTGCATGCTCGAAATTTGTGCTGGAATTGGGCTAGACTCGTGCTAGAAGCCCAAGCCCTCCCACGCGAACGCGTGCCCCACGCGGCCGCATCGTTTTTCAAAAATGGCCATCCGCGCGATCGCATCACCCACGCGACCGCGTCACCCAAATTTTTTGCAAAAATTCAATTCAAACAGAGAGTTGTGCGAATGCGAGGCTGCACTCGCGCCACTAGCACAAATCAAGTGACGCGATCGCGTGACCCACGCGTCCGCGTCACCTGACCTTATCGCGCACCACGCGACCGCGTCACTCACGCGTCCGCGTCGCCTGCGTCGCGCATCTTATCCAGCTTAGTGCCAATTATCTTATCTTTTCTTCCCAAAATCCTAATTCTTTTTCCCTGTTCTTATTTCTTTCTTCTATCTTTTATTTAATTTATTTTCATATTTCATTCATTGCATTTTAATTTTGTGCATATTTTTATTTTTCTTTCTAAATTCATTATTTTTCCTTTGGTGTTGAATTTTCTTTTTAACTGTTGCATCTTTTCTCGAATTCACTTTGGTAACTTGTTTTACACTGTGGGATGATATTAATTATCTGCCAATGCCAATCTTTTATGATACTTGCACTCCATTTGCATTGACATGAGCTTGTACTGATACTTCCATTACCCACACTCTCCTCCCCTTTGTTGCAAATTTTGCACCACTGCTATGCCATAGCTTCTATTGTTTTCTCACGTACATGTTGAAGCTTCCATGTAAATGAGACCCTTATCATTTTGGCATTAACCCACCCATACTTCATTTATTTTCCTATCTTTATTTATGGGTTACTCTTCTTCCCTTTTTCTTTCAGGATGGCCACCCGGAAGAGAACCGGAAGACGTTTACATGGGGAGACAGGCAAGTCAATCTGCACAATCTATAGAGAAAAGCATCAGTTGAAGCCACCCGTCCACTTGCACATCTTAGCATGCACCGAGGACGGTGTAATCTTTAAGTGTGGGGAGATCGATACCGATCTCCATGGGTTAGTACCTTTCTGTTTCAACACCAATGTTTAAATTTTCTTTGTAGTTAGTTGTTGCATTTGCATGTTTTGATTGCATGATTATTTGACTTTGTGCATATTTTACCACTTGGTTGAAGTAATATTTTCTTTTTCAAGAAACCTTTTAGAGCATTTCACTAATTTGAATAAAATTTTTTGTTACACTTGTTTGAAGAAATATTATACTGGAACATGGTTTAGAGCTTGAACACACAAAACCTGTGAGATTTTGAGCCTATTTGAATTGGTTGCATTCTATCAACCAATAATTTATTTTTAGTGTGTATTTTTCTCTCTAAAATTGTGATCTTTGTCTTGCTTGATTCTATATTTCCATTGTTTGATGTATGCATGCACTTATATGATTGAGGCCTTTGTTTCACTAAACTTACATACCCATATGGCCTTAACATTTCATTATCCTTTGCAAACCAATGTTGAGCCTATTATACCCCTTTGTTCTTTACTTTAGCACATCATTAACTCTAAGCGGAAAACAATAATGTCCTTAATTTGAATCCTTGGTTAGCTTAGACTAATGAGAGTGCTCATGAATTAAGTGTGGGAAAGTTGAATTTGGAAACATTTGGTTTGAGAATTGAGTATGTTAGAATTTTCTGAAAATGTGAAAGAAATGTTTAGGACATGATTCATGCATTCAATAATTTAATCATATGAATTGAGAAAAAAATGATGAAAAAAAATTAATTAAGAAAAGAAAAATAGAAAAAGAAAAAGAAAAAAAAGAGCAAATAACAAAAAGGGGACAAAATGCCCCAAAGTAAATGGTGAAAGCAATGCATATGAGTTGTACTTAAAATTAGAATGCATGAATATGTGAAAACATGGTTAACGGATGGTTAGATATTGTATTTTGATCACATGGATTGTCCAAAGATAGGTGGGAAAAGTTTAAGTTAATTAAGGATTCAGATTTTAGTCCACTTGGCCAAATAAAATCCTACCTTGACCCTAACCCCATTACAACCCTTAAAAGACCTCTTGATATGTGTATCTGTGCATTAAATTTATGTTGATTGTTAGATGAAGAGCAAGCCTTAGAAAGCAAGGTTAATAGAGAATTGAGAGAATCGAACCTTAAACACTTGAGCGATTAGAGTGCATACACTTCCAGTGAGGGTTCGATGCTCGATTCTTTGTTCCCGGCTTTCATGAGCTATTTTCTTCTACAAGTCTATTTGTACTTCATTTTTATGGTTTGAATTAGTGAAATCTGATTTATATTTGTCTTGGAGAATTTATTTACTTTTAACCAAGTAGGTAGAAACATTTTTGCATGTAGTTGCATTCATATAGATAGGTTGCATTTCATACATTCTACCATTCCTCTTCATCTTTATAGTTTCTCTTGAGCTTAGCATGAGGACATGCTAGTTTTTAAGTGTGGGGAGGTTGATAAACCACTATTTTATGGTTTATCTTGTGCTTAATTGAGTGGATTTTATAAACTCTTTACCCACTTATTCATACTATTTGCATGGTTTTACGTTTTCCTTCTTGATTTTGTGCTATGATTGAAAACATGTTTCTTTGGATTTATATTTGCTAATATTAATCCTCTCTTATTACCATTTGATGCCTTGACATGTGTGTTAAGTGATTTCAGAGATTACAGGGCAGGAATGGCTCAGAGGATGGAAAGGAAGCATGCAAAAGTGGAAGGAATACAAGAAGTTGGAGAAACTGCTAAGCTGTCCAGCCTGACCTCTTCGCACTCAAAAGACTATAACTTTAGCTACAGAAGTCCAAACAACACGGTTCTAGTTGCGTTGGAAAGATAACGTCCGGGGCTTCGATTTGATATATAATTTGTAGTAGCTGCTCCAACGCCAGACGACGCGAACGCGTGGGTCACGCGGACGCGTGACCTGGCAGGAACGCAACCCGCGCGGCCGCGTGGATGACGCCTCCGCGTCACTTTTTCACGACCTGAACGTAACAGAAATCCCTAGGAGCGATTTCTGGGCTGTTTTTGACCCAGTTTGCGGCCCAAAAAACACAGATTAGAGGCTATAAAGTGGGGGAATGCATCCATTTAGAGAGCTCACCAATTTTTACTTTCCATGATTTAGATTTAGTTTGAGAGAGGTTCTCTCCTCTCTCTCTTAAGATTAGGAATTAGGACTTCTCTTAGTTTTTAAGAGTGACTCTCGATCCAGGTTTAATATTTACTTTAATTTATGTTTCTATGCTACTTTTACTTTAATGCTTTTATTCGTATCTATAAATGTTGCCAAATTGGCTTATGAACCTTTTTCATGTTATGATTTGAATTAATGATTATTTGAGGTATTGCAGTTTATTATTGTTCTCTTTGATTTAAGTTATTTTTGCTTCCTGTCTAAGGACATTTTATTCCCGCAATTTACTTTTTTCCCTTTTTGTCTTGGTTAAGAAATCAGTAACTCAACATTATCAAACTCAGCATAATTGATAATCGCTATCTTGCTAATTGAACTGAACTTCAATAATCCCAACTTTTTCTTAGGAAATAAATAGGATTCGAAGGTCAAACTAATTAGTCCCTTGACTTTCCTTTGCTTTAAAGGTTAACTAAGTGGAATTAAGATTCAACTTTCATTATTGTTGAGAGGGATAACCAAGTTGGACTTCCAATTTCTCTTACCCTGCCAAAAGTTGCTTTACAGTTATTTATTTATTTTTAATTTCCATTTAAATCACTTGCTTCTCATCTTCTAAACCCCGATTACAACCTTTATAGCCAATAATAAGAACATACTTTCCTACAGTTCCTTGAGAAGACGACCCGAGCTTTGAATACTCGGTTAACAATTTTTAAGGGGTTTGTTACTTGTGACAACCAAAACGTTTGCATGAAAGGGATTTTTGTTGGTTTAGAGACTATATCTACAACGCGACTGTTTTTGTGACATTCTTTACTGGCAAAAATCCTGATCGTCAAAATGGCGACGTTGCCGGAGAACTGCTAACGTGTGCCTTATTATTGGTTATTGTACATATTTTTCTTTTGCTTGTTTATTTATTTCTGTTTTTCCTTTTTAATTTTATCTGCTACTATGAACTCTCACCCCTCTCGCTTTGAGTTTGGTTCTAACTTTGTTGAAGAAAATGGAAGTTACATCAGGAATATGGATCAAGGTCAGACCAATCAAGGATGGATGGAGCCCAGAGGATATAATCAACCCTTTAGGCAACAACACCCACCAAGATATCATGGACAACGACCATTCTACAATGCATACCCAGCTGATAGATATGGTTGACAACCTTGTAACTACCAACAAGCCCCACCCCGTGCCTATAGACCATCCTCTCAACATAACCTACCTCAAACCACCACACTCACAAGCTTCTTTTCACCATTCGCCACCATATGATCCTTTTCCACCCCAGTTCCAATCCACTCACTCCCAAGCACCACCGCTTCCCCGTGTTTCATATCCAAATCTAGCACCCCGAGAATCAGAGGTTCGCCTCAAGGAAACAGTAAATACACTTCAAACAACCATTCGATAACTGGAGCAAGCAGTAATTCAATGGGTTTCTAGACGCTCAAATATACAAAGGTCTACCACAGCTCCATGTGGACAGTCTAATGAAGAGTGTAGCATGAAGGAGATATTAGAAACTCCAGTGGACAAGACAGAGCACGAATTCGTACTAGAATAAGTAGAAGAAGCTGTCATTGAACAAGAAGAAGAGTTGGTTGAAGATCTAGGAGTTGCTGAACCTCCATGGGAATCCAGAGCTAAGGAGAACTCCGTCAAGAACGTTACAGTTGATGCTAAGGAGGATAGTACATAACCCCCAAGGCAAGTCGTTTATGAAGAATCAGACGGAATAACCAAGGACACAAATTCCCTTGATGATGATAGTCACAAGTCTAGCTCTCTTAGTAATGAACTTGCATCCGCAAGTGAATTCTCTGAGATCGAAGAATCTTCCCCAAATGAATACGAAGATGATAGAGAGGTAGATTTCTCTCAACCTCCAATCTATGACTCAAGTGATGAGGAAGACATAGAAGACTTTGACCAGGACTCGGATACATTTGAAGAACCTTGCAAGGAAGTGGAAGAATTCACAGAAGAGCACAAGGGAGAAGAACTTACAGAACCACCAGAAACACCTACCCCAAGGCCATTACCACCCAATACAAGCTTCAAGTGGGTACAATCCTTAACCTTTAACTTTACTTATTCACTTGAATATGGTTTACTTGAAACAGATGGCCAGCTTAGAGCTCTCTGCGGCTTTAAGAGTAAGCGGGAAATAGCTCGTGCTCAGAGCTGGTGCACAAGGTTCAATAAGGTTCCACGCTTCAACTTGAAGTGTACGGATTGGTATCAAACTCAATTGAACGGATCACAGAGAACGTTTGGTCACCATGGTGAGAATCCAATTTCCAAACCGCCCGGATGGAAAAGTATAGATCAAAACGAAGGCGGATTTAGAACCAAAGTTTGGGATCCTGGAAAATATTCTGATATTCATCACCCGGGAGCCTGAAAATCTGTTTGAAGCTGCTCAGAAGCTTCACATGCCTAGTTTGGGACCCCGGAGGATATTGGCATTCCAAGCATTGGTGGAGATTTTTGAATGAATTTAAACATAAGCCGCCATAGCAGGAAGCTCCTCCAATGTCCAACTTAAGGACTTTAACTAAAAGTGCTAGGTGGGAGACAACCCACCATGGTATGATCGTTCCTTCTGCAATTTTAATTTTATTTAGTTTTGTTTATTTTTGAATTTTTTATTTTATTTTATTGAACCTGGAATCATGCATAGCATTCACATTAAGCATTGCATTCTACATTCTACGTAAAAAAAAAAGCACGCACGCGACGCGGCAGCGTCGCTGACGCGTCCGCGTCACCAGTGCGTTATGAAGAAAAGAAAGTTTAACAGAGAGTCACGCAAAAGCGTGGCTGGAGGCGTGCCTTTGGCACGAATCAACCCACGCGACCGCATCGCTGACGCGTCCACGTCATATGGGAATACTGCCTCCCACGCGTTCGCGTCAGCCACGCGGACGCGTGCCCTGAAAATCGACGTCAAAAAGGTGCATGGCCGAAATTTGTGCTGGAATTGGGCTGGACTCGTGCTAGAAGCCCAAGCCCTCCCACGCGAACGCGTGCCCCACGCGGCCGCATCGTTTTTCAAAAATGGCCATCCGCGTGATTGCATCACCCACGCTACCGCGTCACCCAGATTTTTGGCAAAAATGCAATTCAAACAGAGAGTTGTACGAATGCGAGACTGCACTCGCGCCACTAGAACAAATCAAGTGACGCGATTGCGTGACCCACGCGTCCGCGTCACCTGCCCTTATTGCGCACCACGCGACCGCGTCACTCACGCGTCTGCGTCGCCTGCATCGCGCATCTTATCCAGCTTAGTGCAAATTATCTTATCTTTTCTTCCCAAAATCCTAATTCTTTTTCCCTGTTCTTATTTCTTTCTTCTATCTTTTATTTAATTTATTTGCATATTTCATTTATTGCATTTTAATTTTGTGCATATTTTTATTTTTCTTTTCTAAATTCATTATTTTTCCTTTGGTGTTGAATTTTCTTTTTAACTGTTGCATCTTTTCTCGAATTCACTTTGGTAACTTGTTTTACACTGTGGGATGATATTAATTATCTGCCAATGCCAATCTTTTATGATACTTGCACTCCATTTGCATTGACATGAGCTTGTACTGATACTTTCATTACCCACACTCTCCTCCCCTTTGTTGCAAATTTTGCACCACTGGTATGCCATGGCTTCTATTGTTTTCTCATGTACATGTTGAAGCTTCCATGTAAATGAGACCCTTATCATTTTGGCATTAACCCACCCATACTTCATTTATTTTCCTATCTTTATTTCTGGGTTACTCTTCTTCCCTTTTTCTTTTAGGATGGCCACCCGGAAGAGAACCGGAAGACGTTTACATGGGGAGACAGGCAAGTCAATCTGCACAATCTATAGAGAAAAACATCAGTTGAAGCCACCCGTCCACTTGCACATCTTAGCATGCACCGAGGACGGTGCAATCTTTAAGTGTGGGGAGATCGATACCGATCTCCATGGGTTAGTACCTTTCTGTTTCAACACCAATGTTTAAATTTTCTTTGTAGTTAGTTGTTGCATTTGCATGTTTTGATTGCATGATTATTTGACTTTGTGCATATTTTACCACTTGGTTGAAGTAATATTTTCTTTTTAAGAAACCTTTTAGAGCATTTCACTAATTTGAATAAAATTTTTTGTTACACTTGTTTGAAGAAATATTATACTGGAACATGGTTTAGAGCTTGAACACACAAAACCTGTGAGATTTTGAGCCTATTTGAATTGGTTGCATTCTATCAACCAATAATTTATTTTTAGTGTGTATTTTTCTCTCTAAAATTGTGATCTTTGTCTTGCTTGATTCTATATTTCCATTGTTTGATGTATGCATGCACTTATATGATTGAGGCCTTTGTTTCACTAAACTTACATACCCATATGGCCTTAACCTTTCATTATCCTTTGCAAACCAATGTTGAGCCTATTATACCCCTTTGTTCTTTACTTTAGCACATCATTAACTCTAAGCGAAAAACAATAATGTCCTTAATTTGAATCCTTAGTTAGCTTAGACTAATGAGAGTGCTCATGAATTAAGTGTGGGGAAGTTGAATTTGGAAACATTTGGTTTGAGAATTGAGTATGTTAGAATTTTCTGAAAATGTGAAAGAAATGTTTAGGACATGATTCATGCATTCAATAATTTAATCATATGCATTGAGAAAAAAAATGATGAAAAAAAAATTAATTAAGAAAAGAAAAATAGAAAAAGAAAAAGAAAAAAAAAGAGCAAATAACAAAAAGGGGACAAAATGCCCCAAAGTAAGTGGTGAAAGCAATGCATATGAGTTGTACTTAAAATTAGAATGCATGAATATGTGAAAACATGGTTAACGGATGGTTAGATATTGTATTTTGATCACATGGATTGTCCAAAGTTAGGTGGGAAAAGTTTAAGTTAATTAAGGATTCAGATTTTAGTCCACTTGGCCAAATACAATCCTACCTTGACCCTAACCCCATTACAACCCTTAAAAGACCTCTTGATATGTGTATCTGTGCATTAAATTTATGTTGATTGTTAGATGAAGAGCAAGCCTTAGAAAGCAAGGTTAATAGAGAATTGAGAGAATCGAACCTTAAACACTTGAGCGATTAGAGTGCATACACTTCCAGTGAGGGTTCGATGCTCGATTCTTTGTTCCCGGCTTTCATGAGCTATTTTCTTCTACAAGTCTATTTGTACTTCATTTTTATGGTTTGAATTAGTGAAATCTGATTTATATTTGTCTTGGAGAATTTATTTACCTTTAACCAAGTAGGTAGAAATATTTTTGCATGTAGTTGCATTCATAAAGATACGTTGCATTTCATACATTCTACCATTCCTCTTCATCTTTATAGTTTCTCTTGAGCTTAGCATGAGGACATGCTAGTGTTTAAGTGTGGGGAGGTTGATAAACCACTATTTTATGGTTTATCTTGTGCTTAATTGAGTGGATTTTATCAACTCTTTACCCACTTATTCATACTATTTGCATGGTTTTACGTTTTCCTTCCTGATTTTGTGCTATGATTGAAAACATGTTTCTTTGGACTTATATTTGCTAATATTAATCATCTCTTATTACCATTCGATGCCTTGACATGTGTGTTAAGTGATTTCAGAGATTACAGGGCAGGAATGGCTCAGAGGATGGAAAGGAAGCACGCAAAAGTGGAAGGAATACAAGAAGTTGGAGAAACTGCTAAGCTGTCCAGCCTGACCTCTTTGCACTCAAACGACTATAACTTTAGCTACAAGGGTCCAAACGACGCGGTTCTAGTTGCGTTGAAAAGCTAACGTCTGGGGCTTCGATTTGATATATAATTTGCCTTAGCTGCCCCAACACCAGGCGACACAAACGCGTAGGTCATGCGGACGCGTGACCTGGCAGGAACGCAACCCGCGCGGCCGCGTGGACGACCCCTCCGCGTCACTTTTCCGCGACCTGAACGTAACAGAAATCACTGGGGGCTATTTCTGGGCTGTTTTTGACCCAGTTTGCGGCCCAGAAAACACAGATTAGAGGCTATAAAGTGGGGGAATGCATCCATTTAGAGAGCTCACCAATTTTTACTTTCCATGATTTAGATTTAGTTTGAGAGAGGTTCTCTCCTCTCTCTCTTAGGATTAGGATTTAGGACTTCTCTTAGTTTTTAAGAGTGACTCTCGATCCAAGTTTAATATTTACTTTAATTTATGTTTTTATGCTACTTTTACTTTAATGCTTTTATTCGTATCTATAAATGTTGCCAAATTGGCTTATGAACATTTTCCATGTTATGATTTGAATTAATGATTATTTGAGGTATTGCAGTTTATTATTGTTCTCTTTGATTTAAGTTATTTTTTCTTCGCGTCTAAGGACATTTTATTCCCGCAATTTACTTTTTTCCCTTTTTGTCTTTGTTAAGAAATCAGTAACTCAACATTATCAAACTCAGCATAATTGATAATCGCTATCTTGCTAATTGAACTGAACTTCAATAATCCCAACTTTTTCTTAGGAAATAAATAGGATTCGAAGGTCAAACTAATTAGTCCCTTGACTTTCCTTTGCTTTAAAGGTTAACTAATTAGAATTAAGATTCAACTTTCATTATTGTTGAGAGGGATAACCAAGTTGGACTTCCAATTTCTCTTACCCTGCCAAAAGTTGCTTTACAGTTATTTATTTATTTTTAAGTGCCATTTAAATCACTTGCTTCTCATCTTCTAAACCCCGATTACAACCTTTATAGCCAATAATAAGAACATACTTCCCTGCAGTTCCTTGAGAAGACGACCCGAGGTTTGAATACTCGGTTAACAATTTTTAAGGGGTTTGTTATTTGTGACAACCAAAATGTTTGCACGAAAGGGATTTTTGTTGGTTTAGAGACTATATCTACAACGCGACTGTTTTTATGACATTCTTTACTGGCAAAAATCCTGATCGTCAGACCTTCCTTACTAGCGTCAATGCGAAATTCCCTGTCAGTTTGGGCGTTGAACGGCCAGTGAGAGCTTCCTCACTGGTGTTCAACGCCAGCTTTGATGCCTGTTTGGGTGTTGAACGCCCAGTGAGGTATTCCTCACTGGCGTTTAACGCCAGCTTTTGTGCCAGCTTGAGCGTTGAACGCCGAGTGAGGTCTTCCTCACTGGTGTTCAATGCCATCTCAGTTTCTCCAGATTCGGCCTAATCCTCAGTGGTGATGGCCTTGCACTCTTCTCTTGGGTTTACTTCAGTGTTACTAGGAAGAGTGTCAAGAGGAGTCTTAGTTATTCTCTTGCTCAGTTGACCAACTTGTACCTTCAAACTTTAAATAGAGGATCTTGTTTCAGTTATAAAACTATGAGTGGTCTTAGAGAGGTTGGAGACTATAGTGACTAAGTCAGAAAGGCTCTGCTTAGGGGTCTCTATATGTCCCTGAGAAGATGGGAATGGTGTTCTGTTGTTAAACCTGTTCTAGGTTCTTCCACCTTGATTATTGTTGAAGCACTGCTGAGGCTTATATTGATCCTTCCATAAAAGGTTAGGATGATTCCTCCATGAAGGATTGTAGGTGTTTCCATAGGGTTCTCCCATGTAATTCACCTCTTCCATCATGGGTTGTTCAAGATCATAAGCTTCTCCTTCAGAGGAAGCTTCTTGAGTGTTGCCAGTTGCAGCTTGCATTCCAGTCAAATGCTGAGAGATCATATTGACCTGCTGGATCAAGATCTTATTCTGAGCCAATATGCCATTCAGAGTGTCTACTTTAACAACTCCTTTCTTCTAAGCTACCCCATTGTTCATAGGGTTTCTCTCAGAAGTGTACATGAATTGGTTGTTTGCAACCATCTCAATGAGTTCTCTTACTTCTGCAGGTGTTTTCTTCAAGCGAAGTGATCCACCTATAGAGCTGTCCAATGATATTTTGGACATCTCAGAAAGACCATCATAGAATATGCCTAGGGTAGACCATTTTGAGAGCATGTCAGAAGGACATCTCCTAATCAGTTGCTTGTATCTTTTCCAAGCTTCATAGATGGATTCACCTTCTTTTTGTCTGAAGGTTTGAAGTTCCACTCTGATTTCGCTCATCCTTTGAGGAGGAAAGAATTTGGCCAAGAAAGCATTGACCAACTTTTTCCAAGAGTCTAAGCTTTCTTTAGGTTGAGAATCCAACCATATTTTAGCTCTGTCTCTAACAGCCAAGGGAAAGAGCATAAGTCTGTAGACCTCAAGACCATATTAAGTATTTTCAAAAATTACAAAAATATTTTTCAAAAATCTTTTCTTAATTTTATCTCATAATTTTCGAAAATAACATCATCAATTAATGTTTTGATTCAAAAATTTCATGTTTGTTACTTGCTTGCTAAGAAAGATTCAAACTTTAAGTTCTAGAATCATATCTTGTGATTTCTTGTGAATCAAGTCATTAATTGTGATTTTAAAAAACAAATCTTTTTCAAAAACTAATTTAAATCATATCTTTTCAAAAATATCTCCTTATCTTATCTTTTTCAAAAATTTGATTTCAAAATATCTTTTCTAACTTCCTAACTTCTTATCTTTTCAAAATTTGTTTCAACTAACTAACTAACTTTTTGTTTGTTTCTTATCTTTTTCAAAACTACCTAACTAACTCCCTCTCTCTCTAATTTTCGAAAATATCTTCCCCCTTTTTCAAAAATTTCTTTTTAATTAACTAATTATTTTAATTTTTTATTTTAATTTTCGAAAAATCACTAACCTTTTTCAAAAACTATTTTCAAAAATCACTAACTCTTTTCAAAAATTATTTTCGAAAATTCTCTCTCTCTCTCATCTCCTTCTATTTATTTTCTTCTTCTTTTCTTCTACTCACACAGGGACCTCCATACGGTGGTAAAAAGGATCCCTATTATTATTATTTTTCTGTTCCCTTTTTTTCATATGAGCAGGAGCAAGGACAAGAATATTCTTGTTGAAGCAGATCCAGAACCTGAAAGGACTCTGAAGAGGAAACTAAGAGAAGCTAAATTACAACAATCCAGCAAGCACCTTTCAGAAATTTTCGAACAAGAAGTGGAGATGGCAGCCGAAAATAATAATAATGCAAGGAGGATGCTTGGTGACTTTACTGCACCTAATTCCAATTTACATGGAAGAAGCATCTCCATTCCTGCCATTAGAGCAAACAATTTTGAGCTTAAACCTCAATTAGTTTCTCTGATGCAGCAGAACTGCAAGTTTCATGGACTTCCATCTGAAGATCCTTTTCAGTTCTTAACTGAATTCTTGTAGATATGTGATACTGTTAAGACTAATGGAGTAGATCCTGAAGTCTACAGGCTCATGCTTTTCCCTTTTGCTGTAAGAGACAGAGCTAGAATATGGTTGGACTCTCAACCTAGGGATAGCCTGAACTCTTGGGATAAGCTGGTCAAGGCTTTCTTAGCCAAGTTCTTTCCTCCTCAAAAGCTGAGTAAGCTTAGAGTGGATGTTCAGACCTTCAGATAGAAAGAAGGTGAATCCCTCTATGAAGCTTGGGAGAGATACAAAGGACTGACCAAAAAGTATCCTTCTGACATGCTTTCAGAATGGACCATCCTGGATATATTCTATGATGGTCTATCTGAATTGGTTAAAATGTCATTGGATACTTCTGCAGGTGGATCCATTCACCTAAAGAAAACGCCTGCAGAAGCTCAAGAACTCATTGACATGGTTGCTAATAACCAGTTCATGTACACTTCTGAGAGGAATCCTATGAATAATGGGACGCCTATGAAGAAGGGAGTTCTTGAAATTGATACTCTGAATGCCATATTGGCTCAGAACAAAATATTGACTCAGCAAGTCAATATGATTTCTCAGAGTCTGAATGGAATGCAAGCTGCATCCAACATTACTCAAGAGGCATCTTCTGAAGAAGAAGCTTATGATCCTAAGAACCCTGCAATAGCAGAGGTGAATTACTTAGGTGAACCTTATGGAAACACCTATAATCCATCATGGAGAAATCATCCAAATTTCTCATGGAAGGATCAAAAGCCTCAACAAGGCTTTAATAATGGTGGAAGAAATAGGTTTAACAATAGTAAACCTTTTCCATCATCCACTCAGCAACAGATAGAGAACTCTGAACAAAATACCTCTAATTTAGCAAACTTAGTCTCTGATCTATCTAAGGCCACTGTAAGTTTCATGAATGAAACAAGGTCCTCCATTAGAAATTTGGAGGCACAAGTGGGCCAGCTGAGTAAAAGGATCACTGAAATCCCTCCTAGTACTCTCCCAAGCAATACAGAAGAAAATCCAAAAGGAGAGTGCAAGGCCATTGAATTGATCACCATGGCCGAACCTGTAAGGGAAGGAGAGGACGTGAATCCCAGTGAGGAAGACCTCCTGGGACGCCCAGTGATCAATAAGGAGCTTCCCTCTGAGGAACCAAAGGAATCTGAGACTCATCTAGAGACCATAGAGATTCCATTGAACCTCCTTATGCCATTCATGAGCTCTGATGAGTATTCCTCTTCTGAAGAGAATGAGGATGTTACTGAAGAGCAAGCTGCCAAGTTTCTTGGTGCAATCATGAAGCTGAATGCCAAGTTATTTGGTATTGAGACTTGGGAAGATGAACCTCCCTTGTTTACTAATGAACTAAGTGATTTGGATCAACTGACATTGCCTCAGAAGAAACAGGATCCTGGAAAGTTCGTAATACCTTGTACCATAGGCAACATGATCTTTGAAAAGGCTCTGTGTGACCTTGGTTCAGGGATAAACCTCATTCCCCTCTCTGTAATAGAGAAACTGGGAATCTATGGGGTGCAAGCTGCTAAAATCTCATTAGAGATGGCAGACAATTCAAGAAAACAGGCTTATGGACAAGTAGAGGACGTGTTAGTAAAGGTTGAAGGCCTTTACATCCCTGCTGATTTCATAGTCCTTGATACTGGGAAGGATGAGGATGAATCCATCATCCTTGGAAGACCTTTCCTAGCCACAGCAAGAGCTGTGATTGATGTTGACAGAGGTAAATTAGTACTTCAATTGAATGAGGACTCCCTTGTGTTTACAACTCAAGGTTACCCTTCTGTAAACATGGAGAGGAAGCATAAAAAGCTTCTCTCAAAACAGAGTCAACCAGAGCCCCCACAATCAAACTCTAAGTTTGGTGTTGGGAGGCCACAACCAAACTCTAAGTTTGGTGTTGAACTTCCATATCCAAACTCTAAGTTTGGTGTTGGGAAGTCTCAACAATGCTCTGAACATCTGTGACGCTCCATGAGAGCCCACTGTCAAGCTATTGACATTAAAGAAGCACTTGTTGGGAGGTAACCCAATTTTTATTTAATTATATTTTTATTAGTTATATGTCTTTGTAGGTACATGATCATGTGGAATCACAAAATAAATATAAAAATTGAAAACGGAATCAAAAACAGCAGAAGAAAAATCACACCCTGGAGGAAGACCTTACTGGCGTTTAAATGCCAGTAAGAAGCATGTTTTGGGCATTTGATAAACCACTATTTTATGGTTTATATTGTGTTTAATTGTGTGATTTTGTCATGATCCTTGCCCACTTATTCATCAATTTAGCATGCATTTAGATTTCCTTCCTTAATTCAGTACATGTTTGAAAATTGCTTCCTAGAGACTTTAATTATTTACTTTTAATTCTCCTTTATTCCATTCGATGCCATGATCTGTGTGTCAAGTGTTTCAGGCCTTATAGGGCATGAATGAGATGGAGATTGGAGAGGAAGCTAGCAAAAATGGAAGGAACACAAGAATTTGAGGAGATAACCAGCGAGAAGTGACGCGGTCGCATGGCTCACGCGACCGCGCGAAGGAGCGCAAATCGCAGTGACGCGGCCGCATGGCTTGCACGGCCGCGCGGATTGGAAAGCGCAAGCGACGCGGTAGCGTGGACGACGCGAACGCGTGGAGAGGAAAAAGCGCAAGCGACGCGTCCGCATGGACGACGCGATCGCGTGACATGTGCGATCCGCATAATCTGCAGAATTCGATGGGGGCGATTTTGGACCTTATTTCGGCCCAATTTTCGGCCCGGAACAGCAGACTAGAGTCAGAGAATATGCAGAAACAACAGAGACATTCATTCAGTAGTTTTAGA
The DNA here is from genome assembly GCF_003086295.3 of Arachis hypogaea. NCBI lineage: Eukaryota > Viridiplantae > Streptophyta > Magnoliopsida > Fabales > Fabaceae > Arachis > Arachis hypogaea. The sequence continues at coordinate 131,384,268 of NC_092046.1, forward strand.
TCTAGTTTTTCTCACTCTCTTAGGTTTTTCTCTCTATTTTTTAGAATTTTAATTTTCAATTGGTCTTAGCATTGGAACATTGAGAAGAGTTATTTCCTCATCAAGACTTCATCACTCTAGTTTGTTCTCTTAACTTGGTTTTATTCTTCCATGTTCTTTGTTATGTTCAATTTTGTCATTCAGATACTTTTATGATTAATTAATGCAAGGATTATTTCTCTTTAATTCAATTTCAATTCCAATAATCATGTCTTCTTTTAATTCCCTTTTATGTGTCATGGATTCTTTATTTACAATGCGTGAGTAGTTTCATTACTTGATAGGGAGTTGATTAAAAGGAACTCTTGAGTTGGAAAGATCGAAGGAGAAATTTATAGTTGGGTTAAATGTTGGATTGCTATCCTGTCACCAACGCCAATCCCTTTGAACTAAGTGGGTTGTAACTCGTGAATAGATTTGGCAGTCCAACTTGTTTGATTTTTCCTTACCTAGTAAAGGATAACCAAACAGAGTAACCGTTAATTATAAATCAATCTTAAAAATCACTCCATCAATGATAGATGTTCCAACTAATCAATTCCCAGTCAAGGCTTTTATTTATATTATTTAAAATTCCTCAATTTAAATTCCAACTTACTTAGCTCAACTTCTTGGAACATCTGATTAATAAAACAGCACACTTTTCAGCAACTCATTGGGAGACGACCTGGGACTTAAAACTCCCAGTAATTTTAATTTAAACTCTCTGTGACATATTTCTAAATTGATAGGCAGATTTTCGGTGAGTTAAGAACTATACTTGCAACGTAACCATTTTAATAAATTTTTAATTTACCAGCTTCTGCTTCCCATCAATTTTTGGCGCCGTTGCTGGGGAGTTGCAATAGAGTGCTAATTTTATATTAGAATTTATTTATTTGCATTTTATTTAATTTTGCTACTATGAGCTGCATGTTTCTTCCGTCAAATGACGTGTTCGCTTCTTGATCCACGCTTGCTAATATTCGATCCTGAAATTGAAAGAACAATTTCACGAATAAGGCGAGAACAGCGTAGGTTAGCCCGCTCTAAGGGCGGATCTGAAAGTGAATTTGAGGAAGAAATCAGCCCCCATTCTACTGATTTAGTTGTTTTATGCGCTGAAAACATGGCAGCTAGAAGAGTTACCATTCAAGAGGAAGGAGCCCCTGATTTTACAATGCAACCGTTTCAAGCGCATCATCCAGCGGTAGCTACAGATTTTGAAATAAAGACCGCACTGCTAAATTTGATGCCCAAGTTTCATGGCCTATCTGCTCAAGAGCCTATCAAGCACTTGAGAGATTTCCAGGAAGCCTGTTCTACTGTCAGGCGTGATGGCACTGATGAAACTTCAATTCTGCTGAAAGCTTTCCCGTTTTCTCTTGAGGGAAAAGCAAGAGAGTGGTACTACACTCAACCTCTAGCAAATGTATCCAACTGGGATACACTCAGAATGGAGTTTCTGGAGAAATTCTTTCCATCTGAAGTTACTGATAAACTGAGGAAGGATATCTCTACAATTGTTCAGGACGACAATGAGACTCTCTTTGAATACTGGGAGCGCTTCAATAATCTTCTGGAAGCATGCCCCACCACATGATTGACAAGATCGTGCTACTCAGCTATATCACACAAGGTATGAGACCCCAAGACAAGACCACATTGGAAAGTGCCAGCAATAGGTCTATGAAGAAGTACAAGACCACTGATGAAGCTTGGCAATTGATCAGTGATCTAGCTGAATCTACTCGGAACCACAGACAGAAGCAAGGCCGTTCAAGGGCCATTGCAGAAGTATCTTCTGGCATAGAGACTGTTGCTCTAAATTGAAGCATCTATGAGATGACCAACTTGCTGAAGCAAATGCAGTTGAATCAACAAGCTCAGCAAACTCAACCGCAGCAAAACCAACAACTAGTTCCACAAAGAATTTGCGGAATTTGTGCTGATTACAGCCATTATACTGATGAATGTCCGCAGCTCTAACAAGAAGACAACATGGTGGCATCCACTCACAACTTCTATGACCGCCCCAACCAAGGGTACAATCAAAGTGGAAATAATAACCATGGATGGCAGGACAATTCAAACCAGAATTGGAGAGACAACAATAATAGGGGAGGCAGAGATAACCAGGGAAATTAGAGGTGGAATAATAACAACAACAGGCAGCAAAATCAACCTTACCGAGCACCTCACCTGAGGCAAAACCAAGGACCACCGAACAATCAGCAGCAAACCTCTCAGTTTACTCATTCTTCTGTATCTTCTAATGAAGATTTATTACAAGCTTTTGAGAAAAGACAACTGGCCATGGAAAATACCATCGTGAACAATATTAACGCCAGTCTGAATGGTTTCACCTCTACTCTACAAGCTTTATTGACACAACTTGGTTCAGCACAAAATTCCAGTAACCAACCTTCAAGCACCACTGGAATTCCCTCTCAACCCTTACCCAATCCGAAGGGAGGCATTAATGCCATCACCCTGAGGTCCGAAACCACACTGCAAGAGAAGAATCAGGAGGAACCAAGCTCACCAGAATACGCCTCAGCTGAAGAGGTGGTAGAAATCGAAGATGTTGAAGAGGAAGAGGATATACAGGACATAGCTGAAGAAGAGATAGCTTAACCATAGGAAGAAGCACCAAAAGGCGCAGGCACCACAGAAAACACTACTCCCATTCCATTTTCACAACTTGCAAGGAAGCCCAGGAAGCAGCTGGAACCTGATCCTAAAATGGTAGAAATATTCAAAAAGGTTGAGGTAAATGTTCCCCTTTTTGATGTTATTCAGCAGGTACCTAAATATGCAAAGTTTCTAAAAGACTTATGTATCCATAAAGACAAAATTAATGAATTAGAAACTATTCCTTTAGGTAGTTCTATATCTGCTTTAATGGAAGGATTACCTGAAAAATGTAGTGATCCAGGTCCTTGCATAGTTAGTTGTACTATTGGTGGTGTAGTAATTTATGATTGCATGTGTGATTTAAGAGCATGTGTCAGTATAATGCCTTTGTCTATATATGATATTTTAAGGCTCCCTCCCTTAAAAAGGTCGGCAGCTCGTTTTGTGTTAGCAGATAAAAGCATTATTACAGTGGCTGGAGTTGCTGAAGATGTTTTGGTGAACATTAAGGGGCTCACATTTCCCATTGATTTTTATATCTTGGAGATGCCCCATAATGATTCAGATAAGCCATCATCAATCCTACTTGGAAGACCATTCATGAAGACATCAAAATTCAAATTAGATGCCTTTTCAGGAACATACTCCTTTGAAATAGATGGCCGCATAGTGATCTTCAATCTGAATGGAGTCATTGACAACCCCCCAGAAGATTGTTCTATCTTCCAGTGTGATGTCATAGACGAGAGTGTGGCTGAAGTTCAAAAAGAAGAGTTTGAAGAGAGGCACACTGGACAATATCCAAGTGTGGGGACCCTCTTAACTGACAATGAGGACCTTCGCCATTTTCGCAAGCCCCAGATAATCCAGAGCCTAACCATGATCAAAAGTTAGAATTGAAACCTCTCCCTCCACATCTCAAATATGCTTATCTTGAGGATGAGCAGAAGCTTCCGGTTATTATTGCAAGAGAACTGACTTCTCAACAAGAAGAGCAGTTACTTGATGTACTGAGGAAGCATAAGAAAGCAATTGGGTGGAGTTTGGCAGACATAGTGGGAATCGACCCTCAAGTATGCGAGCACAGAATATTTTTAGAAGAAGGAGCAAGACCTGTCCGTCAACCCCAGAGAAGATTGAATCCCACCATCTTGGAAGTTGTCAAAAAGGAAGTGACCAGATTATTGGAAGCCAGTATCATATATCCCATTTCAGACAGTGAATGGGTAAGCCCAGTACAAGTTGTGCCCAAGAAGTCCGGAGTCACTACCGTGAAGAATGAGCATGGAGAGCTCATAGCAACTAGAGTTCAGAATGCTTGGAGAGTCTGCATTGATTACAAGCGTCTCAACCAAGCTACCCGTAAGGATCACTACCCACTTCCATTCATTGATCAAATGCTGGATCGCTTGTCAGGTAAATCACATTATTGCTTTCTAGATGGTTACATAGGTTATTTCTAGATTCATATAGCTCCTGAGGATCAGGAAAAGACTACTTTTACATGTCCTTTTGGGACCTATGCTTATAAGAGAATGCCCTTTGGCTTGTGCAATGCACCAGCTACTTTCCAAAGGTGCATGATGAGCCTTTTCTTTGATCTTATTGAGGACTGTATGGAAGTTTTTATGGACGATTTTAGTGTTTATGGTGATTCTTTCAACCTTTGCTTAGATGGATTATCTAGAGTATTAGATAGATGTATTAATACAAACCTTGTATTGAATTTCGAAAAATGCCACTTTATGGTAAAGCAAGGGATTGTATTGGGACATGTGGTATCTAATAATGGCATTTCTGTAGACCCAACAAAGGTGAATGTTATTTCTAGTTTACCTTACCCCTCTTCTGTGAGGGAAGTCCGTTCGTTCCTCGGCCATGCAGGTTTCTACAGGAGATTTATTAAAGACTTTAGTAAGGTGGCACTTCCCTTATCCAGATTACTGCAGAAGAACATTGAGTTCGAGTTCAGTGAAGATTGCAAACAAGCATTTGATAAGCTGAAGACTGCTCTAACTCAAGCCCCAATTGTGAGAGGACTCGACTGGAGCCAGCCGTTTGAAATCATGTGCGACGCTTCCAACCATGCGGTAGGAGCAGCGCTGGCTCAGCGTGAAGGTAAGGACCCTTTTGTTATTGCCTATGTATCTAAGACTTTAGACACTGCCCAGTCTAACTATACTACTACTGAGAAAGAGCTACTTGCTATTATTTTCGCTCTGGATAAATTCCGAGCTTATTTACTTGGTACTAGAGTAGTAGTGTATTCGGACCATGCAGCTCTAAAGTATTTATTAGCTAAAAAGGAATCCAAACCAAGACTTATACGATGGATACTGCTGTTACAAGAATTTGATTTAGAAATAAAGGATAGGAGTGGTAATCAAAATTTAGTAGCGGACCACTTGAGTCGCCTTGAACATATTAAGGATGATTCTACTCCTATAGATGATAATTTTCCTTTTGACAACCTGCAAGCAGTATCTGAGGTAGTCCCTTGGTACGCACCTGTTGCTAATTATTTAGTTAGCCGCACATTTCCTCCACATTTCTCTAAACATCAAAGAGACAAGCTGAAAAGCGAGTCTAAATATTATATATGGGATGACCCATATTTATGGAGATATGGCGCTGACCAGATAATTAGACGATGTGTACCTCAATCAGAATTCCAGTCCATTTTAGAGGCATGTCACTCATCTGAGAGTGGAGGACACTTTGGCCCTCAAAGAACAGCTAGAAAGATCCTAGACTGCGGATTCTGGTGGCCTACTCTTTTTAGAGATGCTGCTGAGTTTTGTAAATCTTGTCACCCATGCCAGAAATTTGGTAACATATCCAAGAGGGATGAGATGCCTCAGCACTATATGCTTTTCTGTGAAATTTTTGATGTCTGGGGCATTGACTTCATGGGTCCATTTCCAAATTCTAGTGGATATTTTTATATTTTGTTAGTTGTAGATTATGTTTCCAAATGGGTGGAAGCAATTCCTACCCGCACTGATGATGCTAACATTGTTGTTTCCTTTGTGAGAAACCATATTATATGCCGCTTTGGATCACCACGAGCGATCGTGAGTGATCAAGGCACCCATTTTTGTAACAGGAGACTAACAGGATTGATGAAGAAGCATGGGATAATCCATAAAGTTGCAACAGCTTACCATCCCCAAACTAATGGGCAAGCCGAGGTGTCAAACAGAGAAATTAAGCGTATCCTGCAGAAAATAGTAAAGCCTCATAGAAAAGACTGGAGCACCAGACTACAAGATGCAGTGTGGGCATATAGAACAGCATACAAGACACCCATTGGGATGAGTCCCTTTCGCTTAGTTTATGGAAAAGCTTGCCATCTTCCAGTTGAAATCGAACACAGAGCCTTCTGGGCAGTTAAGGAGTGCAACATGGAAATTGAGAAAGCCGGAACTGAAAGAAAGTTGCAACTACAGGAACTGGAGAACCTTCGTCTAGAAGCTTATAAGAACTCCAGAATATACAAGGAAAAGATGAAAGCTGTGCATGATCAAAACATTAAGAAGAGAGAGTTCCAACCTGGAGATTTTGTTCTCCTTTACAAATCTCGACTGAGGCTCATGCCCGGTAAGTTGAGATCAAAATGGGAAGGTCCATACAGAATAGAGAAGGCTGAACCGTACGGAGTTTATCACCTAAGCCATCCTTCAAGTTCTGAACTTATTAAGGTTAATGGACACCGCCTAAAGCTGTACCATGGTGAGAAGGTGCAGAAAAATAAGGAGCTTGAGATCTTCCACTTGGAAGATCCCCACATAGCAGCAGATTGAGCTAGTAGAACGTCCAACTTACGGACGTAAAAGCAAAGTGCTTGGTGGGAGACAACCCACCGCGGTATGATCGTTCTTTTCTTCACTTTTAGTTTTTCTTCTTTAATAACTCTTCTCTTTATTAGTGCTTCCGTGCTCTTTCAATTACATGTCTCTATCTTTCCTAAAAAAATAAAATAAAAATAAATTTTCGTCGCGCGACGCGATCGCACCAGCGACGCGTCCGCGTGGCAGCAGGAGTAAAGAAAAATAAAAATGAACAGAAAGTTACGCAGGAGGAGCGCTGGAGTCGTGCCAATGGCACAAATTACTCCACGCAACCGCGTCGCCGACGCGACCGCGTCACATGGAAATCATGGCCTCCCATGCGACCGCGTGCCTCACGTGGCCGCGTGCCCTGCATTGTCGACGTAAAAGGGTGCACAGTGCTATATTGTGCGAGAGTCGTGCTGGATTGGTGCTGGAAGCACAATCCTTGTCACGCGACCGCGTCGCTGACGCGGCCGCGTCCCCCATTTTATAACGCACACTCATGCGATCGCGTGACCCACGGGATCGCGTCACCCAATTTTGGCAATTGAAATGAATCGAACAGAGAGTTGTGCTGGAGCGAGGCTGCACTCGCGCCAGCAGCGCAACATAGGTCACGCGACCGCGGGACCGACGCGATCGTGTCCCCTTCCCTGACGTGCCCCCATGCGAACGCATGCCCCAGGCGGCCGCGTCGCATGCGCCGCACAGCTAAACCCCAATTGCCAAATTATCTTATCTTTCTTTCCTCCAAATCCTAATTTTTCTTTTCCCTCCTTCTTTCCTCTTTCCCCCTTCTCCTTTCTATCTCACTCTCTCTCTCTCCTCCATTAACAAGGTTTTACCTTCTTCTTCCTTCTTCTCTTTTCTATCATTCTTATTATATTATGTATATATTATTATTTTCTTTTTTCTTTTCTTTTTCTTTTTAAACTTTTATTTTCTTTATTCTTCTTTTCCCTTTTACATGGTGTTAGAAATTTTTTGAGTCATTATCCCTCACCATATGCTTGTGACTTGTTACAATTTATTTGACAATTATTATTATTATTTTTTTAGGGGATTGCTTGCATGTTCAATTTCATACTTTTTACATCTTGTTTAACATGCATGCTATGTGTTTGTGAAAAAGCCCATGTGGCATTATGCACTTCTCTATGTTCCTATACTATTCAATGCTTGCTTTTCACAACTTTCCCCTATTATTTTATTAATTGAATTCAATTGTCAATACAAACGTGATGGTTTGTTACAAAGTAATGCTTGGTCTATGCTACTCATGCCCTTCGCCAGCATGCCAATAAACACCTTGCATTCACTTGTCTTTTTATGCACTAGCTATTTCCCATTGATGGCTTTTCATATGTACCCGAGAGCATGTGTTAATGTCATCTACATTTTACTGTGCATCATTCACCCTCTTTTCTGTTTCCTTCCTTGTTGTAACTCTCTTTGCATTTAATTTTCTTTCTCTTCCCTTCTTTTAGGATGGCCACCAAGAAAGGAAAGGAGAAAGCAACTCCCAGACCACCAGCAAGAAGAGGAACTAAAAGAGCATTAGTGGCAGAGCCTTCTTCAACCGCAGTTAAGCCCTCAACAAAACAAGTCAAGAGGATAATAAAGGTTGATGAAAAGGAGAAAGCCTTTCCAGCAAAGGACGCTGTGCGATTTTCCAATCGCTACTGTGAGCAGATGTTCCCCATCCTGGCAGAAAGGAACTATAACAATGAATACCTTCTTATCCTCCCGTCCAATATTGCCACCTTTGTTGAGCCTCAAATTGAGCGAAGACAATGGGGTTTCCTACGGAAACAGCCAAGGCAGGTCAATCTTTCTTGGGTAGTTGAGTTCTACTCCAACTTCTACATGCCGACCCTGCAGTCTGTTTATGTCCGGCAGAAGCAAGTCTCCATCACAGAAGAAGCCATTCAGCAAGTTCTGAGTCTTCCCCCTATTCCTGCAGGAATGGATGCTTTTCAAGAAGCCACCCTTCAGCGCCAGAGATACCAATTTGACTGGGACTCCGTTCTCGGAGTCATCGCTTTACCTGGCAGCCGTTGGATCTACGAATACCACCGTTCCCGCCCTAAGGGAATCTTGGCTTCCGCACTTACCTTGGAGGCTCGTGTATGGGCACAGATCATGTCCCATTACGTCTTTCCGAGCACTCATGAGTCCTCCTTCACTGCAGACATGGCTGTTCTACTATGGTGTATCCTTACAGACCAACCTCTGAATCTTTCAAGACACATCCGGAATGCTATGGAGCATGTACAAATCACAGGCAACCTACCTTTTCCCGCCTTAGTCTCAGATCTTGTCTCAACAGCTGGAGTCTCCTACAGAGCTGGGGACACCAAAGCCATGGTTTCACGGGATGATCAATATGTCCCTCACGGGAAATACCTCAGACTTTCAGCAGCCACTACAAGCCAGCCTACTGAGCCAGTTGAAGATATTCCTTCTTCAACACCACAAGCATCTACAACCGAGAAATTGCTCCAGCAGATACTTGAAAAATTAGATCGGCATGAACTGAAAGCTAAGATGAGAGAGCGCCGTAACGAGCGCCGATTCAAACACCTCAAGGAGCTACTCAAGGGACGCTTCAGAGACTCAGACACCCCGGACTCCACTTCCTTTATTAGCACTGGGAGCCATGACGGTCCCGAAGATGGAGATACTGCTACCAGCCCACCCCTGTTCCTGACAGATGGCACCGAGGACGGGAATACAAAGATCAATACACATATGATAGAATTAAAATACAAAGTTGAAACATGAGTATGGGTTGAAAAAGGGAATTATGGGTAGCTAAGCATGAATTTAAAAGTATATAGAATATATGTATATTAGGTGAGAGCTTAGGTTAATTAAAGATTCAATTTATAAAGCTCACTTAGCCATATGTATATCCTTGCCTACACCTTGACCCATTACAACCCTGAAAAGACCTCATGATGTTTGCATTGGTATATTAACTGTTGTTGATTGGTTAAGAGAAAAACAAAAGTTAGAAAACATGACTAGAAAAGAATTGAGTGATTACCCTATACACTAGAGATTAGAGTGTACATACATTATCAGTGAGGGTTCAATACTTAAAATTTCATGTTTCCTGCTTTCATAAGCTATCTTCTTGCACTTTTATCGGTTTTATTGTATAATGATAGAATTAGTGGAATTTGATTTGTAACTGTTTTGAAGGGCTTATTTACTTTTGATCAAGTGGACAATAATCATATAGTTGCATTTCTTTATATACGTAGGATTGCATTGCATTTCATGAGTTTCTGCATGTTCATACTTATTTCCTTGTCTCCTTCAATTTAGCATGAGGACATGCTAATGTTTAAATGTGGGGAGGTTGATAAACCACTATTTTATGGTTTATATTGTGTTTAATTGTGTGGTTTTGTCCTGATCCTTGCCCACTTATTCATCAATTTAGCATGCATTTAGATTTCCTTCCTAAATTCAGTACATGTTTGAAAATTGCTTCATAGAGACTTTAATTATTTACTTTTAATTCTCCTTTATTCCATTCGATGCCATGATCTGTGTGTCAAGTGTTTCAGGCCTTATAGGGCATGAATGAGATGGAGATTGGAGAGGAAGCTAGCAAAAATGGAAGGAACACAAGAATTTGAGGAGATAACCAGCGAGAAGTGACGCGGTCGCATGGCTCACGCGACCGCGCGAAGGAGCGCAAATCGCAGTAACGCGGCTGCATGGCTTGCGCGGCCGCGCAGATTGGAAAGCGCAAGCGACGCGTCCGCATGGACGACGCGATCGCGTGACATGTGCGATCCGCATAATCTACAGAATTCGATGGGGGCGATTTTGGACCTTATTTCGGCCAAGTTTTCGGCCCGGAACAGCAGACTAGAGTCAGAGAATATGCAGAAACAACAGAGACATTCATTCAGTAGTTTTAGATCTAGTTTTTCTCACTCTCTTAGGTTTTTCTCTCTAGTTTTTAGAATTTTAATTTTCAATTGGTCTTAGCATTGGAACATTGAGAAGAGTTATTTCCTCATCAAGACTTCATCACTCTAGTTTGTTCTCTTAACTTGGTTTTATTCTTCCATGTTCTTTGTTATGTTCAATTTTGTCATTCAGATACTTTTATGATTAATTAATGCAAGGATTATTTCTCTTTAATTCAATTTCAATTCCAATAATCATGTCTTCTTTTAATTCCCTTTTATGTGTCATGGATTCTTTATTTACAATGCGTGAGTAGTTTCATTACTTGATAGGGAGTTGATTAAAAGGAACTCTTGAGTTGGAAGGATCGAAGGAGAAATTTATAGTTGGGTTAAATGTTGGATTGCTATCCTGTCACCAACGCCAATCCCTTTGAACTAAGTGGGTTGTAACTCGTGAATAGATTTGGCAGTCCAACTTGTTTGACTTTCCCTTACCTAGTAAAGGATAACCAAACAGAGTAACCGTTAATTATAAATCAATCTTAAAAATCACTCCATCAATGATAGAGGTTCCAACTAATCAATTCCCAGTCAAGGCTTTTATTTATATTATTTAAAATTCCTCAATTAAATTCCAATTTACTTAGCCCAACTTCTTGGAACATCTGATTAATAAAACAGCACACTTTTCAGCAACTCGTTGGGAGACGACCTGGGACTTAAAACTCCCAGTAATTTTAATTTAAACTCTCTGTGACATATTTCTAAATTGATAGGCAGATTTTCGGTGAGTTAAGAACTATACTTGCAACCTAACCATTTTAATAAATTTTTAATTCACCAGCTTCTGCTTCCCATCAGCGTTCAACGCCAGAACAGAGCATGGTTCTGGCGCTGAACGCCAGAAATGCACCCTGGAGAATAGCTGGCGCTGAACGCCCAGAACAAGCATGGTTCTGGCGTTCAACGCCAGAAATGGGCAACAAATGGGCGTTCAACGCCCAGAACAAGCACCAATCTGGCGCTGAACGCCCAGAGTTGTGTGCAAGGGCATTTTGCATGCCTAATTTGGTGCAAGGTTGTAAATCCTTGAACACCTCAGGATCTGTGGACCCCACAGGATCCCCACCTACCTCCACTCACTTCTTCTCATCCCTCTTTCACACAATCCCATAAACACTCTTCCCCAAAACCTTCACCAATCACCTCAATCTCTCTTCCTTATCACCTCTTCACCACTCACATCCATCCACTCTTCCCCAAGAACCTACCTCATAAACTCCACCTACCTTCAAAATTCAAAATCAATTTCCCACCCAAAACCCACCCTTATGGCCGAACCTTACCCCCTCCCTTCCCTATATATAGCCCTCCATTCTTCCTCATTTTCACACAACACAACCCTCTCTTCTCTTCTTGGCCGAATACACCACCCCCCTCTCCTCCATATTTTCTTCTTCTTCATCTATTCTTTCTTTTCTTGCTCGAGGGCGAGCAATATTCTAAGTTTGGTGTGGTAAAAGTATAAGCTTTTTTGTTTTTCCATTACCATTGATGGCACCTAAGACCGGAGAATCCTCTAGAAAAGGGAAAGGGAAGACAAAAGCTTCCACCTCCGAGTCATGGGAGATGGAAAGATTCATCTTCAAAGCTCATCAAGACCACTTCTATGATGTTGTGGCCAAGAAGAAGGTGATCCCCGAGGTCCCTTTCAAACTCAAGAAAAATGAGTATTCGGAGATCCGACATGAAATCCAAAGAAGAGGTTCGGAAGTTCTAACAAACCCCATCCAACAAATCGGCATCCTAATGGTTCAAGAGTTCTATGCTAATGCATGGATCACTAGGAACCATGATCAAAGTAAGAACCCGAATCCAAAGAATTATGTTACAATGGTTTGGGGGAAATACTTAGATTTTAGTCCGGAGAATGTGAGGTTGGCGTTTAACTTGCCTATGATGCAAGGAGATGAGCGCCCCTACACTAGAAGGGTCAACTTTAATCAAAGGTTGGACCAAGTCCTCATGGACATATGTGTGGAAGGAGCTCAATGGAAGATTGACTCCAAAGGCAAGCCGGTTCAACTAAGAAGACTGGACCTCAAGCCTGTGGCTAGAGGATGGTTGGAGTTCATACAACGCTCCATCATCCCCACTAGCAACCGATCTGAAGTTACTGTGGATCGGGCCATCATGATTCATAGCATCATGATTGGAGAGGAAGTAGAAGTTCATGAAGTCATCTCCCTTGAACTCTACAAAATAGCCGAAAAGCCCTCCCCTGGGGCAAGGCTAGCTTTTCCTCATCTTATTTGCCATCTATGTTACTCAGCTGGAGCTTTCATAGAAGGAGACATTCACATTGAGGAAGAGAAGCCCATCACTAAGAAAAAGATGGAGCAAGCAAGAGAGCCCATTCATGGAGCTCAAGAGACGCATGAAGCTCATCACCATGAGATCCCGGAGATGCCTCAAATGCATTTTCCTCCACAAAACTATTGGGAGCAAATCAACACCTCCCTAGGAGAATTAAGTTCTAACATGGGACAACTAAGGGTGGAACATCAAGAGCACTCCATCATCCTTCATGAAATCAGAGAAGATCAAAAAGCAATGAGGGAGGAGCAACAAAGACAAGAAAGAGACATAGAAGAGCTCAAGGACATCATTGGCTCCTCAAGAAGGAAACGCCACCCATCACTAAGGTGGACTCATTCCGTGTTCTTACATTCTCTGTTTTTTTCGTTTTCTCTATGTTAAGTGCTTATCTATGTTTGTGTCTTATTACATGATCATTAGTAGTTAGTAACTTTGTCTTAAAGTTATGAATGTCCTATGAATCCATCACCTCTCTTAAATGAAAAATATTTTAATTCAAAAGAACAAGAAGTACATGAGTTTCAAATTTATCCTTGAACTTAGTTTAATTATATTGATGTGGTGACAATGCTTCTTGTTTTCTGAATGAATGCTTGAACAGTGCATATGTCTTTTGAAGTTGTTGTTTAAGAATGTTAAATATGTTGGCTCTTTAAATAATGATGACAAGGAGACATGTTATTTGATAATCTGAAAAATCATAAAAATGATTCTTGAAGCAAGAAAAAGCAGCAAAGAACAAAGCTTGCAGAAAAAAAAAGAAAAAAAATATAGGCGAAAAAAATAGAAAGAAAAAGAAAAAGCAAGCAGAAAAAGCCAAAAGCTCTTAAAACCAAGAGGCAAGAGCAAAAAGCCAATAACCCTTAAAACCAAAAGGCAAGGGCAAAAAAAAGGATCCCAAGGCTTTGAGCATCAGTGGATAGGAGGGCCTAAAGGAATAAAATCCTGGCCTAAGCGGCTAAACCAAGCTGTCCCTAACCATGTGCTTGTGGCGTGTAGGTGTCAAGTGAAAACTTGAGACTGAGCGGTTAAAGTTAAGGTCCAAAGCAAAAAAAGAGTGTGCTTAAGAACCCTGGACACCTCTAATTGGGGACTTTAGCAAAGCTGAGTCACAATCTGAAAAGGTTCACCCATTTATGTGTCTGTGGCATTTATGTATCCGGTGGTAATACTGGAAAACAAAGTGCTTAGGGCCACGGCCAAGACTCATAAAATAGCTATGTTCAAGAATCATCATACTGAACTAGGAGAATCAATAACACTATCTGAACTCTGAGTTCCTATAGATACTAATCATTCTGAACCTCAATGGATAAAGTGAGATGCCAAAACAAATCAAGAGGCAAAAAGCTACAAGTCCCGCTCATCTGATTGGAGCTATGTTTCATTGATAGTTTGGAATTTATAGTATATTCTCTTATTTTTATCCTATTTGATTTTCGGTTGCTTGGGGACAAGCAACAATTTAAGTTTGGTGTTGTGATGAGCGGATAATTTATACGCTTTTTGGCATTGTTTTTAGTATGTTTTTAGTAGAATCTAGTTACTTTTAGGGATGTTTTTATTAATTTTTATGTTAAATTCACATTTCTAGACTTTACTATGAGTTTGTGTGTTTTTCTGTGATTTCAGGTATTTTCTGGCTAAAATTGAGGGACTTGAGCAAAAATCAGATTCAGAGGTTGAAGAAGGACTGCTGATGCTGTTGGATTCTGACCTCCCTGCACTTAAAATGGATTTTCTGGAGCTACAGAACTCAAAATGGCGCGCTTCCAATTGCGTTGGAAATTAGACATCCAGGTCTTTCCAGCAATATATAATAGTTTATACTTTTCCCAAGTTTAGACGATGCAAACTGGCGTTCAACGCCAGCTCTCTGCCCAATTCTGGCGTAAAGCGCCAGAAACAAGTTGCAAAGTGGAGTTCAACGCCCAAAATGGCACAAAAGCTGGCGTTCAAATCCAAGAATGACCTCTCCACGTGTAGACTTCAAGCTCAGCCCAAGCACACACCAAGTGGGCCCCGGAAGTGGATTTATGCATTAATTACTTATTTCTGTAAACCCTAGTAACTAGTTTAGTATAAATAGGACTTTTTACTATTGTATTAGACATCCTGAGTTTTATCTTCGGATCATAGTAGTCTTGGTTACTCCGGTTCCCCTCTGGGGCCGAGACCAATGAACTCTATTATCACTTATGTATTTTTAACGGTAGAGTTTCTACACTCCATAGATTAAGGTGTGGAGCTCTGCTGTTCCTCAAAGATTAATGCAAAGTACTACTGTTCTTCTATTCAATTCAACATGTTCCGTTTCTAAGATATTCATTCACACTTCAACATGAATGTGATGAACGTGACAATCATCATCATTCCCTATGAACGCGTGCCTGACAACCACTTCCGTTCTACCTTAGATTGAATGAGTATCTCTTGGATCTCTTAATCAGAATCTTCGTGGTGTAAGCTAGATTGATGGCAGCATTCATGAGAATCCGGAAAGTCTAAACCTTGTCTGTGGTATTCCGAGTAGGATTCTGGGATTGAATGACTGTGACGAGCTTCAAACTCGCGATTGCTGGGCGTAGTGACAGACGCAAAAGGAGGGTGAATCCTATTCCAGCATGATCGGGAACCTCAGATGATTAGTCGTGCTGTGACAGAGCATTTGGACCATTTTCACAAGAGAAGGGGATGTAACCATTGACAACAGTGATGCCCTTGCATAAAGCCAGCCATGGAAAGGAGTAAGACTGATTGGATGAAGACAGTGGGAAAGCAGAGATTCAGAGGAACGAAAGCATCTCTACATGCTTATCTGAAATTCTCACCAATGAATTACATAAGTGTTTCTATCCTTAGTTTATTGTTTATTTTCGAAAACTCCATAACTATTTTATATCTGCCTGACTGAGATTTACAAGGTGACCATAGCTTGCTTCATACCAACAATCTCCGTGGGATCGACCCTTACTCACGTAAGGTTTATTACTTGGACGACCCAGTGCACTTGCTGGTTAGTTGTATCGAAGTTGTGACAAATTATGAATTGAGATTAGAGCACCAAGTTTTTGGAGCCATTACCAGAGATCACAATTTCGTGCACCAGTGGTCCATTCAAACCTCTTTCCTTTCCTTAATGTGGCGTAAAAGGGGAGAGATCTTATGGCTGACACGACTAGAAACCTGGTGTTCCGAGGGTTACCTGAAACTGTAGGTCGATCTCGGATGAGATCTTCTGTACTGGTCGGAGTTGACGTGTCTGGCTTGTTGGTGGTGGCCAGAGCTATCGAGTCCGACTTGTTAGACTGGCGGTGGTGCTGATCCTTCGTCACCGGAGGGTGGTGGTACCTGCAAGGGACTCCGATGCTTAAGTTAGCAAGGGTATTAAGCAGGTATTTGTGTAGAATCAGAGTATGAGTTATACCTGGGTGCTCCAGTGTATTTATAATAGTGAGGAGCGACTTCTTTGGAGATAAGATAATTATCTTATCTTATCTTATCTTATCTTTGAGTGAAGTCATCTTATCTTCAAGGAAATCGCCCTTATATCTATAGGCTTGAGCTGCCTTTGGATTTGGGTCGTGTTCCTCTGTTTGAGCCCTTATTGGGCTTTCCTGGTGATTTGGCCGAGCTCTTGGAAAAGAAGTCGGATAGTCCTGACTTGAAGAGGTCGATTGGCTTATCGTCGATCATCCTGGGTCGGATATCTCGACCCAGGGTATGAACAGTGCCCCTGCTCGAGTGCGGTTTTCCTTTTGAGGTCGAGTCCTTAGTTTTAGGACTTCAATCCTTCTCTGGTGAAGCCGAGCTCAAGCATTGTTGATTTCTTCTTTGTAGAGTTTTCCCTTGAATATGGAGCGTTTTTTCTTTTCTTTAATTTTGAAAAGACGTTCCTTGCCTTGGGAACGTGCGAGGGTTTTTTAATGCCCCATTAACTTCTTAATGCTCCGTTTCTTTCGCTTCCAACTTTCATTTTTGAATTACACCAACACTTTCTTTTGCTTGCTATACCTTCCCCTTTTCTCTCTATCTTTCTGTTTCGTTTGGCTTGCCTGGGACTTGCGTTTTTCACGCTTCTCTCTGTGACGCCCTTGGTGGTTGTTGGTGCTTCCTTTGCTCGAAAAGCAATTCTGGATTTCACCTCTTCATCTTCAACCTCTTCAGCACTTTCCTCCTCTTTCAGGTTGGTTCTTCTTTCTGTTTCTTTCTTTTACTTCTTTCGTCGTTATTTCCTTGTGCTTGCATTGTTCTATTCTTGGTAAAGTTTCGGTTTTGCTTGAGTTTACGTTGGAAAGCTTGAATCTTTTCGTATTACCGTGTTTGGTTGTCACTGTGACGCATGTTTTCTGGTGTTTTTTTTACTTTATGTATGCTCCTAGGCGGATTCCCTGGTAGTTTGACATTTTTAGGGTTTTTGCATGCCTTTGTTGTTTCTGATTTTGAATCTGCATGTCGTTACTGAGGCTTATGAACTGCTTAATTATGAAGAAGATTGTGCCTTTGATGATTTCTATTTGTCCCGTTTGATCTTTGATGATTTTCTTTGCTGATAGATTTGTAAGAGATAACCATCTTCTGATGATCTTTTGATTTGTGACTTTCTTCTCTGAGTGTTGCTTGTCGGAAGAGGGTTATTTCCTTTGTTTGAGAGATTTGCTGGGATGTAGCCTATTAGACTTTTCTGGGAGATTGCTCTGTTACTGCCTCCAAAGGATGCCCCTGGACCTTGGTTTGCGTCTTGGGGTTTTCTCTTTACTGCTTGAATCATGTGTGCTTTAGGTCGAGTTATATCTGTTTTTGTCCGAGCTATTTTTTGTTGTGCCCGAGTTGTTTTATTTAGTAATCCCGTTCTTTGTTTTTTTGCTGTAGGACTAGTTGACCATGTCTTCTCGGAAAAATATTGTCGAGACCTCCTCCAAAGTCCCCGAGGGTATGTCTGATTGGCTGGACTCCCTCGTTCTGATGTGTGTTTTAGTAGTTAATTCCGAGTACCTTGTGGAACTTAGAAAACATCACCCTATCTGTAGCCATAGAGATCAGGAGAGAAACTATGAATTGGTAGCGCCTGATGCCGGGGAGTTGCAATGGTGTTACATTATTGGCTATTGTGAATATGTGAATATGTTTGCCTTTTGTTTGTTTGTTTGTTTTTGTTAGGTTTAGGACTTTGTTCTCATTTTTGTTAGTTTTTATTTTTATTTGCTTCTATGAATTCTCACCGCTTTGGCTATGAGTTTGGCTCAAATTATGTTGTAGGGAATAGGAACTATAATGACAATATGCATCAAGGATGGAACAATCAAAGATGGGAGGAGCCTCAAGGGATTGATCAACCTTCTTGGCAACAACCTCCTCTGATTTTTTATGGGTATAATTCTAATCCTAATGCATATCAATCTAATGGGTGTGGTGACCCTTATTGTGATTGTCAACAATCACCACCACATGCCTATGAACTACCCCCTCAACATGGTTTTGAACCACCTTACTCACAAGCTCCCTACCACCAAACACCTCATTATGACCCTAATCTTTATCCACCATACCAACCACCTTATGAACCATATAAACCACACATAGAACCACCATAATTCCAACACAATTACTCTCAAGAACCACCTCAATATACACCACCTCCATACCCTTACCAAGATGAACCAACTTCCTATTATGAACCTTTTCTCCCAAACAATGAACCCTCTCTTCCACCATTACCTCCCGATGAAGCCAACACGCAAGAATTAAGAGATCTTAACTCTCAATTCCAAAGGCAACAAGAGGGGATGAAAAAGAAGTTTAAAGAGCTAGGAGCTAAGATGGCTATCCTAGTGGAAGCCGTTAGCAATATGGCCTCCTCCCAACTAAGCAATCAAGGAACTCCCATTGACGAATATAGAGAAGCAACCAAGGAGCATAGTGAGGGAGTGAGTTTAGGGCTTCAAGGTGAAGAAGAGGAGTTGAAGCAAGAATTGCCACAAGGGGAGGAAGATGAGACAATTGAGCCGGAAGAAGTGGTTAAAGAGCTAGGCAAAATTGAATAAGAGGTGGATTTCAAGCCTTGAAGACACTTCCACACCAAGTGATATTGTTGATGATCTTGTGAAAGTTGTTGAACCTTCTTCCAATGAGCTTGAATTTGGTGTTGAGGAGGATAATGCGCAACCTCCAAGGCATAGTACGAATGATGAAAGATTGGAAGAGGTTGACCAAGAGATGGATTCAATCATTGAGGAGTTCCTATCTACAATTGAATTCTCTCCCATTGGGCTTGAAATTAAAGTCAAGGAAGGAGATGCACAACTGATGAGCGGATAATTTATACGCTTTTTGACATTGTTTTTAGTATGTTTTTAGTAGGATCTAGTTACTTTTAGGGATGTTTTTAATAGATTTTGTGTTAAATTCACATTTCTGGACTTTACTATGAGTCTGTGTGTTTTTCTGTGATTTCAGGTATTTTCTGGCTGAAATTGAGGGACTTGAGCAGAAATCAGATTCAGAGGTTGAAAAAGGACTGCTGATGCTGTTGGATTCTGACCTCCCTGCACTCAAAGTGGATTTTCTGGAGCTACAGAACTCGAAATGGCGCGCTTCCAATTGCTTTGGAAAGTAGACATCCAGGGCTTTCCAGCAATATATAATAGTCCATACTTTGGCTAAGAATTGACGACGTAAACTGGCGTTCAACGCCAGCTTTCTACCCAAATCTGGCGTCTAGCGCCAGAAAAGGATCCAAAACCAGAGTTGAACGCCCAAACTGGCACAAAAACTGGCGTTCAACTCCACAAATGGCCTCTGCACGTGCAACACTTAAGCTCAGCCCAAACACACACCAAGTGGGCCCCGGAAGTGGATTTATACATCAAATACTTACTCATGTAAACCCTAGTAGCTAGTTTATTATAAATAGGACCTCTTACTATTGTATTAGGCATCCTGGATTGTATTTTGATCCTGTGATCTCGTTTAGGGGGCTGGCCATCTCGGCCATGCCTGGACCTTTCACTTATGTATTTTCAACGGTAGAGTTTCTACACTCCATAGATTAAGGTGTGGAGCTCTGCTGTTCCTCAAAGATTAATGCAAAGTACTACTGTTTTCTATTCAATTCTTCTTATTTCTCTTCTAAGATATCCATTCGCACCCAAGAACGTGATGAAGGTGATGATTATGTGTGACGCTCATCATCCTTCTCCCTCATGAACGCGTGCCTGACAAACACTTCTGTTCTACATGAATTAAGCTAGAATGAGTATCTCTTAGATCTCCTAACCGGAATCTTCGTGGCGTAAGCTAGAATGATGGCGGCATTCAAGAGAATCCGGAAAGTCTAAACCTTGTCTGTGGTATTCCGAGTAGGATTCAATGATTGAATGACTGTGACGAGCTTCAAACTCGCGAGTGCTGGGCGTTAGTGACAGACGCAAAAGGAGGGTGAATCCTATTCCAGCATGATCGGGAACCGACAGATGAATAGCCGTGCCGTGACAGGGTGCGTGAGCATATTATTCACTGAGAGGAGGGGATGTAGCCACTGACAACGGTGATGCCCTTGCATAAAGCCAGCCATGGAAAGGAGTAAGACTGATTGGATGAAGATAGCAGGAAAGCAGAGGTTCAGAGGAACGAAAAGCATCTCCATTCGCTTATCTGAAATTCCTACCAATGATTTACATAAGTATCTCTATCCCTATTTTATTAATTAATATTCAAAAACACCATTATCACTTTATATCTGCTTGACTGAGATTTACAAGGTGACCATAGCTTGCTTCATACCAACAATCTCCGTGGGATTCGACCCTTACTCACGTAAGGTATTACTTGGACGACCCAGTGCACTTGCTGGTTAGTTGTATCGAAGTTGTGACAATTATGAATTAAGATCAGAGCACCAAACTTTGGAGCCATTACCAGGATTTGTTCGAGCCTGGAGATCACAATTTCGTGCACCAAGTTTTTGGCGCCGTTGCCGGGGATTGTTTGAGTTTGGACAATTGACGGTTCATCTTGTTGCTCAGATTAGGTAATTTTCTTTTTGTCTTGTTTTCAAAAAATTTTTCAAAAATCTTTCAAAAATTCTTCCTTTGTTTTCGAAAAAAAAAAAATTTTTTTTAAAATAAAAATGTTTTCAAAAATAAATTATTCTATGGCTTCAGAATTTTTAAGAATGAATTCTAGCGTTTCATGAAGCATGTTGAAGCCTGGCTGGCTGTAAAGCCATGTCTCAATTCTTATACTCAAGAGAAGAGCTTCTTTATCTTTCTTAGCCAATTGGCTGTTGAATGTAAGGAATGTCAGGCGTGTCATGTCTGAGTTACATACTAAAGCTTGGCTGGCTATTAAGCCATGCCTGACCCTTTGATTGGAGCTTTAGAGCATAAGATTCCTGGAATTCATATTAAAAATTTTGGAATCCTTATTTTCTTTTTCAAAATTATTTTTCGAAAAACATAAAATAAAAATCCAAAAAAAAAAATTAGAAAATCATAAAAATCAAAAATATTTTTGTGTTTCTTGTTTGAGTCTTGAGTCATATCATAAGTTTGGTGTCACTTGCATATGCATCTTGCATTTTTTCGAAAATATCATGCATTCATAGTGTTCTTCATGATCTTCAAGTTGTTCTTGGTAAGTCTTCTTGTTTGATCTTGATGATTTTTTGTTTTGTTTCTTTTCATGTTTATCATATGCATTCTTGAATTCTTAGTGTCTAAGCATTAAAGAATTCTAAGTTTGGTGTCTTGCATGTTTTCCTTGCATTAAAAAAATTTTTCAAAAATATGTTCTTGATGTTCATCATGACATTCATAGTGTTCTTGGTGTTCATCTTGACATTCATAGCATTCTTGCATGCATTCATTGTTTTGATCTAAAAATTTCATGCATTGCATCATTTTTCTTGTTTTTCTCTCTCATCATAAAAATTCAAAAATTAAAAAAAAATAAATATATCTTTCCCTTTTTCTCTCATCAAATTCGAAAATTGAGTTGACTTTTTCAAAAATTTTTAAAAATCAAAGTTGTTCCTTATGAGTCAAATCAAATTTTGAATTTGAAAATCTTATCTTTTTCAAAATCTTTTTCAAAAATCAAATCTTTTTCAAAATTCTTAGTTATTTTCGAAAATTAAAAAAATATTTTTCAAAAATCTTTTTCTTATTTTTATATCAAATTTTCGAAAATAATATAATCAATTAATGTTTTGATTCAAAAATTTGAAGTTTGTTACTTGCTTGTTAAGAAAGATTCAAACTTTAAGTTCTAGAATCATATCTTGTGATTTCTTATGAATCAAGTCATTAATTGTGATTTTAAAAATCAAATCTTTTTCAAAAACTAATTTCTATCATATCTTTTCAAAAAAAATATCTTCTTATCTTATCTTTTTCAAAATTTGATTTCAAAATATCTTCTCTAACTTCCCAACTTCTTATCTTTTCAAATTTGTTTCAACTAACTAACTAACTTTTTGTTTGTTTCTTAACTTTTTCAAAACTACCTAACTAACTTTCTCTCTCTAATTTTCGAAAATATCTTCCCTCTTTTTCAAAAATTTCTTTTTTTATTAACTAATTATTTTTATTTTTTATTTAAAAAAAAATTTTCGAAAAAAAAATACTAACCTTTTTCAAAAACTATTTTCAAAAATCACTAACTCTTTTTCAAAAATTGTTTTCGAAAATTCACTTCCCCCTCTCATCTTCTTCTATTTGTTTATTGATATACTAACATCTTTCCTTCAACTCTCCAAAAATCCGAACCCCCTCTCTCTCTGAGTTCAGATTTTCTTCCCTTCTTTTCTTCTACTAACACAAGGATCCCTATACTGTGGTATAAAGGATCCATATTATTATTACTATTTTTTCTGTGCCATCTTCTTTGTCATATGAGCAGGAGCAAGGACAAGAACATTCTTGTTAAAGCAGATCCAGAACCTGAAAGGACTCTGAAGAAAAAAATTAAGAGAAGCTAAAATACAACAATCCAGAGATAACCTTTCAGAAATTTTCGAACAGGAAAAGGAGATGGCAGCCGAAAATAATAATAATAATATAAGGAAGATGCTTGGTGACTTCACTGCACCTAATTCCAATTTACATGGAAGGAGCATCTCCATTCCTGCCATTGGAGCAAACAACTTTGAGCTGAAACCTCAATTAGTTTCTCTGATGCAGCAGAACTGCAAGTTTTAAGGACTTCCATCTGAAGATCCCTTTTAGTTCTTAACTGAATTCTTGCAGATATGTGATACTGTTAAGACTAATGGAGTAGATCCTGAAGTCTACAGGCTCATGCTTTTCCCTTTTGCTGTAAGAGACAGAGCTAGATTATGGTTGGATTCTCAACCCAAAGACAGCCTGAACTCTTGGGATAAGCTGGTCACGGCTTTCTTAGCCAAGTACTTTCCTCCTCAAAAGCTGAGCAAGCTTAGAGCTGATGTTCAAACCTTCAGATAGAAAGAAGGTGAATCCCTCTATGAAGCTTGGGAAAGATACAAACAGTTGATCAAAAAGTGTCCTTCTGACATGCTTTCAGAATGGACCATCCTGGATATATTCTATGATGGTTTATCTGAGCTACCAAAGATGTCACTAGACACTTCTGCAGATGGATCCATTCACCTAAAGAAAATGCCTGCAGAAGCTCAAGAACTCATTGACATGGTTGCTAATAACCAGTTCATGTACACTTCTGAAAGGAATCCTGTGAGTAATGGGACGCCTATGAAGAAGGGAGTTCTTGAAGTTGATACTCTGAATGCCATATTGGCTCAGAATAAAATATTGACTCAGCAAGTCAATATGATTTCTCAGAGTCTGAATGGAATGCAAGCTGCATCCAACAGTACTCAAGAGGCTTCTCCTGAAGAAGAAGCTTATGATCCTGAGAACCCTGCAATAGCAGAGGTGAACTACTTAGGTGAACCTTATGGAAACACCTATAACTCATCATGGAGAAATCATCCAAATTTCTCATGGAAGGATCAAAAGCCTCAACAAGGCTTTAACAATGGTGGAAGAAACAGGTTTAACAACAGCAAGCCTTTTCCACCATCAACTCAGCAACAGACAGAGAACTCTGAACAAAATGCTTCTAATTTAGCAAATCTAGTCTCTGATCTATCTAAAGCCACTGTAAGTTTCATGAATGAAACAAGGTCTTCCATTAGAAATCTGGAAGCACAAGTGGGCCAGCTGAGTAAAAGGATCACTGAAATCCCTCCTAGTACTCTCCCAAGCAATACAGAAGAGAATCCAAAAGGAGAGTGCAAGGCCATTGACATAAGCACCATGGCCGAACCTGTGAGGAGAGGAGAGGACGTGAATCCCAAGGAAGAAGACCTCCTGGGACGTCCAGTGGTCAATAAGGAGCTTCCCTCTGAGGAACCAAAGGACTCTGGGGCCCATCTAGAGACCATAGAGATCCCATTGAACCTCCTTATGCCCTTCATAAGCTCTAATGAGTATTCCTCTTCTGAAGAGAATGAGGATGTTACTGAAGAGCAAACTGCCAAGTTTCTTGGTGCAATCATGAAGCTAAATGTCAAATTATTTGGCATTGATACTTGGGAAGTTGAACCTCCCTTGTTCATCAATGAACTAAGTGATCTGGATCAACTGACATTGCCTCAGAAGAGACAGGATCCTGGAAAGTTCATAATACCCTGTACCATAGGCACCATGATCTTTAAGGCTCTGTGTGACCTTGGTTCAGGAATAAACCTCATGCCCCTCTCTGTAATAGAGAAACTGGGAATCTATGGGGTGCAAGCTGCTAAAATCTCATTAGAGATGGCAGACAGCTCAAGAAAACAGGCTTATGGACAAGTAGAGGATGTGTTAGTAAAGGTTGAAGGCCTTTACATCCCTGCTGATTTCATAGTCCTGGATACTGGAAAGGAAGAGGATGAATCCATCATCCTAGGAAGACCTTTCCTGGCCACAGCAAGAGCTGTGATTGATGTTGACAGAGGTGAAATATTCCTTCAATGGAATGAGAACTCCCTTGTGTTTAAAACTCAAGGATCTCCCTCTGCAACCATGGAGAGGAAGCAGAAAAAGCTTCTCTCCAAGCAGAGTCAACCAGAGCCCCCACAGTCAAACTCTAAGTTTGGTGTTGGGAGGCCACAACCAAACTCTAAGTTTGGTGTTGAACTCCCATATCCAAACTCTAAGTTTGGTGTTGGAGAGTCTCAACAAAGCTCTGCACATCTGTGAGGCTCCATGAGAACCCACTGTCAAGCTATTGACATTAAAGAAGCGCTTGTTGGGAGGCAACCCAATGTTTATTTATCTAACTATATTTTTCTTAGTTATGTGTCTTTATAGGTTCATGATCATGAGGAGTCACAAAATAAATATAAAAATTGAAAACAGAATCAAAAACAGCAGAAGAAAAATCACACCCTGGAGGAGCATCTGTCTGGCGTTCAAACGCCAGAACAGAGCATAGTTCTGGCGCTGAATGCCCAGAATGGGAGCATCCTGGCGCTGAACGCCCAAAACAAGCATGGTTCTGGCGTTCAACGCCAGAAATGGCAGCAAAGGGGCGTTGAACGCCCAAAATGGGCACCAACCTGGCGCTGAACGCCCAGAGTTGTATGCAAGGGCATTTTACATGCCTAAATTGGTGCAGGGATGTAAATGCCTTGACACCTCAGGATCTGTGGACCCCATAGGATCATCTCAGGATCTGTGGACCCCACAGGATCCCCACCTACCTCATCATCTCTCTTTCCATTCATGATCATCCCTTCTGTTTTCCATTTACCACTCACAACCATACACCCACTACCTTCAAAATTCAACATCTCTCTCCCACCCAATCCCACCCACATGGCCGAATACACACACCCCTCCATCTCCTCCATATCTTCTTCTTCTTCTATTCCTTCTTCTTTTGCTCGAGGACGAGCAACATTCTAAGTTTGGTGTGGTAAAAAGCATAGCTTTTTTGTTTTTTCCATAACCATTGATGGCACCTAAGGCCATAGAAACCTCTAGAAAGAGGAAAGGGAAGACAAAAGCTTCCATCAAGGATCTATAGCTCAGTGGTAGAACATTTGACTGCAAATCAAGAGATCCCTGAGATACCTCAAGGGATACATTTTCTTCCACACAATTATTGGAAGCAACTAAGGGTGGAACATCAAGAGCACTCCATCATCCTTCATGAAATCAGAGAAGATCTAAAAGCACTGAAGGAGGAGCAACAAAGGCAAGGAAGAGACATAGAAGAGCTCAAGGACATCATTGATTCCTCAAGAAGGAAATTCCACCATCACTAAGGTGGATTCATTCCTTGTTCTTACTTTCTCTATTTTTCGTTTTCTATGCTATGTGCTTATCTATGTTTGTGTCTTCATTACATGATCATTAGTAGTTAGTAACTTTGTCTTAAAGTTATAAATGTCCTATGAATCCATCACCTCTCTTAAATGAAAAATGTTTTAATTCACCATCACTAAGGTGGATTCATCACCTATGTGCTTATCTATGTTTGTGTCTTCATTACATGATCATTAGTAGTTAGTAACTTTGTCTTAAAGTTATAAATGTCCTATGAATCCAAGCTGTCCCTAACCATGTGCTTGTGGCGTGTAGGTGTCAAGTGAAAACTTGAGACTGGGCGGTTAAAGTCAAGGTCCAAAGCAAAAAAAAAAAAAAAAAAAAGAGAGTGTGCTTAAGAACCCTGGACACCTCTAATTGGGGACTTTAGCAAAGCTGAGTCACAATCTGAAAAGGTTCACCCAATTATGCGTCTGTGGCATTTATGTATCCGGTGGTAATACTGGAAAACAAAATGCTTAGGGCCACGGCCAAGACTCATAAAGAAGCTGTGTTCAAGAATCATCATACTGAACTAAGAGAGTCAATAACACTATTCGAAATATGAAGTTCCTATAGATGCCAATCATTCTGAACCTCAATGGATAAAGTGAGATGCCAAAACTATTCAAGAGGCAAAAAGCTATAAGTCCCGCTCATATGATTGAAGCTCTGTTTCATTGATAGTTTGGAATTTATAGTATATTCTATTCTTTTTATCCTATTTTGATTTTCAGTTGCTTGGGGACAAGCAACAATTTAAGTTTGGTGTTGTGATGAGCGGATAATTTATACGCTTTTTGACATTGTTTTTAGTATGTTTTTAGTAGGATCTAGTTACTTTTAGGGATGTTTTTAATAGATTTTGTGTTAAATTCACATTTCTGGACTTTACTATGAGTCTGTGTGTTTTTCTATGATTTCAAGTATTTTCTGGCTGAAATTGAGGGACTTGAGCAGAAATCAGATTCAGAGGTTGAAAAAGGACTGCTGATGCTGTTGGATTCTGACCTCCCTGTACTCAAAGTGGATTTTCTGGATATGGTTTGATTGAAAATGATGGTCAACTTAGAGCTCTTTGTGGAGTTAAAAGTGAGAGAGTTGTGTAGTAGTTGGAAACATCACCCTAAGTTCATGATGGTTGCATGCTCAAAGTTGGATAGCAATGGTGGGTGTAAAACCAAATGGCATGGGTCTAGGAGGTTGTTTGGAAGCTTCTTTGAGAATTCTAAGGTTATGCCACCCGGATGGAATAATGATGACCAAATTAAGGACGGGTGTCAAAACAAAGTGTGGGATCCCGGATCGCACAAGGAGAATCAAATTTGGGAGCTCATGGTTGTGAAGGACTCCATCAAAGCTTGAAGATATTAAAATTGAAGAATGGAGCTTATTGGAGACTCAAGCATTGGTGGATGTTCAAGGATAGTTTCAAGCACAAGTCACCTTGAGAGGAGCTCCCCATAAGTCCAACTTAAGGACAATAAGCAAAAGTGCTAGGTGGGAGACACCCCACCATGGTAATATCTTTTCCTTTTTCTCTTTTGTATATATTGGTAAAACTAGTTTACTTTCATGTTTTGATTAGTTAGTTGAGTTTATTTGGGAGTCTAGTAGGTTAAATAAGGTTTTATGATGTTTTGGTAGTTGTTTAGAGGTTTGGAATGCTTGGTTTGGTGCAAAAACATAGAAAAAATTTGAAAAACAGAGCACCACCCACGCGCACGCGCACTCCACGCGTACGCGTGAATCAAGCAATTTCGGCCATTCACGCGGACGCGCCATGTACGCGTACGCGTGGATTGAATTTTTCCCACCTCTCATACATTCACCCGAGAGTTGTGCCTGAAGTGTGCCAACTTTGTGCCCCAGGGCACGCGAACGCGTACCTTGCGCGTACGCGTCGACTTTCTGCTTTGTCATGTACGCGAACGCCCACTGAACGCGTACGCGTCGCTTCCATTTCATCAATCCACGCTTACGCGCACATGACGCGCACGCGTGGATTGCCCTGTTTCACTCACTTTCTTTTCTTCTCCTCTTTCCATTTCTTTCCTTCTTCTCTTCTCTTTCCACCCTTCAATCATCATCCAACACTACCAAGTATCATATAACACCATTTCTTTTAGTTAGTTAGTTAGTTTAATTTTTGTTTTCCATTATAAGTGTTGGATTACTAATCTTGTTTATTGTTTACTGCTGCTTATTACTAATAGGATGTTATCTTAACATCAATTTTGTTTATATTCCTTGTTGGATTCCTTGTTGAGGTTATATTTGGTTACTTGGTTTGGAACTTTTCATGTTTAACATTTGTGAACACCAAGTACATGTTACATTGCCTTCATGCATCTTAACTCTTTGAATTGCATGTTTTGGCCACCATGCATTCATCATCTATTGTTAGGCAATTGTACATTGTCAATGCATTTTTTTTAGGTGATGCTTGTTTATGATTGACCCTTTGTTCATATCACCTATTTCATGCATTGAGATTGTGGAATTGTGAAATTGGATCAAAGCTTACCTAGTGACATATTTTTGAGCTTTGTAAAGTTTTGTGGACCATGCTTGCTATGTGATTGATTTTCACTTCTATCTTCTTTTTTTTTTCCAAGTTCCATAGCATCCATTTATTTCACCTCTATGTCACTTAGGTGTTGTAACAACTTTAATATATGTCATTGATTGTTGTGTGAGTTTCATATACCATTTTGTTCACTAAGTCTACCTACACATCAATCAATGTCCATGCATTATCCAATTTCACAATTGCTTGATTAATTACTTGAATGCTTTCATGCCTCTTCACTACTTGTGTAGTTGACTTAACCTACAAGTCTTTTAAAGTATCTCAAGCACACTAGAATGAGTGAAGTGCATGTTTTCTTTTGTATAATTGTGACATGATTTTTAAATACTAGGGTGTGAGTTCTAAACCGCATGCAAGTTAGGACCCACACACTTATTTTTCATTAATGTCACACTAATTCACTCACTCATTTCTAGTGATTTACCTCATTCCAACAATCCATGCTTCCTTGCTTGTGCATTTACTTGTCTTATTATCTCCTATTTTCTATGTTCAGGATGAGTCATCATAAGCAAAAACGGAAGCGGGAGAAGAACACGTAGCATCGGTTAACCTACCAACTGAAGGTAGCAACTAGGAAAGTCGTCGAACCCCCTTGTTCATCTTTGGATACACCGAGGACGGTGCAAACTTTTAAGTGTGGGGAGGTATTTTGGGGTTTTTGATAAGAGACATGAAAAGTAAATGGCAATGAATTAAACTAATAGCTAAAAAGGCCTTGGCAAGGGTTGGTGGTTAAGGATCTCTATCCTAATCACTAACCACAACATGAGAATTGGTAAGGATCAACCCCACTAAGTCATCCCCTAACCAATAGTAGAGGAAAGTCAAGTGAGCTATGTCAATCCAAGTCCATAAGTCCTAGTTCTACACCAAATCAATTAGTGAGGTCTAGAGTTAATGGCTCCCAATCGTCAATCACTTGGACATTAGTAACTCAAGAGTTCCTAAGTTACCTTCCCAAGCCAAGAATGCTCAAAATCTACTCTAAAATCCAACCAAGCATTTCATCAAACACTTGGAAGGCATAAAAGGAAAACATAGTAAAATAGCAAGGAAAGTAAATCTACACTACTCAATTGCAAGGAATTAAACAACAACAAATCCAAATCAACAATAAAGGAACATGAATCATAAATTGCATTGAATTGAAAATAGAAGAACAAAAATACATCAACATAAAAGTAGAGAATTACATGAATTAAATGCAAAACTAGAAAGAGGAAGAGTAGAAGAAGGAGAATTGCAAAAGAAAAAGTAAATCAAAGCATGAATTAATCCTAGATCTAAGAGATTCTAATCCTAATTCTAGAGAGAAGAGGGAGCTTCTCTCTCTAGAAACTAAACTACATGATGCTAAAACTTCAAACAATTGCTCCCCCTTGCTTGGACTTCAATTCTGCATGAAATACACTCAGAAACAGGTTGGATTTGGGCGTGGGTAGCTCAGAAATTGCCCCTAGCGTTATGCCTTCAAGTGGGCCATGTGAGAGTATCGGCACGTCTGCGCCATGTGCGCGTGCGCGTCGATTGGCAAATTCTTTATCCGCAATGATGCGGCATGTACGCGTGCGCGTCCATGGGCGAGATCACTTTTGCGCGTGCGCGCCTTGTGCGCGCCTTGTGCGCGTGCGCGTCCTTTGATGCATTCCCAATCTTTGTTTCTTCATGCATTGTCGCTTTTGTATGCTTTTCTCCTCATTTCTTCCACCCAATACTTGCCTTATGAACCTGAAATCACTCATCAAACACATCAAGGCATCGAATGGAATTAAAGTGAATTAAAATCACCAATTTAGATCCTAAAAAGCATGTTTTTACACTTAAGCAAAATTCAAGGGAGAATTACAAAACCATGCTATTTCATTGAATAAACGTGGGAAAAGGTGGTAAAATCCCCCAAAATAAGCACAAGATAAATCACGAAATCGGGGTTTATCACCTGACTCCGATGAAAGGGTTTTCTTTCCTTCTATGACCCAGGGAGAACGTCCCTTCTTCTATGCCTATGACTATTTTTCAGTCAGCTGAACATTACTTTTCCTTTTACTTCTTTTGAAACCGACTTATTGTGGTCGTGTAATGTAGCTCCATCCCAGCTCCATCCGAACTTTTGGGGCTTTATCAAGATCTTCCAGTTGCTTTGCCAAGAGTTGGATGTCACACCTTCTCAAACTCTTTTTCTATATCTCTTTTTTTTTTACCAAGCCTGGGACTAGTAAAAAGAAAGCTTCTTTGGTTTCTTTCAGGTCTGCCCAAGGGCACAAAGTGTTTTCTATGTATGATGAGTCTTTTAGGGATTTTAAGAACTACTTTTTTAAGGTTCGAGCTGTTGAGGGAGCTCGACCATTTTTCTTGGAGTCGAATAATGAACCTGCATTCCCCTTATGTTGGAAAAAGAAAGTTGTAGTATCTAGATATACGTGGGAGATGCTTGATGAGGTTGAGCAAGCTTTCGTAACTTTGTTGGAGGGGATTTGGGGACAACCTCCTCATCTTGACACAAAGAGATTTTTAGGAGACACTTCCCTTGTCCGAGCCGAGCTGGGTAGTGGTCGACTTCTTTTTACTTTGGCTTACTTATTTTTTGTTTTTTATTTCTTCCGGCTTTGTGACTTATTTTTGTTTGTATTTTTCAGAAATGGTTAAAAATAATGACTCCATGAGGGCCTTTAAGAAGGCGAGAAAGGCTACAGCTGCCCAAAACATCTCGGCCAAGGTGGCTGGGGAAGGATCCTCTCATGTTCCTCCAAAACAGCCAGTATCAAGATCTCCTGGACCGAGGAGGATGATTCCTACCCCTCGGGTTCATTTGATTGATCCTCCCCAGGCTTCTGCTGCTACCTCTTCTCCTACTGCCGTTCCTCCTCCAAAAAGACAGAGGACTGTTGAGCCCTTCAATCTGGATGCCCCCGACTTTGATGCTGTCGAGTTTGTTGATCAACAAATTACTCCCTATGGTGTCATTCCTACTGACGATGTTTCCCTCCTTCGTCACTTGGACTTCATTACCCGGAGTAGCATTAAGATAGCACATATGGGGGCGGCTCTATACCAAACTGCTCAGGATCTTCCTATTCATGTGGCGAAGGCTTTTATGGAGGAGGCCAAATCAGAGTTCGACCGGATCAAGGGTTTAAAAGAGGAGCTTGAAGTGAAGGTGGCGAAGCTAGAAAAAGAGTTGGAGGGTGAGAAGACTCGGGCTACTGCCTTGGCGGCTTCTGCAAAGTTGGCTGAGGATACGACGCTGAAGCATAAGGAGAGCTATGTCACAACTTATGGGGAGATGATGGATCTTAGGGTGAGTTTGGAGTCTGTTCGAGCTGACTATGCCGAGCTCTAGGGTCATCTTTTGGGCAGTGTAAATACTGCTTATGAGAATTTGAAGGATCAAGTTCGAGTTCTTGCGCCCGAGCTCGACCTCACCCTTTTTAGCCTAGACAACATTGTAAAAGACGGTAAGATTGTCCCTGATGACCTTGATGATGATGATGATGTCGACCCTCCTCCTGTACCCTCTGCCAAAACCTCTGTTATCCCACCTTCCTCAACTCCAGCAGCTAAAGTCGGTCAGCTTGAGTCCAATCCTGATGTTCAGATCTTGAATCGGGATGATGAGACAGTAGATGCGGTACCCCTTTAGACTCGTCCTCCTTCACCCCGAGATACTGCTACTAGGGAATCCTTGCATCCTTTATAGTTTTTCTTGATTTGTTTGTGTATAGCCTGGCCTGTGGGCTTTGAACTCTTTTATTTTTGTAATTTGTGGTCTTGACTTTGGATACTTTAGTTGCTTTTTTAGCAACCTTATTTTGAAAAAACAAAAGTAGGTTTTCAAGCCTCTTGGGGTCAACTTCAGGTGGCCTCTTGAGTCTTGTTATTATAGTAACTTTGTTTCTTTTGTGACCTGCTTGTCGATTGCTTGTTTAGTATTTTCCAGGCATCTTCAGGGTGTTGGAATCTTGTTTTCCGACCTCTTTTGATTGCCTTTGTACTTTCATACTTGTAAATTGATTCTTTTGAGGTCATGGCTTTCTGGGTCCAACTTGAGTTCCTCATGGCGCATACCTTCTATCAATCGGTTTCTTTGGGAATTATTTTTAATAATCCCTTGGGGTTTACTTTTTATAATTCTGTAGCTTTTGGTCCGACTTCTGCATGTCGGTCCCTTCTAAGCTATTTTGGTAATCCATTTTATTTGGACTTTTGTCAGGTCTCTTTTATGGATTACTTTGTATAACTTTTCATACATTCGTTGGGCCGACTTTGTCATGTCGGTCTCTTCTAAGTTATTTCTAGTAATCCATATTATTTGGACCTTTGTCAGGTCTCTTCTATGGATTACTTTTTATAACTTGTGTGATTTTGTTGGGCTGACTTCATCATGCCGGTCCCTTCTAAGTTATTTCTAGTAATCCATTTTATTTGGACCTTTGTCAGGTCTCTTTTATGGATTACTTTTTATAACTTGTGTGATTTCGTTGGGCCGACTTCATCATGTCGTTCCCTTCTAAGTTATTTTTAGTAATCCTCTTTTTTAGGGATGGCCAGGCCTCTTTCTTAGGGATTTACTTTTTATAACTTTTGTTATAGTCGACTGGTCCGACTTCTTTATGTCGGTCCGTCTTTAAGTTATTTCTAGCAACCCATTTTTATTAAGACCTCGTCAGGTCCTTTCTTATAGATCACTTTTGATAACTTTTTGCATTTAATCTGTTTTTGTCACTTTTCATCTTGACGATTTTGTAGAAATTGAGTTTGATCCTCGCTTGGTCGACCTTTGATGAATTTAGTTTTCATCTTTGTTAGTCTTTATCGTGATCGAACAGTGAGTTTGATTTTCACTTTTTGCCGATCTGTAGCTTTATAATCGGGCGATGAATTTTGCGTTTTAGATTAATGCGTCTTGGTAAAGAGGATTTGTAGAGAATCTGAAAAAACTTTATTCAAGATAGAAAATATGCAAATATATACATGTGGGCGTTTTTCCTTCTAAGTCGGGCAGTTTGTAGATCTTGGCTTGGCGCCTCATTAAAAAACCTTTTCAGGAAAAAGAGTGCACCTTATCCTAAGAAATTTATTACCTTTAACTATAATACCTTCTTAGGTTGCAGGCGTGCCATGACCTTGGAAGCTCATGCCCTTTGAGTTCGGACAGCCTGTAGTAGCCCTTTCCAAGTACTTCTATGACTCGGTAGGGTCCTTTCTAGTTTGCTGCCAGCTTTCCTTCTCCAGGTCGAGTTATTCCGATATCATTTCGGATTAGGACGAGGTTGTTCTCGGCAAAACCTTACGGCACTACCTTTTGATTGTATAAAGCCATTCGACGTTTTAATGCCTCTTCCCTGATCTGAGCTCTTTCTCAAATTTCTGGAAGTAGGTCGAGTTCTTCCCTTTAAAGTTGGGAGTTGGCCTCTTCACTATGGTGGATCACTCTGGGCGATCCTTCTTCGACCTCCACTGGGATTATTGCATCCATTCCGTAAGCTAATCGGAAAGGTGATTCCTTTGTGGTGAAGGGTGGAGTTGTCCGATATGCCCATAGGACTTGTGGGAGCTCTTCAGCCCAGGCTTTCTTTGCATCATGTAATCTCCGTTTTAGCCCGGCTAATATTACTTTGTTAGCAGCTTCTGCTTGTCCATTGGCCTGTGGGTGTTCTACGGATGTGAATTGGTGTTTTATGTTCAGATCGGCCACCAATTTTCTGAAGCCTGCGTTTGTAAATTGAGTGCCATTGTCTGTGGTGATAGAGTATGGAACCCCAAACCTTGTGACAATGTTTCTATATAGAAATTTTTGACTTCTTTGAGCAGTGGCGTTAGCTAGGGGTTCTGCCTCAATCCATTTTGTGAAATAGTCTACCCCGACGATGAGGAACTTGACCTGTCCTGATCCTTGAGGGAAGGGCCCAAGGAGGTCGAGTCCCCATTTTGCAAATGGCCAGGGTGAGGTTACGCTGATGAGCTCCTCTGGTGGGGCGATGTAAAAGTTAGCATGTTTCTGACATGGTGGACATGTCTTTACGAATTTCATTGCTTCTTTTTGTAAAGTTGGCCAATAGAATCCGGCTCGGAGTACTTTTTTGGTAAGAGCTTGTGCTCCGAGATGGTTGCTACAGATGCCACTGTGTATTTCTTCTAAAACTTCCTTAGTGTTGGAAGTCGGCACACATTTTAACAGTGGTGTTGAAATCCCTCTTTTGTATAGAGTGTTGTTTATGATGGTATAGTATTGTGCCTCTCGTTTTAACCTCTTTGCCTCCTTCTTATCTGTGGGGAGTGTTTCTATTTTGAGGTAGTTAATTATAGGAGTCATCCATCCTTGATCCAGACTTGTTATGGCAAGGATCTTTTCTTCTTCCGAGATTGACGGGTTCTGTAGTATCTCCTGGATGAGGCTTCTATTGTTTTTCCCTGGTTTGGTGCTGGCTAGTTTTGAGAGTGCATCAGCTCGTGCATTCTGTTCCTGAGGTATGTGGCGGACTTCATATTTCCCGAGTTGTCTGAGCTGTTCCTTGGTTTTGTCCAAGTAC
The DNA here is from genome assembly GCF_003086295.3 of Arachis hypogaea. NCBI lineage: Eukaryota > Viridiplantae > Streptophyta > Magnoliopsida > Fabales > Fabaceae > Arachis > Arachis hypogaea. The sequence continues at coordinate 131,419,527 of NC_092046.1, forward strand.
TTTTTCATGGTGGGATCCTTGGCTTGGTAGCTCCCTACTATTTGTGAGGTGACTACTTGTAAGTCGCTGAAGATGATAAGTTTTTGAGCTCCAACCTCCTTAGCCAGCTTCAAACCAGCTAGTAGAGCCTCATATTCGGCCTGGTTGTTTGAAGCAGGGAACCCGAATTTGAGGAAAAGTTCGATTTGGGTTCCCTGGTCACTTTCTATTATCACGCCTGCGCCACTTCCAGTTTTGTTTGAGGAACCGTCTATGTAGAGATTCCATTCTGTAAGGATTTTTGGGGTGTCCGTAAACTCTGCAATGAAGTCGGCCAGATACTGTGATTTGATGGCTGTTCGAGCTTCATATTGAAGGTCGAATTCGGACAACTCGACTGCCCATTGCAAGATTCTTCCTGCTAAATCTGTTTTCTGGAGAATGCCTTTTATGGGCTGGTTGGTCCGAACCCTGATGATGTGGGCTTGGAAATATGGGCGAAGTCGTCGAGATGTTAGTATGAGAGCATAGGCGAATTTTTCTATTTTTTGGTAGTTCAGTTCGGACCCTTGTAGTGCTTTGCTGATGAAGTATGTATAGGTTGTTGTCCATTGTCGTCTTCTCAAACCAGTACTGAGGCTACTGCCCGGTTTTCTACTGCGAGGTACAATACAAGTGGTTCTCTTTCCCGTGGCCGAGTTAGAATAGGTGGTTGTCCTAGGAACCTTTTGAAATCCTGGAAGGCCTGCTCGCACTCCGTTGTCCATTCAAACCTCTTTCCCTTCCTTAGAGTGGCGTAGAAGGGTAGAGATCTTATTGCCAATCCGGCTAAAAATCTGGACAAGGCTGCCAATCTTCCATTGAGTTGTTGTACCTCTTTGACATAGGTCGGACTCTTCATGTCGAGTATAGCCCGACATTTATCCGGATTTGCCTCGATTCCTCTTTGTGTGAGCATAAAACCCAAGAATTTGCCAGCTTCTACTGCGAAGGTGCATTTTGCAGGGTTAAGTCACATGCCATGCCTTCTTATAGTGTCGAATAATTGGGTGAGGTCGGACAGTAACGATTCTTCACTTTGTGTCTTTATTAACATGTCGTCCACATAGACTTCCATGACTTTCCCGATGTGTTCTGCGAAGACCTTATTCATTAATCTTTGATAAGTGGCTCCTGCATTTTTGAGTCCGAACGGCATGATGATGTTGCAGTAGTTTGCTTTCGGGATTAAGAATGATGTTTTTTCTTGATCAGGTGGGTACATCGGGATTTGATTGTATCCCGAATAGGCATCCATAAACGAGAGGTATTTGTATCCGGAGGAGGCATCCACCAGAGCGTTGATACTTGGGAGTGGATAAGGATCTTTTGGGCAGGATTTGTTGAGATCGGTGTAATCGGTGCACATCTGCCACTTCCCATTTGATTTTTTCACCAAGACGATGTTGGCTAGCCATAGTGGGTACTTGACTTCTCTTATGAATCCTACCTCTAGTAGAGCTTGTACCTGTTCTTCCACAGCTTGGGATCGTTCTGGTCCGAGCTTTCTACGCCTTTGCTGTACTGGCCGAGATCCTGGGTAAACTGCCAATTTGTGGCACATTAACTTGGGGTCTATGCCTGGCATGTCTACGGCCTTCCATGCGAAGAGGTCGATATTGTCTCTTAAGAACTGTATGAGGGACTCCTTTACGTCTCCTTTTAGGATTGTGCCAATATTGGTTGTTTTATCTGGGGTATCTCCGATCTGGACTTTTTCTGTCTTGCCTTCAGGTTGTGGACGAAGTTCTTCCCGCCCTCGAACTCTATCAAGTTCGATGGTGTGGATTTCTTCTCCTTTGCCTCTGAGGTTTAGGCTTTCGTTGAAGCAGTGGCGCGCTGTCTTCTGGTATGCTTTTATCGTGGCGATTCCTTCTGTAGTTTGGAACTTCATGCACAGATGTGGAGTCGAGACTACTGCGCCGAGTTGATTTAGTGTTGTCCGACCTATCAAGGCATTGTAGGCTGAACTTACGTCGACCACGATATAGTCTATGTTGAGGGTCTTTGACCGGTTTCCTTTTCCAAAGGTTGTGTACAGCGAGATGTATCCAAGTGGTTGGATTGGAGTGTCCCCTAGCCCAAATAAGCTGGTCGGATATGCTCTGAGTTCTTTTTCCTCTAGGTCGAGTTTGTCGAAGGCAGTTTTGAACAATATGTCGGCCGAACTTTCCTGGTCCACCAGTGTGCGGTGGAGATTAGCGTTGGCCAATACGATAGTGATGACCATGGGATCATCGTGTCCCGAGATGACGCCAGCTGCGTCCTCTTTGGTGAAGGTGATGGTGGGGAGTTCGGGTGCTCCTTATCTTCCTTCGACATGATATACTTCCTCCAAATGTCTTTTGCGAGATGATTTTGGAGATTCCTCCTCCCGCAAATCCTCCGTGTGTCATGTGGACATGTCTCTCTGGGGTACGAGGTGGTCGTTCAGTTCGTCTGACTCTTCGTCTCTTCTTCTTTTTTCTTGGCTCATCTGTTTTGCTAGTTAGGTACCGATATAGTCTTCCTTCTCTTACTAATTTTTCTATGATATTCTTCAAATCGAAGCACTCGTTGGTGGGATGTCCATAGATTCGATGGTATTCACAGTATTTTGTCCGATTTTCTCCTCCTTTCTTGCTTTTGAGTGGGCGAGGTGGGGGTATCTTTTCAGTGTGGCATATTTCTTGATAGACATCTACAATAGACACTCGAAGAGGGGTGTAATTGTGGTATTTTTTTATTTTTTATCCATGCTGATCTTCTTTTTTCTTGGACTCTTTATCCTTATCTCGGGAGGAGTAGGAGAAGCCAGGCTTTGAGGTCTCTCCTAATCGGGAGTTCTCCTCCATGTTGATGTACTTTTTTGCTCGTTCTTGCACTTCATTTAGAGATGTGGGATGTTTTTTCGATATGGAGTGACTGAAAGGTCTCTCTCGCAGGCCATTGATGAGACCCATAATGGCTACTTCTGTTGGTAGACTTTGTATGTCCAAACATGCCTTGTTGAATCTTTTCATGTAGCTACGAAAACTTTCCCAATCTCCTTGCTTGATCCCTAGTAGACTTAGGGCGTGTTTAGTTTTGTCCTTCTGGATGGAGAATCTGGCTAGAAACTTTTTGGCTAAGTTGTCAAAGCTTGAGATGGACCTGGGGGGCAGATTGTCGAACCATTTAATTGCTGTCTTTGTCATGGTAGTCGGGAAGGCTTTGCACCGAGTTGTATCTGATGCGTCGGTGAGATACATTCTACTTCGAAAGTTGGTGAGATGATGGCTGGGATCTGATGTGTCATCGTATAGAGTCATGTCAGGAGGTTTGAAGTCTTTTGGGATTTTGGTCTTCATGATCTCTTTGGTGAATGGGTCTTGGTCCTTGCGGGAGCTATCTTCGTGGCTGGATCGAGTAGTTTTAGCTTTGAGATCGGCTTTGAGCTTTAGGAGCTTGTCCTCTAATTCGCGGCATCGCCTAGCTTCCCTTCGAAGGTCTCTCTCGGCTTCCCGCTGATACTCGACCTCTTTTTCGAGTTGTTTTAGGCAATCCTGAAGTGCCTCCATGGCTCCGTGTTTGGTGAGTTCTTGTCTTTGTTAGGTTGAGAAGTATCGTCTAGTGTGACCTCTACATTCTTATGTGGTGTTCTGTTCTCCAAATCAGAGTTGTGATCGTTGTCAAGGTTATCCGCCATGATGATGGGATGACTTCCAGGTTTCCCGACAACGACGCCAATATTCCGAAGGTTACCTGAAACTGTAGGTCGATCTCGGATGAGATCTTCTATACTGGTTGGAGCTGACGTGTCTGGCTTGGTGGTGGTGGTGCTGATCCTTCGTCACCAGAGGGTGGTGGTACCTGTAAGGGACTCCGATGCTTAAGTTAGCAAGGGTATTAAGCAAGTATTTGTGTAGAATCAGAGTATGAGTTATACCTGGGTGCTCCAGTGTATTATCTTATCTTATCTTATCTTATCTTTAAGTGAAGTCATCTTATCTTCAAGGGAACCGCCTTATCTCTATAGGCTTGGGCTGCCTTTGGATTTGGGTCGTGTTCCTCTGTTTGGGCCCTTATTGGGCTTTCCTGGTGATTTGGCTGAGCTCTTGGAGAAGAGGTCGGATAGTCGTTACCTGAAGAGGTCGGTTGGCTTGTCGTCGATTATCCCAGGTCGGATATCTCGACCTAGGGTATGAACACCTGGACAGGGCTGGCAGTCTTCCGTTGAGCTGTTGTACCTCTTTGACGCAGGTTGGACTTTTGATGTCGAGTATAGCTCGACATTTAGCTGGATTCGCCTCAATTCCTCTTTGCATGAGCATGAAATCCAAGAATTTGCCAGCTTCTACCGCAAAGGTGCATTTTGCGGGATTAAGTCGCATACTCGCATTCCATGCTTTCTGATGGTGTCGAACACTTTGGTGAGGTCGGGCAACAAGGATTTGTCACTTTGTGTTTTTACTAGCATATCGTCTACGTAAACCTCCATTAATTTCCCAATGTGGTCTGCAAAGACTTTGTTCATCAATCTTTGGTAGGTAGCTCCCGCATTTTTGACCCCGAATGGCATGACGATATAGCAATAATTTGCTTTTGGAGTTAGGAACGAGGTCTTTTCTTGATCGGGTGGATACATCGGGATTTGATTGTATCCTGAATAAGCATCCATGAAGGAGAGGTACCTGTATCCGAAAGATGCGTCAACTAGAGTGTCTATACTTGGGAGTGGGTAGGGATATTTTGGGCAGGCTTTATTGAGATCGGTGTAGTCAGTGCACATCCGCCACTTTCCATTTGACTTTTTTACAGAGACAATGTTGGCTAGCCATAGTGGGTATTTGACCTTCCTTATGAACCCTGCCTCCAGTAAGGCTTGTACATGTTCTTCCACAGCTTGGGACTTTTGTGGTCCGAGCTTTCTACGCTTCTGCTGCACTGGCCGAGATCTGGGTATACCGCCAGTTTGTGGCACATTAGTTTGGGATCTATGCCCGGCATGTTTGCGACCTTCCATGCAAAGAGGTTGGTGTTATCCTTTAGGAACTGTATCAGAGACTCCTTTAGGTCTCCCCTTAAGGTTGCCCCGAACATTTGTCGTCTTATCTTGGGCATCGCCAATTTGGACCTCTTCAGTCTCGCCTTCAGGTTGTGGACGAAGTTCCTCGCAAGCTCGAACTCCCCCGAGTTCAATAGTGTTGACTTCCCCTCTTTTGGGGTTGCCTTTAAGGTTCAGACTTTCATTGTAACAACGTCGTGCAATTTTTTGGTCTCCTTTTATTGTGGCAATCCCTTCCGGAGTTGGGAACTTCATGCAGAGATGTGGAGTCGAGACCACTGCGGCGAGCTGGTTCAGTGTTGACCGACCTATTAGGGTGTTGTAAGCTGAGCTCACGTCGACTACGATGTAGTCTATGTTGAGTGTCCTTAACCGGGTTCCTTTCCCAAAGGTTGTATGTAATGAGATATATCCAAGTGGTTGAATTGGAGTATCTCCCAGTCCGAATAAGCTATTCGGATATGCTCTGAGCTCTTTATCTTGCAAACTGAGTTTGTCGAAGGCAGACTTGAACAAGATATCCGCGGAGCTTCCTTGGTCTACCAATGTTCTGTGGAGATTAGAGTTGGCCAATATGATGGAAATGACCATGGGATCATCATATCCCGGGATAATGCCCATTGCATCTTCTTGGGTAAAGGTAATAGTGGGGAGGTCGGATGACCTCTCTCCTTCCCCGACATGATATACCTCTTTCAGGTGTCTTTTGCGAGATGATTTAGAGATCCCTCCTCCTGTGAATCCTCTATTTATCATATGAACATGTCTCTCAGGAGTGTGAGGTGTTCGTTTAGCCCGTCCGACCTCTTCGTCCCATCTTCTTTTTCTTGATTCGTCCGCTTTGTTGGCTAAGTACCGATCTAGCCACCCTTCTCTCGCCGATTGCTCTATGACATTTTTTAAGTCGAAGCATTCGTTAGTAGGATGTCCGTAAATTCGGTGGTACTCGCAGTACTCTGTCTGACTTCCCCCTCCTTTTTTGCTTTTGAATGGGCGGGGTGGTGGGATCTTCTCAGTGTTGCATATTTCTCGGTAAACATCCACAAGAGATACCCAAAGAGGGGGTGTAATTGTGGTATTTTATGTGCTTCTCACTGGGTTGATCTTCTTTTTTCTTGTACTCTTTATCCTTGTCCCGAGAGGGTAGGAGAATGCAGGTTTTGAGGTTTCTCTTAATCGAGAATTCTCCTCCATGTTAATATACTTCTCTGCCCGTTCTTGTACCTCGTTCAGAGATGTTGGATGCTTCTTTGATATGGAGTGACTAAAAGGTCCTTCTCTTAGGCCATTGATGAGACCCATGATGGCTGCTTCTGTTGGCAGACTTTGTATGTCCAGACATGCTTTGTTGAATCTTTCTATGTAGCTGCGGAGACTTTTCCGATCTCCTTGCTTGATTCCTAATAGGCTTGGGGCGTGTTTGGCTTTGTCCTTCTGGATGGAGAATCTGACGAGGAATTTTTTGGCTAGGTCGTCAAAACTTGTGATGGATCTAGGTGGCAAGCTGTCAAACCACTTTATTGCTATCTTGGTTAAAGTGGTCGGGAAAGCTTTACAACTGATTGCATCTGAGGCATCTGTGAGATATATCCTACTTCTAAAATTGCTGAGATGATGGCTTGGGTCTGATGTGCCGTCGTATGGGGTCATGTCAGGGGCTTTGAAGTCCTTTGGAACTTTAGCTTTCATGATCTCTTTGGTGAAGGGATCTTGGTCCTTGTGGGAGCTGTCATCGTGACTGGACTGAACGGTTTTAGCTTTGAGATCAGCCTCGAGCTTTAGGAGCTTGTCCTCTAGCTCTCGGCGTCGCCTAGTTTCTCTCCGGAGGTCCCTCTCGGCTTCTCGTTGATACTCGGCCTCTTTTTCGAGCTGTCTGAGACGATCCTGTTGAGCTTGTAGGGCATCCAGGATTTCTGTATTTGGCGAATGCTTATCTTCGTTTGGTTGAGATGTATCTTTAGGTGTGATGTCTGCGTTCTTATACGGTGTTCTGTTTTCCAAATCAGAGTTGTGGTCGTTGTCAAGGTTGTCCGCCATGATGATCGAATGACTTCCAGGTTCCCCGGCAACGGCGCCAATGTTCCGAGGGTTACCTGAAACTGAAGGTCGATCTTGGATGAGATCTGCTGTGGTGGCTGGAACTGTTGTGTCCGACTTGTTGACTTTGGTGGTGTTGCTGATCCTTGATCACCGGAGGGTGGTGGTACCTGCAAGAGACTCCGATGCTTAAATTAGCATGGGCTTTAAGCATGTTTCTTGTGTAGAATCAGATTATGAGTTATACCTGGGTGCTCCAGTGTATTTATAGTAGTGTGGGCTGGCCTTTCCAGATAAGATAAGTTAGTTATCTTATCTTATCTTTGAGTAAAGTCATCTTATCTCTTAGGGGAACCGCCTTTATCTTTCTAGGCTTTAGCTGCCTTTAGATTGGGCTGTGTCCCTTCGTTTGGGCCTGCCTGGGCTTCTTATGGTGATTTAGCCGAACTCTTTAGAGAAGAGGTCAAGGGACCTGACCTGAAGAGGTCGGTCGTTTTGTCTTCAATCAGTTCGGGTTGCATAGCTCGACTTAGGGTATGAACACTCAGGTATACTTAAGTTCCAATATTATTAAACCTGCTTAACCCCTTGCTGACTTAGGCATCGGAGTGTTTTACAGGTACCACCACCATCTTTCTCAAACACACAATTCGGACGATAGTTCCCTGACTCAGAACAAGTTAGAAACCACCCCATTGGACGCTTGGGCCACGCGTGATATCATCCGTTTCAGGTAATCCTCGGAACAATATATATATATATATATATAGGATGTATCAATAGATATTGTTTGTGCCTATTAATTCAATTTTTAATTAGTAAACATGTATAATAATAAAAAGTACAAAATTAATCAAGATAAAAAAATTACTGAGACAAAAAATTTTGAATTCGGATCCTAAATAATATAAAAAGTATTATGAATAAAAAAATTAGTGATACATCAATAAATCTAACTCATATATAAAGATAAATACCTCCAACTAGAAATTCAGAAATTATTTATTATATTAATTTATTGTGAGTGTTATGCATGTGAATGAGAGAGTGGTGAAATAAAAGCATGTATGGTACCATATTAATTTCACCGGTGAATTGTGTATTTTTTGCCATCAATGCAAAATTGATACTATAATCTTATCCACTGTGAGATGCCCTTGAACTATCACGTGGTCAAGAATCTATATTTTACAAGGTTGCTATATATACTTCTTCTGGTGGATTGCGAGATGCTCATGTTATAACTACCCTGTTTCTCGTACATTGCGAGATGCTGAGAGTGACGTTGAGAGTGATGTAGCACACGACATTCCCTTTTCCTCTTATATAAGAAGCACCTCATTCCTCTTCTTATAATGTTTTTCCATTCGGCAGGATGCGAGTGTTGTGGATAAAAATTTTGGTTACTTGTTGGATCGAGTTAGTGAATAGAATAAATTTTTTTATATATATAAAAGTGAGTTAATTTAGAGCATGAGAGAGTGATATGTATTTCATTAGTGTTAATTTTAAAGGTTTATGAAATGAGTATTTGACGTCAGGATAAAAAAAATATATTTTGTAGAGAGTATTTAAAAATAGTACGAAATATACTTCTACTGAAAGATTATAATAACGTAAACCACCAGTACCACGTGGAAGAAAATATTCTTATTAGGTTGTAGCAATTTACGAAAAATAACTTGCACACATAAATTTTATAAAAATATTTAAATTTTACATTCAGATCTTAATGAATACATAAATTAAGAAAATAATTTTAAATGTTAAAATTTAAATATTAAAAAATATATTTAAATTTTAAAAATATAAAATTTTAAATTAAAAGATAAATAATATGTAATTTTTTATCTCACTTTACCCAATTGATTGAAATTGTTTGAAAATTTTATAGCCTTTTTTTTAAACATTAAATTAATTGAGTTTTATTTTATAGTTAATATTTATCAATAAACATTACAAACTTAATATACTATACATATATTTCAACTACTATATACACACAAATTTATAATAGTTAGAATATATATATGGCATGATGTATTTGTAGTGTTTATTAATGAATATTAACTATAAAATTATTTTTTTTAGCGCAAATTTGATAACAACATCAAAATTAATTTTAGAAAAAGATAATTATATTATGACTTAGATAGTATTTATAATAATATAACTTCTTATAACTATTATAAATTTAAAAAAATATTTCTTGATACATTTTAATGTTATTATTTTTGTTGTAAATAATTAACACTGAATATAATTAATTTTTACTATTATAATTTAATTACTGATTTACATACGATTATTTACTTATTTGTTATATATGTATTTATTTGTGTATTACGATCTCTGTTAAATTTATATTTAATTATTATACATTGTTATATATATTTATAGGATTTTTTTTAAAATAAAATAAAAAATTATTATTTTTTAAAATTCTATTTTTTAATTTTAATTTCCTAAATACGAGTTTTGTTTTGTTCAAAGTAAGTTCGTCGCACCGGCGAACTCTATAATTTTTATAGAGTTCGTCTAATCCCGGACGAACTTCACTTCAAATTCTAAAAAAATGGTTAACTCAAATTGGAGTGAAGTTCGTCAGGATTAGGCGAACTCTATAAAAATTATAGAGTTCGCCGGAGGGTGCAGCGAATTTGTCCTAAATAAAAAAAATCGTATTTAAAAAATTAAAGTTAAAAAATGAAATTTTGGAAAATAATAATTTTTTTATTTTATTTCAAAAAAAAATCCTATATTTATATTACTAAATATATTAATACTAATATATTAATATTAAATATAATATTAATAATTGGATATATATGGAAAAAAATTCTTCTTGCTAAAAGCGAGATGCTTTTTTAAATATTTTAAAAAATAAAAAAACTCTTCTCACTATAAGTGACTTGATTTTGGAGTAATTAAAAAAAAAAAACAAAAAAAGTTTTTCGTCCACTGTAAAAAGAGTGAGTCCACCACCTTAAAACTTAACATCACACATCTCCATCTTCGAGAATAACACTTAAAAAACTCCATATTCAAATTTATTGGCCCTAGAAATCAGCCATGGATTCATTCACAATTGTTAAAGACATGTTGAGCTCATACGGATAAAATAAGATGAGAAAGTTGACTATTAAAAACATGCACCTTTATGCTTTTTGTTTTTTATATGTAATATATTAAAAATAAAGAAAGTATAGAAAACAATATTTTTTGAATAATATAAATAATAGATTAAAAAAAAGTTAATTTTAATTTTAAAAAATAAATTCTGAATTAATTAGGTTTAATAATAATTTTAAATCATTTTTTTTATTTTTGCCTCAACTGTTTTCTCGTAATCCTGTGCTACCGCCATCGCTGTTTTGCAATCTCGGTGTCTCCCGCAGCTACTGTTTATCAACTAAGTCGAATGTTCATTTTATTATGTAAGCGGATAATTCTTTTCATTCTAAAGTGGATGTTTATTTAGGTATATTATTGGTATTTTACTTGATTTGCTTGTACAAGTTCCAATTTGCAGGATGTTCATTTTACTATATATGCGAATGATTCTTTTCAATAAGATGTGGATATTTATTTGGGTCATACCATATAGGTGAACGAAGATGAGTACGAAATAGAGACATGTCGAGTCGTCGCAGTGTGGCTGTACGACAGGTGACCTTCTTCCTCGGCAAGAATGCGCGTCGCAGGGGAGAATTAGGGCGGTACGACTATGTGTAGCGCAGTAGGGCAATGGGCAGCCTTCTTACTCGTCGAGAACGCGCGATTGTTCAGAACAGAAGTACGGTGCCGCTGTGGGGAGCAGGGGTAGAGATAGCGACGGCACTTCGCGGGCTTCAAGGGATATGAAGATGCAACAGTGCGGTGTGTGGAGAGGCAGCAGTGCGACGTGGAGCAGCGACATAACAATGTCTTCGTTCTGGGCGAGGTGGCGACGGTGGCGCACCGCAGCTTCTTGACCGGCGACGGTAGATGACATTTTAAAGGAGGAGCCAGTAGGAGGCTGCGGTGAAAATTGGGCTTAGTGTTTGGTGTAGGTAAAAATAGGTAATTGAAAAGGTGAAAGGTGAAAGAGAAATTAGGTTGGGGTGTTTTTTCATAGTTATTGAGCCTGGGAGTATAGCCATTGTTCACGTTGTTCACATTTCTATTGTCTACCTAGCAGAATTGTTAAAAATAACATATAACGTTTATAAAAAAGAGTTTTGCTATATATTCAAACATTTTTGTCAACCAAATCTAATCAAGTTTGCTCAAATCTAATAAAAATCACTCGCATAAAGAGTGCGTGAATGACAAACATCTTCTTCGTCATTCTTCTATTGCTATTACTGTTGCTGCATTTTTTTTCTCCTCATCCTCCTCCTTTTGATGTTATTGTAGCATTTTTTCTTTTTAAGAGAATAAAAACAAGAAAAATTATGAGAAGATGAAGAAAAAGAAGACGAAGAAGAAGATTATGACAATGATGAAGAAGATAAAAAGGAGAATTTTAAACTGTGCAGTATTTATCAAAAAAATAATATAAAAACTTTTTAAGTTTTATACAAGAAATTTTTGAACTTTAACTAGGTATAGCAACACTATCTAAATCCGTGGATATCCATCCTGTCCTTATCCAGTCAGGGCAGATTTTTGGTGGGATAGAGTCTTGGTCGGGAGGAGGTCTGGTTTAGGGAATACCTGTCCCTATCCGCCTAGTAATATAATATGTAAAATAATTAGTAAGAGAGTAATAATATTGTATTATTCTTAAATTTATTTTTAAATTTTTATTTTAATTGTGTATACAATGATAATTATATAAATTTTAAAATTTAATTTTATTTGTTAGATTTTAATAATTATAGGGACAGATAGAGGTATGGACAAGTTAGGATTTAATTTTATACTAATCACAAGTAACAACGGGACGAGTTCTATACTGATTATTATATGACTAGTTGGGATTGGATAGTGTTAGAAATATGAGACTAAATTGGAGAAAGGATTTGTGCATTATTGAGTGTATTCAAGTTGTCTAAAATGATACAATATAGAAGGATATTTATAGGTACTAAGAGAATCGAAATAATAAAGACGTAATATTCTATAATAAATATTCAGATATGCTAAATAATGCTAATTGATCCTAATTATATTCTAACATCCCCCCTCAAACTCAAGTGACAACTTGAGTTTGAAACTTATTTAAAACAACGAATAGAACGGGTGCAGATGGAACTGCCGGAAGGAAGCACAGATGGAACTGCCGCTTGTCTGAAGGAAGCGCAGACGGAACTGCCGATTGTCTGAAGGAAGCGTAGATGGAAACTGCTACAAAGAAACGCAGACGGAACTGCAACAAAGAATCGCAGACGGAACTGCCACAAAAAATGCAAACGGAACTGCCTCAAGGAAATATAGACGAAATACAGACGGAACTGCCACAAGAAAACGTAGACGGAACTGCCACGAGAGAACGCAGATGGAATTGCCATGAGAGAACGCAGACAGAACTGCCGAAAGAGAGCGAAAACTATATGATTTCTTCATGAAAATAGGTAAGCAGCGGATGACAATGTTGTTTGATCATTCGACTCGGAAAAACACAAGACAGAGAGAACATGCTAATTAGTGAGGTGAAAAAATATCAAAAGAATGACAAAAGTTAAAGGAAAATGACATAGAAAAAAAGGTGCAAAAACTACGGTAATTTCACCGGAAAGAAAATAACCTAGCCTCTTCAAGGAGGATACCATGCTCTGATATCATGTTAGAAATATAAGACTAAATTGGAGAAATGATTTGTGTATTATTGAGTGAATTCAAATTGTCTAAAATGATACAATATAAAAGGATATTTATAAGTACTAAGAGAACCAAAATAATAAGATGTAATATTCTATGATAAATATTCAGATATACTAAATAATGTTAATTGATCCTAATTATATTCTAACAGATAGAATAAAAATCCGTCTATACCTACCCTGTTACCACCCTAATTTTAACACCAAAAAATTTCTTAACCATACCATGCAAAATTTCTTAACTAACTTGTATATATGTTTTTTTTTTTATAATACAATCACATATGTATTATGCTATAAAATAATAAATGGAAACTAAGAAACATCTCTCTTTTATAAAGAAAATGATAAATTTTGATCATATTTTGCAATTCTACTTGTTTAATCAAAGAATATTATTTTATTTTTAATTACTCAATTCGACACATTTTTATTCTGGTAAAAATTCTTGTCACGCACTCGAATGGGTAATCACATCCAATGCCCTAAGTCCCTTTTTACTTCTCCAAAAGTTAAAATTTTTAATTCATTTGTTTTTTTCAAATATTGGATTGGATTCATTTCTTGTTTTGTCATTCAGAAATTCATTCTTATGCTTCTTAAGGCAATAATGATCCAATGCTTTTTAACTTGTGCAACATACTCTGTGGCCTATACAATGTCTTGACATACACATTTCGAATAAACAAAACTAAAAAATGTCATTATCATATTAAACTAATTTTTTTAAATCAAAGTTATCATCATATCTTAATTTATTTCTTAACCACAACTTATGATACGCTATGGCTGAATGTGGGACCCTGTATTAAACTATCTGCCACAAACTGCAGTTCAAAAAATAATGAAACATTTTAATGCAATACGTGTTCACCCCACCAAATGACATGCAGCATCAGCAGCTGCTGATAGAACTTTCTTTTAGCACCATAGAAACTCCCTAATGTTACTTGTATCTAAGAAGGAATAAAAAAAAGGAAAAAGAACTAGATAGTAGATATCATATTATCATTACCGCAAGTCAGAAAACTTTAACGGAAAAGATATAGACCCATTCAATTGAAATGTATTTGGACAAATCAGGCACTGTGGGAAAGAGAAAACATATTTTGGCAGAAAATTTTCTCTCAACTATAATTATAATCAGAGAATGTTACGTGACAATTAGAAGTAATTCAAGTAGTAATAGATATTAGATTGTACTCATATAAATTTATCTAACTTCATTTTTTCTTTTTGGATATTAAAATACAATAACTTACTTTAAATCAACGTCAATAAAACAAGATAAAAAATCGAGAACATTTTTTAGGAACTAGTTTGCTTTGTGGAATTCTGCTAGTTAGCGCTATAAAGATTCTTGTTTGCTTTTTTCAACTTTCAAGCATCTAGATCTCTAAAATATTCAACACTATCAAAAGATAAACTCAACAAATTAGGAGTTGCATTAGAACAAAAATCTTAACTATAGAACAATATTCACATCTAATAAAAGAAAGGAAAAAAAAAAAGAGCAAGCCTTATGTTTTCATTTACGAATCTAAAACATTAGCATTCTTACTTTAAAATTAGATTTACTTCTTTCAAAATATAGCATGAATATCCATTGGTGTATATATCCATCACCATCAATGAAAAACGATCTTGCTGGACCAATGAAGATGATTCTTCTCTGACCTGACGAAGATGGCAATGCTTTTGCCTCTAACGTGACGATTCTCCTCGGGCTGGGTATAAGTGCGCAATGACGACGCTCTCTTCGGGTAGGTTTCCTAGGCGTGCGACGACAGTACTTCGATGACCTTGAGAATGAGAGGGAAAAGCAGTGAGAAGGGGGAGGAGGGTGGCGGACAACAGACGATGGTGAGAAGAGAGATGGAGAGAATCTGTGAAAGGTTTTAGGTTTTATGTTAAACAAGAATAGAACAGAAGCATTTATCTTTTTTTTCTCTAGTCATAAGAGCATTTTTTTTTTTGGGTCAAGAACTGGGTAGGAATAATGATGCGTGATTCATGAGCATTTTTTCTTTATTTTTTTACTGTTTTAATTATGAATTTATTAAGTTTTAATTATATTTTAGTGTTTGAAACCTTTTTGAATGCTACTTTGAGTTGTTTTGGTGTTTTAATTATTTCACGTGAAGTTTGGATCAGTTTGGTAACGTTCATGTGCAAGAAAAGAGAAGAATATTGAATCTGCCAAGCTGGTGCTAAACGCAGATCTGGACGTTTAGCACTATCAAGTCAGAAATGTGTGAAAGCTTTTTGCCCACATGGGCGCTAAATGCCCAATCTGGCGTTTAGGGCCAATAACACGGATCAACCTTCACCAAAGGAGCATTTTTAGTTGGATTTAGCTTTTAATTATTGTATTTTATCTTGTTATAGTTATTTTTATTTACAAACAAAATCTTTTAGGTTTAGAATTAATTATTTTATTTTAGTTTCAAATCAAATTAGGTTAGATATAAAAGGGAAAAGATTTAGCCCTTCGGGCTTGTTTTCTCTCTTACGTATTTCATTCTACAGTTTACACTTTTTAGAACCCTAGTTTTCTCTCTGAGTCATGAGCAACTAAACCTTCCTTGTTAAGATTATGAGCTCTGTTTATTCTATGGATTAATATTATTGCCACTTTATTTTAATTAATGTACTGATTTCAATTTCAAGGATTTGCTTTCATTCTTCATCTTAGGGATTAGGGTATAATAGAAGATAACTCTCTTTCTACTTGAGTTCTCATTAAATCTTGGAAAAGTAATCTACTTGGACAAAAGGTTGAAAGCGACTTCTCCTAAATCACTAATTACTTGGACTTAATGGGATATGTGACATATAATCCTCTTATATTTGAGTAATTAGGGTTTTTGTAGCTAATAAACTAGAATTGAACTTAAACCTCTAATCGAAATTAAGTGACCAAGGAATTGGCGGTTAACTAGGTTAGAGGAGACTAAATCACTAAAGAATTAGGGTTTAGTCAATTACAATTTACCATGAATTGAATCTTGCATGATTAAAATAGTTAGTAAGAAATAGAAATTCAAAAAATAAACAACTCTGAAACCTTAACTGTTCCCTTGTATATTCCTCACACCAATTTTACTGTTTGTCTTCAATTCTCTGAATTTACTGTTTGATGCAATTAAACCCCTCAAAACACCATTTTCTGCTTGCCTGACTAAGTGAATTATTCAACTATTGTTGCTTGGTCTATTAATCCTCGTGGGATCGACCCTTACTCACCTGAGGTATTACTTGGTACGACACGATACACTTGCCAACTTAATTGTGGTATTCCAATTGCCGCACCAAATAACCCAACCCAAAATCTGTATCTCTGTTAAGTTAAATTTTGTTTTAAGAAAATTGAATTTTTGACAGGCCCAATAATATGGCCCAACTGTAAGTTTAAACAATTAACAATCACAGAACTTTCTGACAAAAAAAAAGTCACAAGACCCAATTTTAAATCATTGATAGGATACATGTTTAATATTAGGGACTGTATAACATTCGAAGCGGAGTTGTAGGGGATATTAAAGGGCTTGAAAACGGCTAGGGATTTAGACCTAAGAAGAATTGAGTTGGAGGTAGACTCGAAGACTATTCTTTTAATTTTGAATAAACAGAACCGCTCTGTGCACCCAAATGCACTGGTGAAGAGAATCAGCCAGTTCAAGCAGCGAGATTAGAAGTTGATTTTTGTGCATAACTATAGGGAAGAAAATCGAACAACGGACTTTCTCGCTAGGAAGAGTCTTAGTTTAAATAAGGGATTTTATTTTATTAATAAACCTAATCGGAAACTATGTAAAATTATTAGCGATGATGCGATAGATTACTAAATGAAATAAATATGCTCTTGAAATTACCATATTTCATATTAAAATTATGAAAAAAACTTCGTGTTAAAATTTTTTTGTTAATTTAGGTCAATAGTTTTGTTTATTATGTAAGATCGTTACTTTCACTTAGTATTAATATATAATAAATACTTTTTATATTTTTACATGATAACAATTGTGTATTTAATCAATAGTTTGCAACTAGAGAAAATTACGAATTATGGTCTTGGCTGGCATAAACAATTAGATATAAAGATATCACTGGTCTAGGATATTAAAGAACTTTAATTAGTTATTGAGTATTTATATATTTTATCTATTTATTATTTGAACAAATATTTCATATAACAAAAATGTTATTTGTATACTAAAATTAGTTATTAATGTATTTGTATATAAATATATGTGTGGTTTACTTTATTTTTAATGTGTATTTGTATTACAGCATGTATTATTATATACTGGTGGTTGATTTTGGTCGTTGATTTTAGTGTATACGTAGCATAATTCTTCATATAATTAAACTAGGTGTTATTGACCAAAATGATAATATATGTGTCTTATGTAATAAGTTTGTTGAAACTATTTTTCACTTATTCATTGGATGTGAGCTCATTTGGGAGGTGTGGTGTACTTGGTTGTTTGTTCTTAAATGGATATAGACTATTCGAGGTATACTCAAGCAACACTTTAAAAGTTGGACGGATGTACCAGCAAAAAAGGTGAAGAGGAAGATGTGGTTGATTATTTTTTTGCTGTTATCTGGACAATTTGGTTAAAAAGAAATGATAGAATCTTCAACAATTAAGGTTCAAGTATGGTAAAAATTATTAAAAGATGCTTCACAAATTCTGATGAGTGGATAAGTGGCAAACCCTTTGGTTGTTGATGGCAATGCAAGAGATGACTACGTATTTTTTTTAGTACTTTTAGAGTTGTCAGTTGTTGTTTCTTTTTCTTTTGCTTCACCTTGTTGTGTTGAGCTTATTTTACTTCAAAAGAAAAAAAAATTATTTTATATAATTAGTCTATCTTACTAATTATATTTTATTTAAAATAATTAATTTATATTTTATATAGCATCTTTAAAGTATGAACAACTTTATGACATTTAAAAAATTGCCCTCTTTTTTATACCATTTTCTTGTTGTTGTTGTTGTTGGTGTTGTTGTTGCTGTTGTTGTTGTGTAAACATCATTTGAAAAATTATTTGTGATTGGGACATTCTATAAAAAAAATTAGGTAATATATTAATATGTGTATTTATACATCAATAAAAAAATAGTTTTATAAAACTCATATTATGTAACAAAATTTTAGACAAATCTTTCAAACGATCAGTGTATATATAATTTTTTTCTAACCAATCAATTAGATAGGATTGGAAATTGGTAGGGTAGGGTAAGGTATCCATGAAGTGGTTCGATACCTTACCCCCCTCAAGTTGTTAATAAGCTTCGACGACTTATTCCGAAAGTTCCTGACAAGGGTTCTCCATTCAGAAGGATAAACTAAAACACGCACCAAGCTTTCTATGAATCAAACAAGAGGTCGGAGAAACTCTATATGACTACATGGAGAGGTTCAACAAAGCATGCTTGAAAATCTCGAGCCTGCCCACTGAAGCTGTAATCATGAGCTAGTCAACGGTCTAAAAGAAGGCCCATTTTTCCAGTCAATTCCCAAACGGCATCCGGTCTCTTTAAATGAAATACAAGAAAGGGCGGAGAAGTACATCAATATGGAAGAAAATTCCCGACTTAGGAAACCTCTGACTCGGCCAAACCCGTCCTACAAGCCTGGGAAAAAGACAAGGAACCTAAAAGGAAAGAAGAACAGAGCACAGAGAAGCCCCGGAAATATCACAATTGCACTCCTCTTAAGTTCTCACTAGTGGATGTCTATGGAGAGGTATGCCACACAGAAAAATTCCAAGTCGGAAGCCCGGGTATACTGCCAGTCTATGGGACATCAGGTCATAGAAGAGCAAGTACAAGCCTTATTGGAGGCAGGATTCATAAGAGAAGTGAAGTACCCATTGTGGCTGGCCAATGTCATTTTGATAAAAAAGCAAAACGGGAAGTGGAGGATGTGTGTCGACTACGCCGACCTTAATAAAGCCTACACCAAAGATCCCTATCCTCTTCCTAGCATTGACACTCTGGTCGACTCGGCCTCAGGCTACCGATATCTGTCATTTATGGATGCATACTAGGGATACAATCAAATCCTGATGCACAAACCAGATCAAGAAAAGACTTCGTTCATAACTCCAAAGGCAAACTATTGCTACATATTGATGCCCTTTGGGTTGAAGAACGCGGGGGCTACATACGAGCGACTGATGAACAAAGTATTTTTCTCCTACATAGGAAACCTCATGGAAGTGTAAGTAGATGACATGCTCGTCAAAACCAAAGAGAGCGCGACACTGTTGTCCGACCTCTCTGAGGTATTCGCCACCATAAGAAAGCATGGAATGAGGTTAAATCCTTTTAAATGCACCTTTGCGGTGGATGCAGAGAAGTTCTTAGGCTTCATGCTCACCCAAAGGGGCATAGAAACAAACCTAGATAAGTGCCAAGCAATTCTCAATATGAAGAGTCCAACCTGTGTCAAAGAGGTCCAACAACTAAATGGGAGATTAGCAGCTCTATCCCGGTTCCTAACAGGATCAGCCCTGAAATCCCTCCCCCTCTACTCTATCCTAAGGAAGGACAAACAGTTCGAGTGGACTCCAAAATGTGAAAAAGCTTTCTAAGATTTCAAAGCCTTCTTGGGTCAGCCACCTATACTCGCTCGACCTATAAAGGGAGAAGAGCTCGTTCTGTAGCTAGTGGTAGCAAGTCAGGCCGTAGCGTTTGCACTGGTACGGGAAGAAGAGCAGGGACAATAACCTATCTACTTCATCAGCAAAGCCCTACAGGGGGTAGAACTGAACTATCAAAAGATAGAAAAGTTCGCCTATGCCCTCATTCTTACATCCCGGAGACTCCGACCCTACTTCCAGGCTCACACTATTAGGGTCTGCACTAACCAGCCAATGAAACATATCCTGCAAAAGATAGACTTAGCAGGTCGGATGCTATAATGGGCAGTGGAGCTGTCCGAGTTCGACCTAAAGTACGAAGCTCGGACAGCAATCAAATTACAATACCTTGCCGACTTTGTTGCTGAATACACTGAAAGCCCAGGAGATCCGACCACATGGAACCTATATGTAGACGGGTTATCAAATAAAGCAAGAAGTGGGGCTAGGGTCATTCTAGAAAGTGACCAAGGGACTCGGTAGAGCTGTCCCTAAGGTTCGAATTTCCTACCTCTAACAACTAAGTAGAGTACGAAGTCCTACTCGCTGGCCTGAAGCTGGCTAAAGAAGTAGGGGCTGAAAAGCTAGTTGTGTTCAGCGATTCACAGGTAATAACCTCACAAATTAACAGAACCTACCAAGCTAAAGACCTCACTATGAAGAAGTACCTAGAAGAAACTCGAAAACAACTGGCACACTTCGTAAAAAGCGACATCCAGCATATAACGCGGGAACTCAATGCCCGTGCTGACGCTCTTTCAAAATTAGCCAGTACCAATCCCGAGGGCAATAATAGGAGTCTCATCCAAGAGACCCTACAAACACCATCAATTTCAAAAGAGGAGGACAATTTGAAACCAGAAACATTAGCCATATCCAACACGAGCTTAGGGTGGATGACTCCCATAATCAACTACCTCAAATTTGACACACTCTCCAAGAACGAAAAAGAAGCCGGAAGACTTATCAATGAGACACAAAATTACATACTAGTCTACAATGTTTTATACAAAAAAGGGATCTCAACATCCCTCTTAAAGTGTATACCGACTTCTAACAGAAAAGAAGTCCTGGAGGAGGTGCACAGTGGCATCTGCGGCAACCACCTAGGAGCTCGGTCACTAGCCAAAAAGGTGATCCGGGCCGGTTTCTTTTAGCCGACCTTATAGAGGGAAGTCGCCGAGTTCGTCAAAAGGTGCCCACCGTGTCAGAAACATGCCAACTTTCACATTGCTCCACCCAAGGAGCTAATCGGCGTGACCTCACCATGGCCATTCGCAAAATGGGATCTCGATCTACTCGGACCATTCCTACAAGCTCCAGGACTAGTCAAATACCTCATAGTAGGAATTGACTACTTCACTAAGTGGATCAAGGCAGAACCCTTAGCAACCATCACTGTCTAAAGAAGTCAGAAATTCCTATACAAGAATATTGTCACAAGGTTTGGAGTCCCCCACTCCATCACCACGGAT
This sequence comes from Arachis hypogaea, assembly GCF_003086295.3. Classification (NCBI taxonomy): domain Eukaryota; kingdom Viridiplantae; phylum Streptophyta; class Magnoliopsida; order Fabales; family Fabaceae; genus Arachis; species Arachis hypogaea. The sequence goes on from NC_092046.1 coordinate 131,440,547, forward strand.
AACGGGATCCAATTCAATGACTCCACCTTCCAAAACTTGGTGGCCGACTTAAAGATTAAACACCAGTTCACTTCAGTAGAACACCCTCAGGCCAATGGACAGGCTGAACAAGCCAACAAAGTCATACTAGCCCGGTTAAAGCGCCGACTACAAGACGCGAAAGGGGCTTGGATTGACGAGCTCCCTCAAGTTTTGTGGGCATATCAGACTACCCCCCACTCCACAACAGGAAAATCACCTTTCCAACTTGCCTACGGGATGGAGGCCATGATTCAAATAGAAGTTACTGAAGAATCACCTAGAGTAGTATTTTACAATGAAAGAGCCAACACCCAAGCACAAAAGCAAGAGCTCGATCTCCTCCCAGAAGTCCGAGAAAGAACTCGGATTAAGGAGGAAGCTCTAAAACAAAGGATGGCTCTAAGATACAACCAAAGGTGGTCAAAAGGAACTTCAGCACCAACGACCTTACCATGATCCGAAATGACATCGGGACTCAAAAATCAGGAGAAGGGAAGCTGGCCGCTAACTGGAAAGGACCCTACAAGATAGTGGAGGTCCTAGGCAAAGGTTACTATAAAGTGTCCGACCTCCAAGGGTGGGAGCTCCCGAGGGCTTGTCACGCATGTAACCTAAGAAGGTACAATAGTTAGAAAGCAAACCTTGTGCAAAGGTGTACACTTTTTCCCCAATTATAGGGTTTTCTAATGAGGTACTAGCACAAGGCTAGGGGTATCCAGGCCCCCATATTTCTATAAAGAAGCTCTCTACTTTCTAATAAAAGACATATCTTATTTTCTTCATCTCTACTCACATAAAAAAATTTTTGTTAGAAGACGCATTAGTTCGACAAACCGCAAAAATCATTGCCCGACCTATACAAGGTCGGCAAGATAAAGTGATGAGGTCCAAGTTAATGTAAGAAGTTACATAAACAACTCGTATAAAGTGATCTCGATGAGATCAGAAAAAAAAAATGAGCCGTAAAAGTAACTTGACAAAGGTCGATTACTCGAAGTCGGACTTATGAAAGGAAATTCAACAAACAAAAAGAAAATCGACTACGGAAAACCTAACTTCATTTCAAAAGGCAAAAGGGTTTGAATCAAGCACTATTTATAAAAGGTTGAAAAAGATAACCAATAACAAAGTGTTCAAAGAGAATACTAACTATTACAAAATTAAAGTGTTTAAGACCCACAAGTCGGGCCAACTCAAAACATTTAAAGATAAACCAAAAGAAAATCAAACGGGGTTGAGACTCTCGCCCATCACAGCATCCCTGGCAGGGGGAGATGGGGGGGACAGTGACTGATGAGCGGATAATTTATACCCTTTTTGGCATTATTTTTAGTATGTTTTAGTTACTTTTTATTATATTTTTATTAGTTTTTATTCAAAAATCATATTTTTGGACTTTAATATGAGTTTGTGTATTTTTCTGTGATTTCAGGTATTTTCTGGATGAAATTGAGGGACCTGAGTAAAAATCTGATTCAGAGGCTGAGAAAGGACTGCAGATGCCGTTTGATTCTGACCCTCCTGCACTCGAAGTAAATTTTTTGGAGCTACAGGAGCCCAATTGGTGCTCTCTCAATTGTGTTTGAAAGTAGACATCTTGGGCTTTTCAGAAATATATAATAGTCCATATTTTGCTCGAAATTTGATGGCCCAAACTGGCATTAAACGCCAGCTAAAAACTTTCTGGCGTAAAACGCCAGAACTGGCACCAAAAACGCCAGAACTGGCACCAAAACTGGAGTTAAACGCCCAAACTGGCACCCAAGCTGGCGTTTAATTCCAAGAATGGCCTATGCACATGAAAGCTTCAATGCTCAGCCCAAGCACACACCAAGTGGGCCCCGGAAGTGGATTTCTGCACTATCTGCACTTAGTTACTTATTTTCTGTAAACCCTAGTAACTAGTTTAGTATAAATAGCACTTTTTACTATTGTATTCGAATCCTTGGTCTACCCTAAGACTTTGGACACTTGGAACCTCTTTGGGAGGCTGGCCATTCAGACATGCCTAGACCTTTTTCACTTATGTATTTTCTACGGTGGAGTTTCTACACCTCATAGATTAAGGTGTGGAGCTCTGCTGTTCTTCATGAATTAACGCAAGTACTATTGTTTTTCCTTCAATTCACTCCTACTTCTTCTCCAAGATATATTCTCGTACTTAATTCAGTTAAGTCAGAATGAAGGGGTGAACCGTGACAATCACCCACTATCTTCGTTACTCGCTTAGCCAAGATCCGCATGCCTGACAACCACAAGCGGTCTACATGATGTTCAACGTAGTCATTGGACGACAGCCGGAGTATATTCTCTTGGGTATCTAATACACGGACCGAGTTCGTGAGATTAGTATCTTCGTGGTATAGGCTAGAACCATTGGCAGCATTCCTGAGATCCGAAAAGTCTAAACCTTGTCTGTGGTATTCCGAGTAGGATCTGGGAAGGGATGAGTGTGACAAGCTTCAAACTTGCAAATCTTGGGCGCAGTGACAGTGTGCAAAAGGATAGAGAGCTCCTATTTCGATGCTAGCGGGAACCGATAGATGATTTGCGGTGCGGTAGCTATACATGGTATTTTTCATCCGAAACGAGAAATCCGACAGTTGATTAGCCGTACAGAGATCGTACCTGGTATTTTTCATCTGAGAGGACAATACAGCTTGCCATGGAAGGGAGCACGCATGATTGGAAGAAGGCAATAGGAAAGTAGAGGTTCGGAAGCAACAAAGTATCTCCAAACGCTTATCTGAAATTCCCACTAATGAATTACATAAGTATCTTTATCTTATTTTATGTTTTATTTATCTTCTAATTATCCAAACCTCATAACCAATTGAATTCGCCTGACTAAGATTTACAGGATGACCATAGCTTGCTTCAAGCCGACAATCTCCGTGGGATCGACCCTTACTCACGTAAGGTATTACTTGGATGACCCAGTGCACTTGCTGGTTAGTTGTGCGGAGTTGTGAGAAGTGTGAATCACAATTTCGTGCACCAAGTTTTTGGCGCCGTTGCTGGGGATTGTTTGAGTTTGAACAACTGACGGTTCATCTTATTGCTTAGATTGGGTAATTTTATTTTATGTTTAAACCTTTTATTTTTATTTTCGAAAATTCATTCAAAAAAAATATGAAAATATTTAGTTTTCTAAAAATTCATCAAAATTTTTAAGAATGAATTCCACCTTCGAGCTTCATGATGGTATGTTAAAGCTTGGCTGGCTATTAAGCCATGTTTAATCTTTTGGACCGAAGCTTTAACTTATCTTATTCATTGGATTGTTGTATGTACTTGTTATGCTAAAGCTTGGCTGGCCATTTGGCCATGTCTAATTCTTTTGGACCGGAGCTTTAGACTAACATTGCATGAATCCTGGAATTCTTATTAAAAATTTTGAATTTCTTTATTCTCTATTTCCAAAAATTTTCGAAAAATATGCAAAAAAATTAATAAAATCATAAAAACAAAAAAATTTTGTGTTTCTTGTTTGAGTCTAGTGTCAAATTTTAAGTTTGGTGTCAATTGCATGTTTTAATTTTTCTTTAATTTTCAAAAATATATGTATTGTGTTCTTCATGATATTCAAGTTGTTCTTGATGATTTTCCTTGTTTGATCTTTAAATTTTCTTGTTTTGTGTCTTTTCTTGTTTTTCTTGTGCATTTTCGAATTCATTGTGTTTAAAAGTAAAAAATTTTTAAGTTTGGTGTCTTGCATGTGTTTCTTTTCTTAAAAATTTTAAAAAAAATATGTTCTTGATGTTCATCATGATCTCCAAAGCGTTCTTGGTGTTCATCTTGACATTCAAAGTGTTCTTGCATGCACTACTTGTTTTGATCTTAAATTTTTTATATCATGTGTTATTTTGTTATTTTTCTCTTTCTTCATAAATTCAAAAAAATCAAAAAAATATCTTTTCCTTATTTCACTCATAATTTTCGAAATTTTGGGTTGACTTAGTCAAAAAATTTTAAAATTTAGTTGTTTCTTATTAGTCAAGTCAAAATTTCAATTTAAAAACTTTATCTTTTCAAATCTTTTTCAAAAATCAAATCTTTTTCATTTTTCTTCTTAATATTTTCGAAAATTTTAAAATTAATTTTCAAAATCTTTTTCTTAATTTTATTTCATAATTTTTGAAATCTTTACTAACATTAAATGTTTTGATTCAAAAATTTCAAGTTTGTTACTTTCTTGTTAAGAAAGGTTCTATCTTTAAATTCTAGAATCATATCTTTTAGTATCTTGTTAGTCAAGTCATCAACTTTAATTTCAAAAATCAAATCTTTTTAATTCCCTTTTTCAATCTTTTTCAAAATAAATTGCAAATCATATCTTTTTCAAAATTTTAATTTCAAAATCTTTTTCTTACTTATTATCTTTTCAAAATTTATTTTCAAATATTTTTCAATTAACTACTTGACTTTTTGTTTGATTTTAAAAGTTTACTATTTCATATCTTTTTCAAAACCACCTAACTATTTCTCTATCTAATTTTCGAAAATAATTAACATCTTTTTCAAAAATCTTTTTAATTAACTAATTGTTTTAAATTTTATTTTATTTCTTTTAATATATTCGAATTCTAACCAATAATTAAAATAAAAACAAAAATATTTTTCTTTTCTTTTAAACTAATATTTGAATTCTCTCCCTCTCTTCTCTTTCTATTATTTTATTTAATCACTAACACTTCTCTTCTACTCATAAATTCGAACCCTCTCCCTCTCTCTGTGTTCGAATTTTTCTTATTCTCACTCTACCTCATTCTTCTATTCTTCTACTCACATAAAGGAATCTTTATACTGTGACATAGAGGATTCCTCTTCTTTTCTGTTCCCTTCTTTTTCATATGAGCAGGAACAAGGATAAAGACATTCTTGTTGAAGCTGATCCTGAACCTGAAAGGACTCTGAAGAGGAAGCTAAGAGAAGCTAAAGCACAACACTCTGGAGAGGACCTTATAGAAATTTTCAAAAAAGAAGACATGGCAGCCGAGCCCAACAACAATGGTGGAGATGCAAGGAAGATGCTTGGTGACTTTACTATACCATCTTCCGACTTCTATGGAAGAAGCATCTCAATTCCTGCAATTAGAGCAAACAACTTTGAGTTTAAGCCTCAATTAATTTCTCTAATGCAGCAGAATTGCAAATTTCATGGACTTCCATTGGAAGATCCCCATCAGTTCTTAGCTGAATTCTTGCAAATCTGTGACACTATTAAGACCAATGGGTTTAATTCCGAGGTCTACAGACTTATGCTTTTTCCCTTTGCTGTAAGAGACAGAGCTAGGATATGGTTGGATTCACAACCTAAAGAAAGCCTGAACTCTTGGGAAAAGTTGGTCAATGCTTTCTTGGCCTAATTCTTTCCACCTCAAAAGATGAGCAAGCTTAGAGTGGAAGTCCAAATCTTCAGACAGAAGGAAGGTGAATCCCTCTATGAAGCTTGGAAAAGATACAAGCAATTGATCAGAAGGCGTCCTTCTGACATGCTTTCAGAATAGAGCATCTTATGTATATTCTATGATGGTCTGTCTGAATTGTCCAATATGTCATTGGACCACTCTACTGGTGGATCTCTTCATCTGAAGAAAATGCCTGTAGAAGCCCAAAAACTCATTGAAATGGTTGCAAATAACCAGTTTATGTACACTTCTGAAAGAAATTCTGTGAATAATGGAATGACTCAGAAGAAAGGAGTTCTTGAGATTGATACTCTGAAGGCCATATTGGCTCAGAATAAAATATTGACTCAGTAAGTCAATATGATTTCTCAGAATCTGATTGGATTGCAAGCTGCATCCGGCAGTACTAAAGAAGCCTCCTTTGATGGAGAAGCTTATGACCCTGAGAATCCTGGAATGGAAGAAGTGAATTACATAGGAGAATCCTATGGAAACACTTATAATCCTTCATGGAGGGATCATCCTAATTTCTCATAGAAGGATCAGCAGAAGCCGAATCAAGGCTTCAATAATAATAATGGTGGGAGAACTCGGTTTGGCAATAGCAAGCCTTTTCCATCATCTTCTCAGCAACAGACAGATAATTCTAAGCAGAGCCTCTCTGACTTAGCAACCATAGTCTCTGATCTATCTAAGACCACTTTCAGTTTCATGACTGAAACAAGGTCCTCCATCAGAAATTTGGAGGCACAAGTGGGTCACTGAGGAAAAGAGTTACTGAACTCCCTCTAAGTACTCTCCCAAGCAATACAGAAGAGAATCCAAAGAAAGAGTGCAAGGCCATCGATATGTCCAACATGGCTGAACCTGTAGAGGAGGGAAATGAAGTGATTTTCAGGGAGGAAGACCTCAATGGACATCCACTGGCCACTAAGGAGTTCCCTAATGAGGAACCAAAGGAATCTGAGGGTCATATAGAGACCATAGAGATTCCACTGAACTTACTGTTGCCATTCATGAGCTTTGATGAGTATTCTTCCTCTGAAGAGGATGAAAATATTGTTGAAGAACAAGTTTCTTAGTATCTAGGAGCACTCATGAAGCTGAATGCCAAGTTATTTGGTAATGAGACTTGGGAGGATGAACCTACATTGCTCATCAAAGAACTGAATGCTTTGCCTCAACTGAAAATACTTCAGAAGAAACCGGATCCCGGAAAGTTCTTAATACCTTGTACCATAGGCACCATGACCTTTGAGAAGGCTCTGTGTGACCTAGGGTCAGGAATAAACCTCATGCCACTCTCTGTAATGGAGAAACTAAGGATCTTTGAGGTACAAACAGCAAGATTCTCACTAGAATTGGCAGACAAATGAAGGAAACAGGCTTATGGACTTGTAACGGATGTCTTAGTGAAGGTTGAAGGCCTGTACATCCCTGCTGATTTCATAGTCCTAGACACTGGGAAGGATGAGGATGAATCCATCATCCTTGGAAGACCCTTCCTAGCCACAGCAAAAGCTGTGATTGATGTGGACAGAGGAGAGTTAGTCCTTCAACTGAATGAGGACTACCTTGTATTTAAGGCTCAAGGATCTTCTTCTGTAACCATGGAGAGGAAGCATGAAAAGCTTCTCTCAATATAGAGTCAAACAGAGCCCCCACACTCAACTTCTAAGTTTGGTGTTGGGAGGCCGCCATTAAGCTCTGAGTCTCTGTGAAGCTCTCTAAGAGCTCACTGTCAAGCTATTGACATTAAAGAAGCGCTTGTTGGGAGGCAACCCAATGTTATTTAATTATAGTTATTTTTATAAAAATTTGTTTTCCATTGTCATGTTATGTTTTCTTTAGGTAGATGATCATGTGGAATCACAAAGACAACCGCATAATTAAAGGGGAATCAAAAATAGCATAAAAAATAGCACACCCTGGAGGACAAGCTTACTGGCATTTAAACGCCAGTAAGGATAGAAGAATGGGCATTTAACTCCCAGTCTGGCAGCATTCTGGGTGTTAAACGCCAGAATTGGCAGACAGATTGGCGTTTAATGCCAGAAAAGGGTGTCTGGTGTCTAGTTGGCGTTAAACGCCAGAAAAGGTCATCAGCCTGGCGTTTAACGCCAGAAAAGATAGCAGAGTTGGCGTTAAACGCCAGAAATGGCACACAGAGGGCGTTTAAACGCCAGAAAGGTGTAGGGAGCAGAATTCCATGACACCCCAGGATCTGTTGTCCTCACAGGATCCCCACCTACCCTACCTCTCTTTCTCTTCTCTTCACACCTTTCCATAACACTCTTCCCCAAGGTATGAAAACTGGACGTCCTATCCTAGTTATCCTTATCAATTGTGATGAGAATTGGATTTTGCTCCCACTTTGTTAACCTCTAACTATGAGGGTAAGTTAAGTGAATGAATCAATTTGATTCCTCAGGTCCTAGTCAATTCCTAAGAAAAGACTAGAGTTATTGGAATTCAAATCAATCAATAAAGATAGCAATTATCAATCACAAGGAGTTTGATAACTCAAGTGTTTCCAATTAATCAATTCAAGCTAAGAATGTAAAAAGCGAAATTAAAAATCATAAACCTGAAATACCTCAATTGTATTAAATAGAAAATCAATCTAAACATAAAGAGTTCATAAACCAAATTGAGAAAATAAATAAAAGGAACATTGAACCTGAAAATTGAGAAGAAGAAATCCTAAATCCTTTAAGAGGAGTCCTAATCCTAAATCCTAAGAGAGAGGAGAGAGCCTCTCTCTCTAAAAACTACATCTAGACCTAAAATTATGAATTATCAAAAATGTGTTAAAGTATGAATTGAGTCTCTACATGTTCCCTGGCTTTATTCTGCGTTTTTGGGCCGAAAACTGGGTCAAAACGTGGCCGGAAATCGCCCCCAGCGATTTCTGTTAATTCTGCATATCACGCTTGTCACGCGTACGCGTCGGTCACGCGTATGCGTCACTGGCCGAATTTTGTTTCCACGCGTGCGCGTCAGGCATGCGCTCGCGTTGTTGTGCAGATTCACTTCCACGCGTACGCGTCAGGCACGCGTACACGTCGCTGTGATTTTGTCCACATCGCGCGCAGGCGTCAGCCATGCGTGTGCATCACTGTTCGCTGGTTGTCTCCTTTATTTCTTGTGTTCCTTCCATTTTTGCAAGCTTCATCTCCATTCTCTAAGCCATTCCTGCCCTGTAAAGCCTGAAACACTTAACACAGAGATCACGACATCGAATGGTTTAAAGGAGAAATTAAAATACACAATTAAAAGCTTTAGGAAGCAAGTTTTCAATCATAGAATAAATCCAGGAAGGAATTGTAAAACCATGCAAATCATATGAATAAGTGGGTGAAAAGCTGATAACAACCACTCAAATTAGCACAAGATAAACCATAAAATAGTGGTTTATCAACCTCCCCACACTTAAACATTAGCATGTTCTCATGCTAAGCTCAAGGAGACAAAGAGAATGAATAAGGGACAGTAGGACTCATGAAATGCAACCTATATGTGAATGCAACTATATGCTAAAATGATTCTGCCTACTTGGTTAAAAGCAAACAAGTTCTCCAAGACAAACATAAACCAAATTCCACTAATTTAAATCGTACAATAAAAAGCAAGTAAACTTGTAAGAAGATAGCTCATGAAAGCAGGGAACATAGAATCAAGCACTGAACCCTTACTGGTAGTGTATATCACTCTAACTCTCAAGTGTCTAGGGTTAATCACTCTACTCTTCCCTATTCATGCTCTCTAGATTTTGTTCTTCATCTAACCAATCAACAAATATTTAGCACATCAATGCAAACATCATGAGGTCTTTTCAGGGTTGTAATGGGGCTGAGGTAAATGGAAGGATACATGTATGGCCAAGTGAGCTGAAATATGAATCTTTGACTAACCTAAGCTCTCACCTAACATACATATATTCTATATACTTTTAAATTCATGCCTAGCTACCCATAATTCCCACTTTCGTATCACATACCCATGTACCAAATTTTTGATATTTCTTTACTTTTATCACATGTGCATTGATCTTTCTATTAAAGCTTAACATTGGGGTAATTTTTTTTAGAGAAATAAACATAACTTATCAATGCACATGGATTTTTCCATTATTTAATTAATTTGGTTTTTTTTTATGAGTAGGTTCCCAAATTCCCAATATTCAAATAAATTAGAAACATGATACATTCCCTTATTAACCTATGTTCCCACAATTTCCCCACACTTAGTTAATGCACAATCTCTATCTTAAGCTAACCAAAGATTCAATTGGGGTGTTTAATTGTTTTCCTGCTTAAGGCTAGTGATATGGTTATAGAACAGAAGGGGATTAAAAAGCTCAAAGTGGCTAACAATGGTGACATAAAAGGGTAGGCTTATTTGGGATAAGTGAGCAAAAACAAGTAGTGGCCTCAATCATATGCAAGCATGTAAATATACTAAATAATGGACATATAGAATGGAACAAAATCTAGATTGCAGTTATAGAGAAGAAAACACACAAGAATAAAATGTTATGGTTAAATAATGTAACCATATAAATAAGCTCAAAATCTCACTGGTTTTGTGTTCTTTGGCTCAAAAACCATGTTCCAAATACAACTTCAAACAAGTTTAACACAAAAAATTTGATTTTAAATTAGTGAAATTTTTCAAAAATAGGGTCCTAGAAAGAAATTTATTATTTTTCAACCAAGTAGTACTTAAATGCAAACAATCAACTACACATGCAATCTATTATGCGATGCAACAATGAACTAATAAAGAAAATAAGACATTGGTGTTGAGAAGAAAATAACTAACCCATGGAGATCGGTATCGACCTCCCCACACTTGAAGATTGCACCGTCCTCGGTGCATGCTGAGATGTGCAGGTCGACGAGCTGCTACAACTGATGCTTTTCTCTAGAGATTGTGAAGATAGACTTGTCTGTTGCCCCATATAGAAGTTTCTTTTTCCCTTTCTCGGTGGCCAGCTTGAAAGAAGAGGAAAAAGAAGAAAAAGTAACCCAGAAATAAAGATAAGAAAATAAATAAAGTCTGGGTGGGTTAATGCCAAATAATGAGGGTCTCAATTACATGGTAGCTACAACATGCGAGTGAGAAAACAATAGAAGCACATGGCATACCAGTGGTGCAGAAGTTGCAACAATGGGGGAGAGAGTATGTGTAATGCAAGATAGTGTAAGTTAATGTCAATGCAAGATAATATAAGTATCATGAAGGAGTAGCATTGACTTATGAAGAATAATACCCAGTCAGAGTAAAATAAGTCATGAAGCACCAGAATAATTCAAGAAAAGATGCAATAGTTGAATAAGAAAATCTTAATACCAATGGAAAAATAATAAATTTAGAAAAGAAAATAAAAATATGCGCAAAATTAAAATGCAATTAATGAAAGTATGCAAATAAATTAAATAAAAGATAGAAGAAAGAAATAAGAAGGGGAAAGAAAAAATTAGGATTTGGGGAAGAAAAGATAAGATATTTGGCGCTGATTTTGATAAGCTGTGTGGCGCAGGTGACGCGGACGCGTGGAGCATGCGTTCGCGTGGTTTTTGATAATTTCAGGTGACGCAGACGCGTGGGTCACGCGTTTGCGTGACTTGGTTTGTGCTATTGGTGCGAGTGCAGCCTCGCGTTCGCGCAACTCTCTGTTTTAAATGCAGTTTGCCAAAAATCTGGGTGACGCGTTCGCGTGGGTGACGCGTTCGCGTGGGTGATGCGTTCGCGTGGGTGACGCGATCGCGTGAATGGCTATATTTTGAAAATGACGCGGACGCGTGGGGCACGCGTTCACGTGGTAGGGCTTGTGTTTCTACCATGGTTCCAACCCCACTCCATCATAACTCTCTGCCATACACCTCTTTACGTCGATTTTACAGGGGCACGCATTCGCGTGGGCGACGCGGATGCGTGGGAGGCTTATTTCCTATATGACGCGGCCGCGTAAGTGACGCGGTCGCGTGGACATGTTTGTCCCTGAGGCACGCCTTCAGCCACGCTCTCGCGTGACTTTCTGTTCAATTTTCTTTTGTTCCGAACGCACCTATGACGCGGACGCGTCAGCGACGCTTACGTGTCGGGTGCATTTTATATATATATATGTGTGTGTGTGTGTGTGCAGAATGCAGATGCAAAATGCAGGTGAATATGCAGAAATTATGAATGAAGACTAATAAAAATAAAATAAAATAAAATAAAATAAAACAAAGAATAAAACGAAATAAAATAAAACGAAGACTGAAAAAGAACGATCATACCATGGTGGGTTGTCTTCCACCTAGCACTTTTAGTTAAAGTCCTTAAGTTGGACATTTGGTGAGCTCTCTGTCATGGTGGCTTATGCTTGAACTCATCCAGAAATCTCCACCAATGTTTGTAATTCCAATGGCCTCTGGGATCCTAAACTAGTTGCGTAAAGCCTTCAAGTAGTCTAAAGTAAGTGACAAGGCCCCAAAAGTGTTGATTGCTAGAATGAATTCTGGGGTCCCAGACCTTACTTTTACACCCGTCTTCTTGTTGATCATCATGATTCCATCCGGGTGGCACGCAGTTTGAATTCTCACTGAGACATCCAAACAACTTCCTAGACCCATTCAATTGAGAATTTTACCAACCTTTGTACTTCAATTTAGAGTATGCAACCATATTGAACCTTGCATGTTATTTCCTACCACTAACCATCTCTCGCTTGCTCTTATAGCCACAAATAGCTCTAAGCTGACCATCTGTTTCAAGCAAAGCATATTCAAGTGAGCTAATTAGCTTAGAGATGAGAGATTTACATACTTGAATGAAGGGATGGATGGTGATGGCTTTGGGGGAGAGGTCTCCAACAACTTTGGCAAGGTGATTTCTAGCTCCATTCCCTTGGGCTCTTCTTTGACAACTTTCACCTCTTTGCAAGCTTCTTCAATATCAACCTCTTCCTCTTGGTAGCTTTCTTCTAATTTAATCTTTTCTGCATTGCCTACCAAGAGCACGGGAGGCTGTGCTTCTTCTTCTTTAGTCTCCATCTCCTGATCAACCTCTGTAAAGTCTTCAACCATGATCTGCCTTGGAGGTTGTACGCCATCCTCAACATTAACATCAAACATCTTGGAAGGAGGCTCTATGACTGGACTTTCACATGGAGGTTCAGCATCTCCTATGTCTGCAACCACTTTTTCCTCTTTAATAATTGCTGCTTTGTCTAGTTGTTTAAGTATAAAATCGTACTCCTCCTTGATGATTTCCTTTTCATGACAACTCTTTTCAACTATTCTTTCATCTTCAAGGGTCTCTCCTACAGTTGCCCTCAGGACCTCCTCTAGCTTCTTATGAAGTATGGATTCGCAAAAATGATTCCTTTTTTCTTGTTCCATGTCAATAGCATTACTGGGATCATCTTGCTCTTGGATTGATGAATGTGGGTGCTCTACCATAGAGGGTGGTGATGGGCTGGAGAGATCATTATGTGGTTGAAAAAAGAGTGCACTATTACTTGAGGGCTGATTGTTGGAGGTATTCGATGGTCCAATCTGGGAGATGAGAGCGTGTATAGTAGAGGTCAGATTGACAAACGTGCTTTCTAGGGTCTTTTGTCCTTGTGCATAATTTTGAAGCATCTCGTCATAGGAAGTTGAAGGGGGCAATCATTTTGGGATTGGGGTAGTTTTATGTATGGTTCATATGGGTCATATGGTGGTTGGTATTGTGGATATGGGTTAGGGTCATATGGTGGTGTTTGGTGGTAAGGGGGTTGTGAGTATGGTGGTTCAAAATTACGTGGAGGAGGGGGTTCATAGGTATTTTGTGGTGGGTGTTGATTGTCACGAAGAGGTCCACCATAACCATTGTCTTGGTGCGTATCATAGAATGGTTGTCGATAGTGCCTTGGAGGTTGTTGTTGCCAAGAGGGTTGATCAAATTCTTGTGGCTCCTCCCATCTTTGATTGTCCCATCCATGACCGAAGCTTTCATTATAATCTCCTCTTCCTGTAACATGATTGTAACCAAACTCATAGCCAAAGGGGTGAGAATTCATAGTAGCTAATAAAAATTAAAAACAAAAATAAAAACAAATAAACAAGCAAAAAGAAAATATTTACAATAACCAATAACAAGGCACACGTTTGCAATTCCCTGGCAACGACACCATTTTTGACGATCGGATTTCTATCGGTAAAGAAATTCACAAATATAATCGCGTTGTAAGTATAGTTTCTAAACCAACAGGAAATCCTTTCGTACAAAAGTTTTGGTTATCACTTAAGCAAACCCAATAAAATTGAAAACCGAGTATTTAAACCTCGGGTCGTCTCTCAAGAAATTCCAGGGAGGTGTAGTTATTATTGGTTATGGAAAACAATATTTTTGGGTTTTTGAAAGGTTTGAACAGGAAAAATAAATTGCAGGAAAATAAGATAGTAACTAATAAAGTTATCCTAGTTATCCTTATCAATTGTGATGAGAATTGGATTTTGCTCCCACTTTGTTAATCTCTAACTATGAAGGTAAGTTAAGTGGATGAATCAATTTGATTCCTCAGGTCCTAGTCAATTCCTAAGAAAAGACTAGAGTTATTGGAATTCAAATCAATCAGCAAAGATAACAATTATCAATCACAAGGAGTTTGATAACTCAAGTGTCTCCAATTAATCAATTCAAGCTAAGAATGTAAAAAGCTAAATTAAAAATCATAAACCTGAAATACCTCAATTGTATTAAATAGAAAATCAATCTAAACATAAAGAGTTCATAAACCAAATTGAGAAAACAAAAGGAACATTGAACCTGGAAATTGAGAAGAAGAAATCCTAAATCCTTTAAGAGGAATCCTAATCCTAAATCCTAAGAGAGAGGAGAGAGCCTCTCTCTAAAAACTACATCTAAACCTAAAATTATGAATTATCAAAAATGTGTTCAAGTATGAATTGAGTCTCTACATGTTCCCTGGCTTTATTCTGCGTTTCTGGGCCAAAAATTGGGTCAAAACACGGCCCAAAATCGCCCCTAGCAATTTCTGTTAATTCTGCAGATTGCGCTTGTCACGCGTACGCGTCGGTCACGCGTATGAGTTACTGGCCGAATTTTCTTTCCACGCGTGCGCATCAGGCATGCGCTCGCGTCGTTGTGCAGATTCGCTTCCACGCGTACGCGTCAGGCACGCGTACGCGTCGCTGTGATTTTGTCCAAATCGCGTGCACGCGTCAGCCATGCGTGCGCGTCGCTGTTCGCTGGTTGTCTCCTTTATTTCTTGTGTTTCTTCCATTTTTGCAAGCTTTCTCTCCATTCTCTAAGCCATTCCTGCCCTGTAAAGCCTGAAACACTTAACACACGAATCACGGCATCGAATGGTATAAAGGAGAAATTAAAATACACAATTAAATGCTTTAGGAAGCAAGTTTTCAATCATAGAATAAATCTAGGAAGGAATTGTAAAACCATGCAAATCATATGAATAAGTGGGTGAAAAGCTGATAAAAACCACTCAAATTAGCACAAGATAAACCATAAAATAGTGGTTTATCAGCCACCAAGAGAGAAGGGAAAAGCTTCAAAATGGGACAACAAGAAAGTCCCTCCACACAACTTTTTAAAGATACTCATCAGTTGTAGCAACCCATCTACCTTACTCTTCTTTATATGCACCGAGGACGGTGCAAATTTCTAAGTGTGGGGAGGTCGAGGATCGATCTCCGTGGCTAACTACTCCCTTTTTCCAACACCAATGCTTGATTTTATTTATTAGATAGTTGTTACATTGCATGATAGGTTGCATGATAGTTAGAGTTTGTATATATACCACGTCTTTTTATGTTAGGACTACTTGGTTGAAGTGATGATTTCTCGTCCAAGAAAACTGTTTTAAGGCACCCTACCAATTTGAAAAAAATTTTGTGTGAACTAGCTTGAAGAATTTACTCTGGAACATGGTTTTTGAGCTAAGAATACACAAGCATGTGAGTTTTGAGCCCAATAGTGTGGTTACATCTTATAACCACATTTTGCATTCTTGTGTGTATTATTCTCTTTCTATGATTGTAATCCTTGATTTGTTTGATTCTATATGTCCATTATTTTGTGTATGAATGCATTTATATGATTGAGGCCCTCATTTCAAATAGCTCACTTTCCCAAATGGCCTTATCCTTTTATCCATCTTTGTTAGTCAATTTTGAGCCTATGCTAAACCCTTTTTATTCTTAATTTTAGCACATCACTACCCCAAAGTGAAAAACAATTAATATCCTTAATTTGGATCTTTGATTAGTTTAGGCTAGTGAGAGTATTTATCATTTAAGTGTGGGAAAGCTTGGGAACAATGGTTAAGATAAAAGAGTATTTTTGTATTTTTATTGAAAATATTGAGAATTGGGTACATACTCATACATTGAATGTTTAAACCATATGCATTGATGCTCTTGTATATATTTTAGCTTGAAAAGAAAAAAAATGATAAAGAAAAAGAAAAAAATATAAAAAGAAAAAAAATAAAATAGAAAAAGAAAAAAGAACCAATAAAAAGGGGACAAAAATACCCCAAAGCAAGGTAATAATAACAATGCATATGGAATGTGAATTGAAGAGAATGCATGAGTATGTGATAAAAGTGGGAATCATGGGTAGCTAGGTGGTATATTAGAATTGTATAGGTTGTTATATGTGTTTGGTGAGAGTTTAGGTTAATCAAAGGTGCAAATTTCAAGCTCACTTAGCCATATATAACCCTACCTTGACCCTAACCCCATTACAACCTATGAATAAGTCCTCATGATAAATGTATGCAAGCATTGAATAATTGTTGATTGTTAGATGAAAAACAAATCTTGAAAAGCATGATTAGAAGAGAATTGAGCGAATCAACTCTATACACTTGAGCGACTAGAGCGGATACACTTCCGGTGAGGGTTCGATGCTCAATTCCTTGTTCCTGACTTTCATGAGCTTTCTTCTTGCAAGTCTATTTAACTTTATTTTGATATTTGAATTAGTGAGATTCATGAATCGTTATACTACTTAGCCCTACATGTGCATATGTGTACTTGGAGATTGATTTACTTTTAACCAAGTAGGTAGAATCATTTTTCATTTAGTTGCATGCATGTAGATAGGTGCATATAGTTTATTTGCATTGAATAAATGTTCGTACCCCATTTCTAGTCTTTCTTGGTTAAGCATGAGGACATGCTTAGTTTAAGTGTAGGGAGGTTTGATAAACCCCAATTTTGTGGTTTATCTTGTGTTGAATTTAGGGAATTTTATCAACTTTTCTCACATTTATTCAATGAAATAGCATGGTTTTGTGAATTTCTCCTAATTTGCGCTTAAGAGTAAAAACATCCTTTTTAGGCCCAAAAATTGATAAATTTAATTCACTTTAATTCTATTCGATGCCTTGATATATTTGTTAAGTGATTTCAGGATTAGAAGACAAATATTAGGTTGAAGGAATGAAGAAAGAGCATGTAAAAAGGGAGAATTCTTGAAGAAATGGGGATTTCGCTGAACTCAAAGCCATGCGCACGCGTCACCCACGCGTACGCGTGAGAAGGAGATTCGCCAGTGACGTGTACGCGTCACCCACGTGCACACGTGAAAGAGAAAATTGCCAATGACGCGTATACGTGACCCATGCGTACGCGTGACAAGCGGCACGTGACTTCACTAAAGGTAATACACTGGGGGCAATTTCTGAGCTCAAGGAGGCCCAAATCCAACTCATTTATAAAGGTTTTAAACCCAAGGATTGCCAGGGAATGGGGAGGGAAGGAGTCATAGTATAGTTTTCATCATGTTTTAGGGTAGAATTCTAGAGAGAGAGGCTCTCTCTTCTCTCTAGATTTAGGGTTCTTCTTTCAATTCTTTTTAGATTTAGATTTTAATCTTGTTTCATTTTAATTTCCCTTTACTTTTATTTGTTCTAGCACTTGGATTTATCTACTCCTCTTGTTAATTTCTTATTTTGCTCTCTTTTATGTTTATGAACCCTTGTTGGATTTAATTTTCTTTTAATGCAATTTTATGTTTCCATGTCTTTTTATGTTTATCTTAGTTGTTATTGTTGATTTCTTGCTTATGTTAGTTATACCTTTTATTAATTCTTGCATTTTGTGATGTTTAATTTTATTTCACTCTAGGTGTTTGATAAAATGTTTTCACTAGTTTTAGAGTAGTTTTCTTTACTCTTGGCCTAGGCTAAGGGAATTGAGTGACCTTGAGTCATTGGGTCTCATTGAATTAGAGATTTGAGAACCCTAGTGGTCAATTTGATAACCATTGACACTAGCCTACTACTAAGTCAATTAGTAGCTAGGTTAGGACTTATGGATTGATATTGATCAAGCCTATTTGATGTACTTCAAGCGTTGAAGTAGACATTGTACGTACTTCAAGCATAGAATTAGACTAAATGGGTTGGTCCCTCATAATTGTCAATATATGGTTTGTAGACAAGGATGGTGATCTCAATTCCCATGTCTTAGCCAAGAGTTCTTTTCCTTTATTTTATTAGTTAATTGTCATTTACTTTTCTTGCCAATTACTAAATCAAACCCCCCTGTTCCTTCATAGCCGATAATTGATCACTTCATTGTAATTCCTTGTGAGACGACCTGAGGTTTGAATACTTCGATTTATTTTCATTGGGGTTTGTACATGTGACAACACTATTAAAATTTGATTGGGAGTTATTAGTTGGTTTGGAACTATGTTTACAATGAAGTTCTCTTTTTCTATTGAGAAATTCTAGACCGACAATAAATCTTACATCATGCAACCATGGCAGGTTTACGATTTTATTTTCTGTTTCTAAAAAAATCAACCCTTTTCTATGTTGTGTGTAAAATATGCCCAGTTGAACATATCCAAGTCACTGTATAGTGCATGTTTAAGGCAAATAGACCTATTAGATAATTGGAAGAGGAAATAAATGGGAAGATAGAGCTGTGGAGACAAGCTTTGGAAGCAGTTTTTTTTATCTTTTATCATTTATATTTTATATTAATAGTAGTAAGACAAAGTATATAGAATTTAAAGTTTCACAGGAAGCTTATGATTCCTAGCTTAGAGGTGCAAATTGGGAAGATATAATAACATTATAATTCAAACAGTTTGTGTTTCTTGGTTTTTTATCTACTTCTACTATATATAAAAGGGAAAGGAAAGTGTTGGTGGCCTTGTTTTCTTCCTAAGATACCTGTTTTCCTTATTCCTCTCTTAAAGAAAATATCATAAAATATGTTTTACATTCCTAGACAATTGGTTTAAAAATCAAAATATTTATTAGGTTGACCAATTCTACATTTTTTACTATTACAAAATATTTAATGAAAAAATAAAGGGTGGACTAATAGGACCCAACCTAAGTGGATGAAACAGAAAGGAGCTTCAGGTGTTAGTTGTGATTAAGGGGCACCACTCAGATTCTAGAAGGAATTTTACCATACACTTATAAGATAATTTCTACTTTAAGAAGTGGCAGCAGCTATCTCTAATAATCATTCCATTTCTGCATATACTTTCTCATTTTACGTTCTTCTATTAATATCGTATAAGCTCTTAGTGATCAAAATGAGTAGCACACTTAATCACATTAATCTTGACATGTTCTTTTTTTTTCCGAGCTTTTGTTTCAGTCTCCAAAATGCCTGAGATATTAGATATATTTGTTGAGTACAACTAAAAAATGTGATGTATGATACCTTGAACTTATGAATGTGATCCCTTCAAGCTTTCAGCAAACTGAAAAATAATTTACATATGATCTATAACATTCTCTCTGAATGTAAAATAGAAAAAAAAACACGAGAAGAAATTAAGATACAAATATGTCTCTATCTAGTCTAGGTCTATATGAAACATTACATTCACCAAGTAAAAGTGCCCTCTGATGAGCGGATAATTTATACGCTTTTTGGCATTGTTTTTAGTATGTTTTTAGTAGAATCTAGTTAGTTTTAGGAATGTTTTCATTAGTTTTTATGTTAAATTCACATTTCTGGACTTTACTATGAGTTTGTGTATTTTTCTGTGATTTCAGGTATTTTCTGGCTGAAATTGAGGGACTTGAGCAAAAATCAGATTCAAAGGTTGAAGAAGGACTGCTGATGCTGTTGGATTCTGACCTCCCTGCACTCAAAGTGGATTTTCTGGAGCTACAGAACTCAAAATGGAGCGATTCCAATCGCGTTGGCAAGTAGACATCCAGGGCTTTCCAGCAATATATAATAGTCCATACTTTGACCGAGTTTAGACGACGTAAAAGGGCGTTGAATGCCAGTTCTACGCTGCTGTCTGGAGTTAAACGCCAGAAACAAGTCACAAACCAGAGTTGAACGCCAGAAATACGTTACAACCTGGCGTTCAACTCTAGAAAGAGTCTCTGCACGTGTAACATTCAAGCTCAGCCCAAGCACACACCAAGTGGGCCCCGGAAGTGGATTTATGCATCAATTACTTACTTCTGTAAACCCTAGTAGCTAGTTTATTATAAATAGAACTTTTTACTATTGTATTAGATATCTTTGGACGTCTGGTTCTTAGATTTTGGGGGCTGGCCATTCGACCATGCCTGAACCTTTCACTTATGTATTTTTCAACGGTAGAGTTTCTGCACTCCATAGATTAAGGTGTGGAGCTCTGCTGCTCCTCAAAGATTAATGCAAAGTACTACTGTTTTTCTATTCAATTCAACTTATTCCGCTTCTAAGATATTCATTCGCACTTCAACCTGAATGTGATGAACGTGACAATCATCATCATTCCCCATGAACGCGTGCCTGACAACCACTTCTGTGCTACCTTAGATTGAATGAGTATCTCTTAGATCTCTTAATCAGAATCTTCGTGGTGTAAGCTAGATTGATGGCGGCATTCATGAGAATCCGGAAAGTCTAAACCTTGTCTGTGGTATTCCGAGTAGGATTCAGGGATTGAATGACTGTGACGAGCTTCAAACTCGCGAGTACTGGGCGTAGTGACAGACGCAAAAGGAGGGTGAATCCTATTCCAGTATGATCGAGAACCTCAGATGATTAGCCGTGCTGTGACAGAGCATTTGGACCATTTTCACAAGAGGATGGGATGTAGCCATTGACAACGGTGATGCCCTTACATAAAGCCAGCCATGGAAAGAAGTAGGATTGATTGGATGAAGACAGCAGGAAAGCAGAGGTTCAGAGGAACGACTGCATCTCTATGCGCTTATCTGAAATTTTCATCAATGAATTACATAAGTATTTCTATCCTTATTTTATTATATAATTTCGAAAACTCCATAACTATTTTATATCCGCCTGACTGAGATTTACAAGGTGACCATAGCTTGCTTCATACCAACAATCTCTGTGGGATCGACCCTTACTCACGTAAGGTTTATTACTTGGACGACCCAGTGCACTTGCTGGTTAGTTGTATCGAAGTTGTGAATGAAAAACGATTTACTAAGATGTGCGTACAGAGTTTCTGGCGCCGTTGCCTAAGATCACAATTTCGTGCACCAAGTTTTTGGCGCCGTTGCCGGGGATTGTTCGAGTTTGAACAACTGACGGTTCATCTTGTTGCTCAGATTAGGTAATTTTCTTTTTGTTTTATTTTCAAAAAATTTTTCAAAAATTTTTCAAAAAGTTTTCCTTTGTTTTCGAAAAAAAAATTTTAAATAAAAATGTTTTCAAAAATATATTTTTCTTCAGAATTTTTAAGAATGAATTCTAGTGTTTCATGAAGCATGTTGAAGCCTGGCTGGCTGTAAAGCCATGTTTAATTCTTTTGGATAGGGAATGTCAGGCGTGTCATGTCTGAGTTACATACTAAAGCTTGGCTGGCTATTAAGCCATGCCTGACCCTTTGATTGGAGCTTTAGACTAAAGAGCATAAGATTCCTGGAATTCATATTAAAAATTTTGGAATCCTTATTTTTCTCTTTCAAAATTATTTTCGAAAAAATTAAAAGAAAATACAAAAAAAATCATAAAATCATAAAAATCATAAAATATTTCATGTTTCTTGTTTGAGTCTTGAGTCAAGTTGAAAGTTTGGTGTCAATTGCATATTTATCTTGCATTTTTCGAAAAAGTTCATGCATTCATGGTGTTCTTCATGATCTTCAAGTTGTTCTTGATAAGTCTTCTTGTTTGATCTTGATGTTTTCATGTTTTGTGTCTTTTCTTGTTTTTCATATGCATTCTTGCATTCATAGTGTCTAAAGATCTCTAAGTTTGGTGTCTTGCATGTTTTCTTTGCATATAAAAATTTTCAAAAATAAGTCTTGATGTTCATCATGACATTCAAAGTGTTCTTGGTGTTCATCTTGACATTCATAGCATTCTTGCATGCATTCATTGTTTTGATCTAAAATTTCCATGCATTGAGCATTTTTAGTATTTTTCTCTCTCATCATTAAAAAATTCAAAAATCAAAAAAATATCTTCCCCTTTTTTTCTCTCAAAATTTCGAAAATTAGATTTAACTTTTTCAAAAATTTTTAAAATCTAGTTGTTTTTATGAGTCAAATCAAATTTTCAATTTAAAAATCTTATCTTTTTCAAAATCTTTTTCAAAAATCAAATCTTTTTCATTTCTCTTAGTTATTTTCGAAAATTATAAAAATATTTTTCAAAAATCTTTTTCTTAATTTTATATCATAATTTTCGAAAATAACATCATCAATTAATGTTTTGATTCAAAAATTTCAAGTTTGTTACTTGCTTGTTAAGAAAGATTCAAACTTTGAGTTCTAGAATCATATCTTGTGATTTCTTGCGAATCAAGTCATTAATTGTGATTTTAAAAATCAAATCTTTTTCAAAAACTAATTTCAATCATATCTTTTCAAAAATATCTTCTTATCTTATGTTTTTTAAAATTTGATTTTAAAATATCTTTTCTAACTTCTTATCTTCTTATCTTTTCAAAATTGATTTTCAAAATTTGTTTCAACTAACTAACTAACTTTTTGTTTGTTTCTTATCTTTTTCAAAACTACCTAACTAACTCCCTCTCTCTCTAATTTTCGAAAATATCTTCCCTCTTTTTCAAAATTTCTTTTTAATTAACTAATTATTTTAATTTTTGATTTTTATTTTCGAAAAAATCACTAACCTTTTTCAAAAACTATTTTCGAAAATCACTAACTCTTTTTCAAAAATAATTTTCGAAAATTCTCCTTCTCTCTCATCTCCTTCCATTTATTTATTCATCTACTAACACTTCATCTCACCCAAATTCGAACCCCCTCTTCCATCTATGTTCGAATTTTTTTCTTCTACTCACACAGGGACCTCTATACTGTGGTAAAAAGGACCCCTATTATTATTATTATTATTATTTTTCTGTCCCTCTTTTTCATATGAGCAGGAGCAAAGACAAGAATATTCTTGTCGAAACAGATCCAGAACCTGAAAGAACTCTGAAAAGGAAACTAAGAGATGCTAAAATACAACAGTCCAGAGACAACCTTTCAGAAATTTTTGAACAAGAAGAAAAGATGGCAGCCGAAAATAATAATAATGCAAGGAGAATGCTGGGTGACTTTACTGCACCTAATTCCAATTTACATGGAAGAAGCATCTCCATTCCTGCCATTGGAGCAAACAATTTTGAGCTGAAACCTCAATTAGTTTCTCTGATGCAGCAGAACTGCAAGTTTCATGGACTTCCATCTGAAGATCCTTTTCAGTTCTTAACTGAATTCTTGCAGATATGCGATACTGTTAAGACTAATGGAGTAGATCCTGAAGTCTACAGGCTCAAGCTTTTCCCTTTTGCTGTAAGAGACAGAGCTAGAATATGGTTAGACTATCAACCTAAAGATAGCCTGAACTCTTGGGATAAGCTGGTCAAGGCTTTCTTAGCCAAGTTCTTTCCTCCTCAAAAGCTGAGTAAGCTTAGAGTGGATGTTCAGACCTTCAGACAGAAAGAAGGTGAATCCCTTTATGAAGCTTGGGAGAGATACAAAGAACTGACCAAAAAGTGTCCTTCTGTCATGCTTTCAGAATGGACCATCCTGGATATATTCTATGATGGTCTGTCTGAATTAGCTAAGATGTCATTAGATACTTCTGTAGGTGGATCCATTCACCTAAAGAAAACGCCTGCAGAAGCTCAAGAACTCATTGATATGGTTGCTAATAACCAGTTCATGTACACTTCTGAGAGGAATCCTGTGAGTAATGGGACGCCTATGAAGAAGGGAGTTCTTGGAATTGATACTCTGAATGCCATATTGGCTCAGAATAAAATATTAACTCAGCAAGTCAATATGATTTCTCAGAGTCTGAATGGAATGTAAGCTGCATCCAACAGTACTCAAGAGGCATCTTCTGAAGAAGAAGCTTATGATCCTGAAAACCCTGCAATAGCAGAGGTAAATTACTTAGGTGAACCTTATTGAAACACCTATAACTCATCATGGAGAAATCATCCAAATTTCTCATGGAAGGATCAAAAGCCTCAACAAGGCTTTAATAATGGTGGAAGAAATAGGTTTAACAATAGTAAACCTTTTCCATCATCCACTCAGCAACAGACAGAGAACTCTGAACAAAATACCTCTAATTTAGCAAACTTAGTCTCTGATCTATCCAAGGCCATTGTAAATTTCATAAATGAAATAAGGTCCTCCATTAGAAATTTGGAGGCACAAGTGGGCCAGCTGAGTAAAAGGATCACTGAAATCCCTCCTAGTACTCTCCCAAGCAATACAGAAGAAAATCCAAAAGGAGAGTGCAAGGCCATTGACATGATCACCATGGCCGAACCTGTAAAGGAAGGAGAGGACGTGAATCCCAAGGAGGAAGACCTCCTGGGACGCCCAGTGATCAATAAGGAGCTTCCCTCTGAGGAACCAAAGGAATCTGAGACTCATCTAGAGACCATAGAGATTCCATTAAACCTCCTTATGCCATTCATGAGCTCTGATGAGTATTCCTCTTCTGAAGAGAATGAGGATGTTACTGAAGAGCAAGCTGCCAAGTTTCTTGGTGCAATCATGAAGCTGAATGCCAAATTATTTGGTATTGAGACTTGGGAAGATGAACCTCCCTTGTTCACCAATGAACTAAGTGATCTGGGTCAACTGACATTGCCTCAGAAGAAACAGGATCCTGGAAAGTTCGTAATACCTTGTACCATAGGCAACATGATATTTGAAAAGGCTCTATGTGACCTTGGTTCAGGGATAAACCTCATGCTCCTCTCTGTAATAGAGAAACTGGGAATCTTTGGGGTGCAAGCTGCTAAAATCTCATTAGAGATGGCAGACAATTCAAGAAAACAGGCTTATGGACAAGTAGAGGACGTGTTAGTAAAGGTTGAAGGCCTTTACATCCCTGCTGATTTTATAGTCTTGGATACTGGGAAGAATGAGGATGAATTCATCATCCTTGGAAGACCCTTCCTAGCCACAGCAAGAGTTGTGATTGATGTTGACAGAGGTGAATTAGTCCTTCAATTGAATGAGGACTCCCTTGTGTTTAAAACTCAAGGACATCCTTCTGTAAACATGGAGAGGAAGCATAAAAAGCTTCTCTCAAAACAGAGTCAACCAGAGCCCCCACAGTCAAACTCTAAGTTTGGTGTTGGAAAGTCTCAACAATGCTCTGCACATCTGTGAGGCTCCATGAGAGCCCACTGTCAAGCTATTGACTTTAAAGAAGCGCTTGTTGGGAGGCAACCCAATTTTTATTTAATTATATTTTTATTAGTTATATGTCTTTGTAGGTACATGATCATGTGGAGTCACAAAATAAATAAAAAAATTGAAAACGGAATCAAAAACAGCAGAAGAAAAATCACACCCTGGAGGAAGACCTTACTGGCGTTTAAACGCCAGTAAGAAGCATCTGGCTGGCGTTCAACGCCAGAACAGAGCATGGTTCTGGCGCTGAACGCCCAAAATGGGCAGCATCTGGGCGTTTGAATGCCAGAATTGCACCCTGGAGAAGAGCTGGCGCGAACGCCCAGAACAAGCATGGTTCTGGCGTTCAACGCCAGAAATGGGCAACAAATGGGCGTTCAACGCCCAGAACAAGCACCAATCTGGCGCTGAACGCCTAGAGTTGCGTGTAAGGGCATTTTGCATGCCTAATTTGGTGCAAGGTTGTAAATCCTTGAACACCTCAGGATCTGTAGACCCCACAAGATCACCTCAGGATCTGTGGACCCCACAGGATCCCCACCTACCTCCACTCACTTCTTCTCACCTCTCTTTCACACAATCCCATAAACACTCTTCCCCAAAACTCTTCACCAATCACCTCAATTTCTCTTCCCTATCACCACTTCACCACTCACATCCATCCACTCTTCCCCATAAACCTACCTCATAAACTCCACCTACCTTCAAAATTCGAAATCAATTTCCCACCCAACCCCTCCATTCTTCTTCAAATTCACACAACACACCCCTCTATACCCCTCTTGGCCGAAACACATCTCCCCCCTCTCCTCCATAATTTTTTCTTCTTCTTCATCTCTTCTTTCTTCTCTTGCTCGAGGGCGAGCAATATTTTAAGTTTGGTATGGTAAAAGCATAAGCTTTTTGTTTTTTCATTACCATTGATGGCACCTAAGACCGGAGAATCCTCTAGAAAAGGGAAAGGGAAGACAAAAGCTTCCACTTTCGAGTCATGGGAGATGGAAAGATTCATCTCCAAATCTCATCAAGACCACTTCTATGATGTTGTGGCCGAGAAGAAGGTGATCCCCGAGGTCCCTTTCAAGCTCAAGAAGAATGAGTATCCGGAGATCCGACATGAAATCCAAAGAAGAGGTTGGGAAGTTCTAACAAACCCCATCCAACAAGTCGGCATCCTAATGGTTCAAGAGTTCTATGCCAATGCAAGGATCACTAGGAACCATGATCAAAGTAAGAACCCAAACCCAAAGAATTATATTACAATGGTTCGGGGGAAATACTTAGATTTTAGTCCGGAAAATGTGAAGTTGGCGTTTAACTTGCCTATGATGCAAGGAGATGCACGCCCCTACACTAGAAGGGTCAACTTTAATCAAAGGTTGGACCAAGTCCTCATGGACATATGTGTGGAAGGAGCTCAATGGAAGATTGACTCCAAAGGCAAGCCGGTTCAACTAAGAAGACTGGACCTCAAGCCTGTGGCTAGAGGATGGTTGGAGTTCATCCAACGCTCCATCATCCCCACTAGCAACCGATCTGAAGTTACTGTGGATCGGGCCATCATGATTCATAGCATCATGATTGGAGAGGAAGTAGAAGTTCATGAAGTCATCTCCCTTGAACTCTACAAAATAGCCGAAAAGCCCTCTCCTGGGGCAAGGCTAGCTTTTCCTCATCTTATCTGCCATCTATGTTACTCAGATGGAGCTTCCATAGAAGAAGACATTCCCATTGAGGAAGAGAAGCCCATCACTAAGAAAAGAATGGAGCAAGCAAGAGAGCCCATTCATGGATCTCAAGAGACGCATGAAGCTCATCACCATGAGATCCTGGAGATGCCTCAAATGCATTTTCCTCCATAAAACTATTGGGAGCAAATCAACACCTCCCTAGGAGAATTAAGTTCCAACATGGGACAATTAAGGGTGGAACATCAAGAGCACTCCATCATCCTTCATGAAATAAGAGAAGATCAAAAAGCAATGAGGGTGGAGCAACAAATACAAGGAAGAGACATAGAAGAGCTCAAGGACATCATTGGTTCCTCAAGAAGGAAACGCCACCATCACTAAGGTGGACTCATTCCTTGTTCTTACTTTCTCTGTTTTTCGTTTTCTATGTTAAGTGCTTATCCATGTTTGTGTCTTCATTACATGATCATTAGTAGTTAGTAACTATGTCTTAAAGTTATGAATGTCCTATGAATCCATCACCTCTCTTAAATGAAAACTGTTTTAATTCAAAAGAACAAGAAGTACATGAGTTTCGAATTTATCCTTGAACTTAGTTTAATTATATTGATGTGGTGACAATACTTTTTGTTTTCTGAATGAATGCTTGAACAGTGCATATGTCTTTTGAAGTTGTTGTTTAAGAATGTTAAATATGTTGGCTCTTGAAAGAATGATGACAAGGAGACATGTTATTTGATAATCTGAAAAATCATAAAAATGATTCTTGAAGCAAGAAAAAGCAGCAAAGAACAAAGCTTGCAGAAAAAAAAATAGGCGAAAAAAAATAGAATAAAAGAGAGAAAAAGCAACCAGAAAAAGCCAAAGATCTTAAAACCAAAAGGCAAGAGCAAAAAGCCAATAGCCCTTAAAACCAAAAGGCAAGGGTAATAAAAAGGATCCCAAGGCTTTGAGCATCAGTGGATAGGAGGGCCTAAAGGAATAAAATCCTGGCCTAAGCGGCTAAACCAAGCTGTCCCTAACCATGTGCTTGTGGCGTGTAGGTGTCAAGTGAAAACTTGAGACTGAGCGGTTAAAGTCAAGGTCCAAAGCAAAAGAAGAGTGTGCTTAAGAACCCTGGACACCTCTAATTGGGGACTTTAGCAAAGCTGAGTCACAATCTGAAAAGGTTCACCCAATTATGTGTCTGTGGCATTTATGTATCCGGTGGTAATACTGGAAAACAAAGTGCTTAGGGCCACGGCCAAGACTCATAAAATAGCTGTGTTCAAGAATCATCATACTAAACTAGGAGAATCAATAACACTATCTGAACTCTGAGTTCCTATAGATGCCAATCATTCTGAACTTCAATGGATAAAGTGAGATGCCAAAACTATTCAAGAGGCAAAAAGCTACAAGTCCTGCTCATTTAATTGGAGCTATGTTTCATTGATAGTTTGGAATTTATAGTATATTCTCTTCTTTTTATCCTATTTGATTTTCAGTTGCTTGGGGACAAGCAACAATTTAAGTTTGGTGTTGTGATGAGTGGATAATTTATACGCTTTTTAGCATTGTTTTTAGTATGCTTAGGGATGTTTTCATTAGTTTTTATGTTAAATTCACATTTTTGGACTTTACTATGAGTTTGTGTGTTTTTCTGTGATTTCAGGTATTTTCTAGCTGAAATTGAGGGACTTGAGCAAAAATCAGATTCAGAGGTTGAAGAAGGACTGCTGATGCTGTTGGATTCTGACCTCCCTGCACTCAAAGTAGATTTTCTGGAGCTACAAAACTCAAAATGGCGCGCTTCCAATTGCGTTGGAAAGTAGACATCCAGGGCTTTCCAGTAATATATAATAGTCCATACTTTGACCGAATTTAAATGACGTAAAAGGACGTTGAACACCAGTTCTACGCTGCTGTCTGGAGTTAAACGCCAGAAACAAGTCACAAACCAGAGTTGAACGCCAGAAATACGTTACAACCTGGCGTTCAACTCCAGAAAGAGCCTCTGCACGTGTAACATTCAAGCTCAGCCAAGCACACACCAAGTGGGCCCCAGAAGTGGATTTATGCATCAATTACTTACTTCTGTAAACCCTAGTAGCTAGTTTATTATAAATAGAACTTTTTACTATTGTATTAGATATCTTTGGACGTCTGGTTCTTAGATTTTGGGGGCTGGCTATTCGGCCATGCCTGAACCTTTCACTTATGTATTTTTCAACGGTAGAGTTTCTGCACTCCATAGATTAAGGTGTGGAGCTCTGTTGCTCCTCAAAGATTAATGCAAAGTACTACTGTTTTTTTATTCAATTCAACTTATTCTGCTTCTAAGATATTCATTCGCACTTCAACCTGAATGTGATGAATGTGACAATCATCATCATTCCCCATGAACGCGTGCCTGACAACCACTTCCGTTCTACCTTAGATTGAATGAGTATCTCTTAGATCTCTTAATCAGAATCTTCGTGGTGTAAGCTAGATTGATGGCGGCATTCATGAGAATCCGGAAAGTTTAAACCTTGTCTGTGGTATTCCGAGTAGGATTCAGGGATTGAATGACTGTGACGAGCTTCAAACTCACGAGTACTGGGCGTAGTGACAGACGCAAAAGGAGGGTGAATCCTATTCCAGTATGATCGAGAACCTCATATGATTAGCCGTGCTGTGACAGAGCATTTGGACCATTTTCACAAGAGGATGGGATGTAGCCGTTGACAACGGTGATGCCCTTACATAAAGCCAGCCATGGAAAGGAGTAGGATTGATTGGATGAAGACAGCCGGAAAGCAGAGGTTCAGAGGAACGACTGCATCTCTATGCGCTTATCTAAAATTCTCATCAATGAATTACATAAGTATTTCTATCCTTATTTTATTATATAATTTCGAAAACTCCATAACTATTTTATATCCGCCTGACTGAGATTTACAAGGTGACCATAGCTTGCTTCATACCAACAATCTCCGTGGGATCGACCCTTACTCATGTAAGGTTTATTACTTGGACGACCCAGTGCACTTGCTGGTTAGTTGTATCGAAGTTGTGAATGAAAAACGATTTACTAAGATGTGCGTACAGAGTTTCTGGCGCCGTTGCCTGAGATCACAATTTCGTGCACCACCCTCAAAACAGCCTCACACAAACCACTATAATGGATAATCAAATGTGTACCATCTGAAACTTCACCGTAATTTATCCATGGCATATTCCTTGAAACAAATCTCTGGATTTGAGAGGACACAACCTTGTCTTCATATCCCTGCCAAATGTGAACTTTACTTATGTTGTGACCGAATGGATTGTTCAACTTCAATGGATCAAACTCCCAGTTGCCAAATGCCACAATCCAATCACCCAGGAGTGTGTCAAAAATAACCTGTTCCCTTAACTTTTCCTATACACATGAATAATGAGGAGTTATTCCTCCATGACTAACCATTTGTATTTAGCTAAAAGTAAGTGAAAGAAAGTATATAATTCACCTTGATAGGGAAGCCAAGAATAATCTTCAAGATGTCAATGTCTCTAGTGTTGAAGAAAGCCGGATTTTTCTCAATGACAGAATTTGAAGGGAGACAGTTTTGAGTGACCACCCAGTGCAATAGTCTTGGAGAATATTTTGCAAGCCACACCTGCTAACTGCACAAACAAAATGGTGATATATCCACCACCTAGTGTGGTATTTCCAATAACAAAAATACATATTTTTATTTGTGTGAGAGCACAACAAAAAATATACCCAATATATCTATTAGTTTCTAAGCCTATATTTACATTAGCTAGCAGTACAATAAACATAAAACTGATAATAGTAAGTGATAATGATGAGCAATAACTATTTATAAACTTTAGAAGATATTAAAGAATCCCTCAACCATGGTACATGAATCAACAAAAGCACCATCCTACAAGTTCAGCAAAAAGTAAAAAATGAATCTAATAAAAGCCAAATTTGATTAACTTAAAAATTAAAATCATGATTTACACATAATGTTCTTACATCCTTCACTATAATCTTGTCTAGAAGTCCAATTCTTGGTAATAACCAATCCAACACATACAATGAGGAGTTTTCATAATTGCTTGTAACAGGTTGATCATCTGAAAAGCAAGAATATGCTAAAGTCATGGCTGATGGATAAAAAAAATTAGTTATTAATAATGGGAATGGAGCCCAGACCTGAACCGTGTAAAAGTATTCTATGTGTAACAAAGGACTGCAAGAAGGTAAGGGACGCCATAAAATTAGAAATATTAATAGTGACTGTAAAAAAAAGGTATAAGACATAAGCAACATTAAGAACCAACATATTGTACAAAATATATACCCAATACATCTATTAGTTCCTGCACATTCAGTGTCACATCAATGTTATATATTATCAACAACATACATTTTAAATCTATTCCACTCACTGTTGATAGCTCACGGGTATTCAATAATCAATTAGATCTAAATCCAACCAATAATTTTTACATCACCGTAACAGAGTCAATAAAAGATTGATCTTTTGTACCAATTTTCACAACTGGATACTGGAATAACGAACTCCAGAAGCTGCAACAAGTAATTTAAAGTTATAGAGATAAGATTGAAAAATCTTAACGTTAATTCAGTTCCTGTTAAGAATCTCCATTTTTCAAACATCAAATCAAAATATATAATAAATGAAACTTTATTAAAAAAAATCGAAAAAGGGGGGTAAGCACCTGTTTGCATTCCCTGGACCTAGTAGCAGAATCGCGATTCTTGATCATGCGTCTCTGCTTCTGAAGAGTGGCTTTGTTCACCGGTTGCTCCACCGCCCTTCTCTTCCCCTTTGCCACCGCCCTTCAGAAATTCGAAGTTCAATCATGCACACACAAAAAATAAGAGAGAGGAGAGAAAGCTCACCGAGATAAATCTCTCCAAAGGATCCGCTACCAATTTTTCGACTGATACGGGACTTGTTCCCAACTTGAGGCTCCACTAAAGGTCAACCTCTTTTGACCAAAACCCTAAAATAGTTTGAAAAATTTGAGAAGAAAAACGAAATGGAGTCGTTGTGGAAGAAGGCAGAGGATAGTGGGTAGAGGAAGAAGCGGAAGGACATCGCGAAGAGGAAGAAGGCAGACGGAAAGGCGGTAGAAAAAGAAACATAGGTTCATCGTTTGAGGAAGAAGACAAAGAAAGTGATCGGAGGAAGAGGCGGGGCTTATCGCTGCAGCAAACCAGGGGTTTGGTTTCCAAATTTTATATTGAGCAATTTAAAAATATCAATAGAGTTGTTATCTTTAAGTGTAATTTTTAATAAATTAATAATGATTTAAATATAAACTATTAGATCGTTTATCAATCTAATATAACGCTTCATGTAAGAACCGCGATTAATTAACCATTTAATTAAATAATTAAATTGCCCAAAATAGGATCCAAAAATTTAGAATGTGAATTAGAAATTTTAAATATGATTTTCGGACTCAGTAGATTTTTCTGAGTTGGAAAATGTAATTTTCTGCGAAAATTGCATAAAAATGCGAACCGGTAAATGAACCGGCAGTACCAGTTTAAGTCTGTCCGGTACTGAGCGAGAATAATTAAAAATAGTAGAAAATCTTAGAAAAATATTTAGAGTTGAAAACCAGACATTGATTTTAAAAGTTGGCCCGAAATTGAGCCAAAACGGGCCAAAACGCTAACGGGTTAGACTGGGCCCAAGTTGGGCCAAGCCCAACATATAAGACCTTCTTTAATGAGCCATCTACCCATTTACCATCCTCAAACACAACACAACACAGCTGAGAAGAGAAGAGAGAAGAGGGTTCCGTTAACACTATTCACCTCAACCTTCCAAAGCTCATAATTTGAGCTACGGAGCTCCGACGCTGCACTGTTTTCGGCCACACGATCATCACGAGAAACTCTACAAAACTCACCCAAGAAACTAGTAAGAAAATCATGAATCCCTCTCAGCTTTTCCTTTCATAAATTCGAAATTTTGGATTTTGTATTGAGTGAGATTTTGTGATTTTGGGTGTTCAGGTACACTCTAGCCTTTGGTTCCTATTGGGTTTGACCCAATCAATCTTGGATAAGGTGAGTTTATTCTCAACCCTTGTGAAATTGTGATTTTGATGAATCCTAGGTTGATTTAGTTATGAATTATGTATATATAGCTTGAATTGGTGTTGTATGGAGAATGTTGGTGACTTGAATAGCTTGGAAGTGGATTTGGTTACTTAAGAACTTGTAGAGACTTGATTTGTACTCAATCTTGGGTTTTAGTGCATATTGGGAATCGGCCAAGGTATGGTTTCGGATTCCTCTATGTAATATATAATATTTCTGGACACTTAGGCTAGTGACCCATAAGATAGGTTGGATTGAAATGGTTGTTGAGATTGTTGAATGAGGATGTATGATGCTTTGATGAATTTGAATATTTTAATGAATTGTGATGTTGAGGTTGATAAATGATATCTGAAGTTTGAGATTGAAGTTAAATGAGTTTGATTATGATGATTGTTAGTGATATAATGGTGATTGATGATTGTGTTGGGTGAGAAATTATTTTAATATGATGTAATTGATCATTGGAGTTGAGAATTTGATAAAGTGAATGGAAACTTGGTAAGGTTGGTAAAATGAGACACAAAAGGGTAAATTCTAAGGTAAATTGGAGCTTGATGTGGTTTTGATTTGGGTTGGATATGAGTTTTAAGGATTTGAGAAATTAGTGAACTTTGGTAAAAAGTGGATTTTTGGTTAACTTTGACGGATCATAACTTGAGCTTCAAAGCTTAAAATTGACTAAAACTTCTTTTAAATTAAAGATAGCTTTGAGAGCTTTAAAGTGATATAAAATTTGTAGAAAATGGATTTTTGTAGAGGAAGTTATGACTGTTTAAAGTTTGGTGTCAAAATCTGAATTCTGTGATGTTGCAGAATTTTATGATTTATGGTTTGTGTGCGCATGCACACTGCTGTGCGCGTGCTCTTATCAGTGACAAATTTTGCCTTGTGCACACGCACACCCTGTGTATTTTTGAAAACGTGCGTACGCACACACTTGTGCACGCACACACAGGGAGGTGCCTACTGTTGGGAGCGCTAGCACACTCTGGTGCGCACACACACCCAGCGAAATTTGCAAGCTGTGCATACGCATAGCCTCGTGCGCATGCACACACTGGGATTCTCCTCGGGCTGGGTGTAGGTGCGCAATGACGATGCTCTCTTCGAGCAGGCTTCTTAGGCGTGCGACGACGGTACTTCGGTGACCTTGAGAATGAGAGGGGGAAGCAGTGAGAAGGGGGAGGAGGGTGGTGGACAACAGACGGTGGTGAGAAGAGAGATGGAGAGAATCTGTGAAAGGTTTTAGGTTTCGTGTTAAACAAGAATAGAACAGAAGCATTTATCTTTTTTTTTTTCTCTAGTCATAAGAGAATTTTTTTGGGTCAAGGACCGGGTCGGAATAATGATGTGTGATTCGTGAGCATTTTTTCTTTATTTTCTTACTGTTTTAATTATGAATTTATTGAGTTTTAATTACATTTTAGTGTTTGAAACCTTTTTGTATGCTACTTTGAGTTGCTTTGGTGTTTTAATTATTTCACGTGAAGTTTGGATCAGTTTGGCAGCGTTCATGTGCAAGAAAAGAGAAGAATATTAAATCTGCCAAGCTGGTGCTAAATGTGGATCTGGACGTTTAGCACTAGCAAGTCAGAAACGTGTGGAAGCTTTCTGCCCACATGGGCGCTAAATGCCCAATCTGGCGTTTAGCGCCAATAACACGGATCAACCTTCACCAAAGGAGCATCTTTAGTTGGATTTAGCTTTTAATTATTGTATTTTATCTTGTTATAGTTATTTTTATTTACAAACAAAATCTTTTAGGTTTAGAATTAATTATTTTATTTTAGTTTCAAATCAAATTAGGTTAGACATAAAAGGGAAAAGATTTAGCCGTTCGGGCTTGTTTTCTCTCTTACGTACTTCATTCTACAGTTTACACTTTTTAGAACCCTAGTTTTCTCTCTGAGTCATGAGCAACTAAACCTTCCTTGTTAAGATTATGGGCTCTGTTTATTCTATGGATTAATATTATTGCCACTCTATTTTAATTAATGTACTGATTTCAATTTCAAGGATTTGCTTTCATTCTTCATCTTAGGGATTAGGGTATAATAGAAGATAACTCTCTTTCTACTTGAGTTCTCGTTAAATCTTGGAAAAGTAATCTACTTGGACAAAAGCTTGAAAGTGACTTCTCCTAAATAACTAATTACTTGGACTTAACAGGATATGTGACATATAATCCTCTTATATTTGAGTAATTAGGATTTTTGTAGCTAATAAACTAGAATTGAACTTAAACCTCTAATCGAAATTAAGTGACCAAGGAATTGGCGGTTAACTAGGTTAGAGGAGACTAAATCACTAAGGAATTAGGGTTTAGTCAATTACAATTTGCCATGAATTGAATCTTGCATGATTAAAATAGTTAGTAAGAAATAGAAATTCAGAAAATAAACAACTCTGAAACCTTAACTATTCCCTTGTATATTCCTCACACCAATTTTACTGTTTGTCTTCAATTCTCTGAATTTACTGTTTGATGCAATTAAACCCCTCAAAACACCATTTTCTGTTTGCCTGACTAAGTGAATTATTCAACCATTGTTGCTTGGTCTATTAATCCTCGTGGGATCGACCCTCACTCACCTGAGGTATTACTTGGTATGACACGATGCACTTGCCAACTTAGTTGTAGTATTCCAATTGCCGCACCAAATAACCCAACCCAAAATCTGTATCTCTATTAAGTTAAATTTTGTTTTAAGAAAATTGAATTTTTGACAGGCCCAATAATATGGCCCAACTGTAAGTTTAAACAATTAACAATCAAAGAACTTTCTAACAAAAAAAGTCACAAGACCCAATTTTACTGTCCTAAAATAATCATTGATAGGATATATGTTTAATATTAGGGACTGTATAACATTCCAAGCGGAGTTGTAGGGGATATTAAAGGGCTTGAAAACGGCTAGGGATTTAGGCCTAAGAAGAATTGAGTTGGAGGTAGACTCGAAGGCTATTCTTTTAATTTTGAATAAATAGAACCGCTCTGTTCACCCAAATGCACTGTTGAGGAGAATTAGCCAGTTCAAGCAGCGAGGTTGGAAGCTGATTTTTGTGCATAACTATAGGGAAGGAAATCGAACAACGGACTTTCTCGCTAGGAAGAGTCTTATTTTAAGTAAGGGATTTTATTTTGTTAATAAACCTAATCAGAAACTATGTAAAATTATTAGTGATGATGCGATAGATTACTAAATGAAATATCAAATATGCTCTTGAAATTACCATATTTCATATTAAAATTATGAAAAAAGCTCCGTGTTAAAATTTTTTTGTTAATTTAGGTCAATAGTTTTGTTTATTATGTAAGATCGTTACTTTCACTTAGTACTAATATATAATAAATACTTTTTATATTTTTACATGATAACAATTGTGTATTTAATCAATAGTTTGCAACTAGAGAAAATTACGAATTATGGTCTTGGCTGACATAAACAATTAGATATAAAGATATCACTGGTCTAGGATATTAAAGAACTTTAGTTATTGAGTATTTATATATTTTATCTATTTATTATTTGAACAAATATTTCATATAACAAAAATGTTATTTGTATACTAAAATTAGTTATTAATGTATTTGTATATAAATATATGTGTGGTTTAATTTATTTTTAATGTGTATTTGTATTATAGCATGTATTATTATATACTGGTGGTTAACTTTGGTGGTTGATTTTAGTGTATACATAGCATAATTCTTCGTATAATTAAACTAGGTGTTATTGACCAAAATGATAATATATGTGTCTTATGTAATAAGTTTGTTGAAACTATTTTTCACTTATTCATTGGATGTGAGCTCATTTGGGAGGTGTGGTGTACTTGGTTGTTTGTTCTTAAAAGGATATAGAATATTCGAGGTACACTCAAGCAACACTTTAAAAGTTGGACGGATGTACCAGCGAAAAAGGTGAAGAGGAAGATGTGGTTGATTATTTTTTTGCTATTATCTGGACAATTTGGTTAAAAAGAAATGATAGAATCTTCAACAATTAAGGTTCAAGTGTGGTAAAAATTATTAACAGATGCTTTACAAATTCCGATGAGTGGATAAGTGGCAAACCATTTGGTTGTTGATGGCAATGCAAGAGATGACTACGTATTTTTTTCAGTACTTATAGGGTTGTCAGTTGTTGTTTCTTTTTTTTTGCTCCACTTTGTTGTGTTGAGCTTATTTTACTTCAAAAGAAAAAAAAACTATTTTATATAATTAGTATATCTTGCTAATTATATTTTATTTAAAATAATTAATTTATATTTTATATAGCATCTTTAACGTATGAACAACTTTATGACATTCGAAAAATTGCCCTCTTTTTTATACTATTTTGTTGTTGTTGTTGTTGTTGTTGTTGTTGTTGTTGTTGTGTAAACATCATTTGAAAAATTATTTGTGATTGGGACATTCTATAAAAAAATTAGGTAATATATTAATATGTGTATTTATACATCAATAAAAAAATAGTTTTATAAAACTCATATTATGTAACGAAATTTTAGACAAATCTTTCAAACGATTAGTGTATATAATTAATTTTTTTCTAACCAATCAATTGGATAAGATTGGCAATTGGTAGGTTAGGGTAAGGTATCCATGAAGTGGTTCGATACCTTCCCCCCCCCCCCCCAAGTCGTTAATAAGCTTCGACGACTTATCCCGAAAGTTCCTGACAAGATTCTCCATTCAGAAGGATAAACCAAAACACGCACCAAGCTTTCTAGGAATCAAACAAGAGGTCGGAGAAACTCTACATGACTACATGGAGAGGTTCAACAAAGCATGCTTGAAAATCTCGAGCCTGCCCACTGAAGCTGTAATCATGAGCTAGTCAATGGTCTAAAAGAAGGCCCATTTTTCCAGTCAATTCCCAAACGGCATCCGGTCTCTTTAAATGAAATACAAGAAAGGGCAGAGAAGTACATCAATATGGAAGAAAATTTTCGACTTAGGAAACCTCTGACTCGGCCAAACCCATCCTACAAGCCTGGGAAAAAGACAAGGAACCTAAAAGGAAAGAAGAACAGAGCACAGAGAAGCCCCGAAAATATCACAATTACACTCCTCTTAGGTTCTCACTAGTGGATGTCTATCGAGAGGTATGCCACACAGAAAAACTTCAAGTCGGAAGCCCGGGTATACTGCCAGTCTGTGGGACATCAGGTCATAGAAGAGCAAGTACAGGTCTTATTGGAGGCAGGATTCATAAGAGAAGTGAAGTACCCATTGTGGCTGGCCAATGTCATTTTGATAAAAAAGCAAAACGGGAAGTGGAGGATGTGCGTCGACTACACCGACCTTAATAAAGCCTACACCAAAGATCCATATCCTCTTCCTAGCATTGACACTCTGGTCGACTCAGCCTCAGGCTACCGATATCTGTCCTTTATGGATGCATACTCGGGATACAATCAAATCCTGATGCACAAACCAGATCAAGAAAAGACTTTGTTCATAACTCCAAAGGCAAACTATTGCTACATAGTGATGCCCTTTGGGTTGAAGAACGCGGGGGCTACATACGAGCGACTGATGAACAAAGTATTTTTCTCCTACATAGGAAACCTCATGGAAGTGTAAGTAGACAACATGCTCGTCAAAACCAAAGAGAGCGCGACACTGTTGTCCGACCTCTCTCAGGTATTCGCCACCATAAGAAAGCATGTAATGAGGTTAAATCCTTCTAAATGCACCTTTGCGGTGGATGCAGAGAAGTTCTTAGGCTTCATGCTCACCCAAAGGGGCATAGAAACAAACCTAGATAAGTGCCAAGCAATTCTCAATATGAAGAGTCTAACCTGTGTCAAAGAGGTCCAACAACTAAATGGGAGATTAGCAGCTCTATCCCGGTTCCTAACAGGATCAGCCCTGAAATCCCTCCCCTTCTACTCTATCCTAAGAAAGGACAAACAGTTCGAGTGGACTCCAAAATGTGAAAAAGCTTTCTAAGATTTCAAAGCCTTCTTGGGTCAGCCACCTATACTCGCTCGACCTATAAAGGGAGAAGAGCTCGTCCTGTACCTAGCGGTAGCAAGTCAGGCCGTAGCGTTTGCACTGGTACAGGAAGAAGAGCAGGGAAAATAACCTATCTACTTCATCAGTAAAGCCCTACAGGGGGTAGAACTGAACTATCAAAAGATAGAAAAGTTCACCTATGCCCTCATTCTTACATCCCAGAGACTCCGACTCTACTTCCAGGCTCACTCTATTAGGGTCTGCACTAACCAGCCAATAAAACATATCCTTCAAAAGATAGACTTAGCAGGTCGGATGCTATAATGGGCAGTGGAGCTGTCCGAGTTCGACCTAAAGTACGAAGCTCGGACAGCAATCAAATCACAATACCTTGCCGACTTTGTCGCTAAATACACTGAAAGCCCAGGAGATCCGACCACATGGAACCTATATGTAGACGGGTTATCAAATAAAGCAGGAAGTGGGGCTAGGGTCATTCTAGAAAGTGACCAAGGGACTCGGATAGAGCTGTCCCTAAGGTTCGAATTTCCTACCTATAACAACCAAGTAGAGTACGAAGTCCTACTCGCTGGCCTGAAGCTAGCTAAAGAAGTAGGGGCTGAAAAGCTAGTTGTGTTCAGCGATTCACAGGTAATAACCTCACAAATTAACGGAACCTACCAAGTTAAAGACCCCACTATGAAGAAGTACCTAGAAGAAACTCGAAAACAACTGGCACACTTCGTAAAAAGCGACATCCAGCATATAACGCGGGAACTCAATGCCCGTGCTGACGCTCTCTCAAAATTAGCCAGTACCAATCCCGAGGGCAATAATAGGAGTCTCATCCAAGAGACCCTACAAACACCATCAATTTCAAAAGTGGAGGACAATTTGAAACCAGAAATATTAGCCATATCCAACCCGAGCTTAGGGTGGATGACTCCCATAATCAACTACCTCAAATTTGACACACTCCCCGAGAACAAAAAAGAAGCCAGAAGACTTATCAATGAGACACAAAATTACATACTAGTCCACAATGTTTTATACAAAAAAGGGATCTCAACATCCCTCTTAAAGTGTATACCGACTTCTAACAGAAAAGAAGTCCTGGAGGAGGTGCACAGTGGCATCTGCGGCAACCACCTAGGAGCTTGGTCACTAGCCAAAAAGGTGATCCGGGCCAGTTTCTTTTAGCCGACCTTATAGAGGGAAGTCGCCGATTTCGTCAAAAGGTGCCAACCGTGTCAAAACACGCCAACTTTCACATTGCTCCACCCAAGGAGCTAATCGGCATGACCTCACCATGGGCATTCGCAAAATGGGATCTCGATCTACTCGGGCCATTCCTACAAGCTCCAGGACTAGTCAAATACCTCATAGTAGAAATTGACTACTTCACTAAGTGGATCAAGGCAGAACCCTTAGCAACCATCATTGTCTAAAGAAGTCAGAAATTCCTATACAAGAATATTGTCACAAGGTTCGGAGTCCCCCACTCCATCACCACGGATAACGGGACCCAATTCAATGACTCCACCTTCCAAAACTTGGTGGCCGACTAAAAGATTAAATACCAGTTCACTTCAGTAGAACACCCTCAGGCCAATGGACAGGCTGAACAAGCCAACAAAGTCATACTAGCCGGGTTAAAGTACCGACTACAAGATGCAAAAGGGGCTTGGATTGACGAGCTCCCTCAAGTCTTGTGGGCATATCAGACTACCCCCACTCCACAACAGGAAAATCACCTTTCCAACTTGCCTACGGGATGGAGACCATAATTCAGATAGAAGTTACTGAAGAATCACCTAGAGTAGTATTTTACAATGAAAGAGCCAACACCCAAGCACAAAAGCAAGAGCTCGACCTCCTCCCAGAAGTCCGAGAAAGAGCTCGGATTAAGGAGGAAGCTCTAAAACAAAGGATGGCTCTAAGATACAACCAAAAGGTGGTCAAAAGGAACTTCAGCACCAACGACCTTACCATGATCCGAAATGACATCGGGACTAAAAAATCAGGAGAAGGGAAGCTGGCCACTAACTGGAAAGGACCCTACAAGATAGTGGAGGTCCTAGGCAAAGGTTACTATAAAGTGTCCGACCTCCAAGGGTGGGAGCTCCCGAGGTCTTGTCACGTATGTAACCTAAGAAGGTACAATAGTTAGAAAGCAAACCTTGTGCAAAGGTGTACACTTTTTCCCCAATTATAGGGTTTTCTAATGAGGTACTAGCACAAGGGCTAGGGGTATCCAGGCCCCTAGATTTCTGTAAAGAAGCTCTCTACTTTCTAATAAAAGACATATCTTATTTTCTTCATCTCTACTCACCTAAAAATTTTTCTGTTAAAAGACGCATTACTTTAAACTCGACAAATCGCAAAAATCATTGTCCGACCTATACAAGGTCGGCAAGATAAAGTGATGAGGTCCAAGTTAATGTAAGAAGTTACATAAACAACTCGTATAAAGTGATCTCGATGAGATCAGAAAAAAATGAGCCGTAAAAGTAACTTGACAAAGGTCGATTACTCGAAGTCGGACCTATGAAAGGAAATTCAACAAACAAAAAGAAAATCGACTACGGAAAACCTAGCTTCATTTCAAAAGGCAAAAGGGTTTGAATCAAGCACTATTTATAAAAGGTTGAAAAAGATAACCAATAACAAAGTGTTCGAAGAGAATACTAACTATTACAAAATTAAAGTGTTTAAGACCCACAAGTCGGGCCAACTCAAAACATTTAAAGATAAACCAAAAGAAAATCAAACGGGGTTGAGACTCTCGCCCATCACAGCATCCCTGGCAGGGGGAAATGGGGGGGGGGACAGTGACTGATGAGCGGATAATTTATACCCTTTTTGGCATTGTTTTTATATAGTTTTAGTTACTTTTTATTATATTTTTATTAGTTTTTATTCAAAAATCATATTTTTGGATTTTACTATAAGTTTGTGTATTTTTCTGTGATTTCAGGTATTTTCTGGCTGAAATTGAGGGACCTGAGCAAAAATCTGATTCAGAGGCTGAGAAAGGACTGCAGATACCATTTGATTCTGACCCTCCTGCACTCGAAGTGAATTTTTTGGAGCTACAAAAGCCCAATTGGGGCTCTCTCAATTGCGTTGGAAAGTAGACATCTTAGGCTTTCCAGAAATATATAACAGTCCATATTTTGCTTGAAATTTGATGGCCCAAACTGGCGTTAAACGCCAGCCAAAAACTTTCTAGCGTAAAACGCCAGAACTGGCACCAAAAACGCCAAAATTGGTACCAAAACTGGAGTTAAACACCCAAACTGGCATCCAAGCTGGCGTTTAATTCCAAAAATGGCCTATGTACGTGAAAGCTTCAATGCTCAACCCAAGCACACACCAAGTGGGCTCCGGAAGTGGATTTCTGCACTATCTGCACTTAGTTACTTATTTTCTGTAAACCCTAATAACTAGTTTAGTACAAATAGCACTTTTTACTATTGTATTTGAATCCTTGGTGATGAAGGGAAGATTGATTGTTTAGAATTCACAATAAATTCTCGTTGCAAGTATAGTTTTTAAACCAAGCAATAATCCTTTCATACAAAAACTTGTTTGTCACTAAAGCAAACCCAATAAAATTGATAACAGAGTATGTAAACCTCGGGTCGTCTTCTCAAGAAATTACAGGAAAGTGTGATTTATTATTGGTTATGAGTAAAAGTGTATTTTTGGATTTTTTGAATTAAGGAACAAGTAATTTAAATAACAAGAGAAATAAATTAATAATAATAATAATAAAATCTCTTGGCAAGGTATAAGAATTGGAATTCCTATCCTAGTTATCCTTATCAGGTGTGATGAGAATTGGGTTTTAATCCTACTTAGTTAAGTCAAGTGGACTAATTAATTTAATCCTCAAGTTCTAGTCAACTCCTGTGGGAAGACCAGTTTTAGAGCGATTCAAATCAATCAGCAACTCCAATTTCAATCAACAGCTGAGTTTGATAACTCAAGTGTTACCAATCACTTGATTAAAGCCAAAAGGGAGAAAATCTACTTGAATAAAAATACCTTCAGATAGGAAGCAACAGTAACATAAATAAAAGAAAGAAATCTTATATCTGAAATACCTCAAATTGTATTAAATAAAGACATCAATCCGAACATAGAAATAATCATAAACCAAATTGAGAAAATAAATAAAAGGAACATTGAACCTGGAAATTGAGAAGAAATAATCCTAAATCCTTTAAGAGGAATCCTAATCCTAAATCCTAGGAGAGAGGAGAGAACCTTTCTCTCTAAAAACTACATCTAAATTATAAAAAGTGAATAATGGAAGACATGTTAATGAATGGATGCATTCCCCCACTTTATAGCCTCTAATCTGTGTTTTTTGGGCCGAAAACTGGGTCAAAAACAGCTCAGAAATCGCCCCAGTGATTTCTGTTACGTTCAGGTCGCGGGAAAGTGACGCGGAAGCGTCGTCCACGCGTTAGCGTGGATTGGGTTTTTGCCAGGTCATGCATCCGCGTGATCCACGCATTCGCATCGCCTGACTTCGAGGCAGCTATAGCAAATTATATATTGTTACAAAGCCCTGGACGTTAGCTTTCCAACAGAACTGGAACTGCATCATTTGGACCTTTGTAGCTTAAGTTATTATCAATTTAGTACCAAGAAGTCAGGCTGGAGAGCTTTAGCAGTTCCTTCAGTTTCTTGTATTCCTTCCACTTTTGCATGCTTCCTTTCCATCCTCTAAACCATTCCTACCCTGTAATCTCTGAAAACACTTAACGCAAATATCACGGGATCGAATGGTAATAAGAAAGGGTTAATATTAGCAGATATAAGGCCAAAGAAGCATGTTTTCAATCATATCACAAAACCAGGAAGGAAAATGTAAAACATGCAAATTATATGAATAAGTGTGCAAAGACTTGATAAAAACCACTCAATTAAACACAATATAAACCATAAAATAGTGGTTTATCAACCTCCCCACACTTAAACATTAGCATGTCTTCATGCTAGGCTCAAGAGAAGCTATAAAACAGTAAAGAGGAATGGTAGAATGTATGAAATGCAACCTATCTATATGAATGCAACTACATGCTAAATGCTTTTACCTACTTGGTCAAGAGTAAATAAGTTCTTCAAGACAAAAATAATTCAAATTTCACTTATTCAAATCATATAATAAAAGTCAAGTAAACTTGTGAGAAGATAGCTCATGAAAGCAGGGAACATAGAATCAAGCACTGAACCCTTACTGGTAGTGTATATCACTCTAACTCTCAAGTGTCTAGGGTCAATCACTCTTCTCTTCCCTAGTCA
Source organism: Arachis hypogaea (assembly GCF_003086295.3). NCBI lineage: Eukaryota > Viridiplantae > Streptophyta > Magnoliopsida > Fabales > Fabaceae > Arachis > Arachis hypogaea. The sequence continues at coordinate 131,484,705 of NC_092046.1, forward strand.
TGCTTTCTAATCTTTGTTCTTCATCTAACCAATCAACAAATATTTAGCATACTAATGCAAACATCATGAGGTCTTTTCAGGGTTGTAATGGGGCTGAGGTAAAGGTAAGGGTACATGTATGGCCAAGTGAGCTATAATATGAATCTTTGACTAACCAAAGCTCTCACCTAACATACATATACTCTATATACTTTTAAATTCATGCCTAGCTACCTATAATTCCCACTTTTGTATGATTCCCATACTCATGTACCAAATTTTTGATATTTCTTTACTTTTATCACATGTGCATTGATCTTTTATTAAAGCTTAACATTGGGGTAATTTTGTCCTCTTATTTATTTAAATATTTATTGAATATTTTTTTTTTGAATTTTTTTTGAATTTTTTTTGATTTTTTTTGAAATAGAAAAATAAACATAACTTATCAACGCACATGGATTTTCTGTTATTTTTCTATTTTGGTTTTTCATGAGTAGGTTCCCAAATTCCCAATATTCAAGTAAGTTAGAAACATGATACATTCCCTTATTAACCCATGTTCCCACAGTTTTCTCCACACTTAGTTGATGCACAATCTCTATCTTAAGCTAACCAAAGATTCAATTGGGGTATTTAATTGTTTTTCTGCTTAAGGCTAGTGATATGGTTATAGAACAGAAGGGGATTAAAAAGCTCAAAGTGGCTAACAAAGGTTATTGAAAGGGTAGGCTTATTTGGGATAAGTGAGCTAAACAAGCAATGGCCTCAATCATATGTAAGCATGTAAATATACTAAATAATGGACATATAGACTGGAACAAAATACAGATTGCAATCATAGAGAAGAAAAACACACAAGAATAAAATATTATGGTTAAATAATGTAACCATATAAATAAGCTCAAATCTCACAGGTTGTGTGTTCTTTGGCTCAAAAACCATGTTCCAAATATAACTTCAAACAAATTTAACACAAAAATTTTCAATTTAAATTAGTGAAATATTATAAAATAGAGTCTTGAAAAGAAATTTATTACTTTAACCAAGTAGTAACTAAATGCATAAAATCAAACAAACATGCAATTAAACATGCAAATGTAACAATGAACTAACAAATAGTAATATATTGGTGTTGAGAAGAAATTAACTAACCCATGGAGATCGGTATTGACCTCCCCACACTTAAAGATTGCACCGTCCTCGGTGCATGCTAAGATGTACAAGTGGACGGGTGGCTTCGCAGCTAGTGCTCTTTTTGTTCCTTTCCTTGCTGGTGTTTTGGGAGTAGCTTTCTCTTTACCCTTCTTGGTGGCCATCATGAAAAGGAAAAAGGAAGGTAACATGTAAAATCAAGGGTTAAAGCAAGGAGGAGGACAGTACAAGTGATAATTAATGCCAAGGTAAAGAAGGATGTCGTGAACACATGGTCGCGACTACATGTGATCAGTTCATCAATGGAAATATAGTAAGGGCATATTATGGTAAGTAGATGCAAGATGTTGATTAGCATGCTGGCAAGGGCATGAGTAGCACAGATCAAGCATCAATAAAAATGTATTATCACTCGTAACAAACTAATCACGTTTGTATTGACAATTAATTTCAACGAATAAAAAGAGTTGCAAGGGTTTTGTGAAAAACAGGCAGTGGAGTAGAAGAATAGGGTAATTAAAAGTGCACAATGCCATACGGGATTTTTCACAAATACTTGGTATGCATGTAAAATATGTTAGGGAAAATATTAAATCTGAACATGCATGCAACCTAAAAATTAATATTAATTATCAAAGCACTCTTGATGATATCCACAAGCTCAAGTATAATAATATATGACCCAGATAAATTTCCAACACCAATATAAAATAATGCATGGAGAAAAAGAAAAGAAAGAAACCATAAATAACTAAGTATGAAAGAGAAAAATTGTTGAGGAAAGAAAAGTAATTAAATGCAATAAAGAGAATGAAGGAAGAAAGGAGAAGGGAGTGTAAAATCGGAACGTGACGCGCGTGCGCAAGGCACGCGTGTGCGTGAGAACTATTTTCGCCATGCGACGCGGACGCGTCGCGCACGCGTACGCGTGGGTGGTCTGAAAGCGAAATGACGCGCACGCGTCAGGGACGCGTACGTCGGGTTATTTTGTGCCTCTAGCACAGTATCAGCCCCACTCCATCATAACTCTCTCCCATGCACCCCTTTACGTCGATTTTACAGGGCCACGCGTTCGCGTGGGTGACGCGGACGCGTGGGGAGGCTATTTTACAAACAACGCGAACGCATCAGTGACGCGGTCGCGTGGGCATATGTGTGCCTAAGGCAAGCCTCCAGCCACGCTTTCGCAGACTCTCTGCTTCTTTTCTTCTTGTTGCAAAAGCACATATGACGCGGACGCGTCCGCTACGCTTGCGCGTCGCGTGCAATTTTTTTTTCAAATCTTTATCTTCAAATTTCAAATTTCAAATTTCAAATAAAATATTCAAATCTAAACACAAAGAGTTCATAAACAAAATTGAGAAAATAAATAAAAAAGAACATTAAACCTAGAAATTGAGAAGAAATAATCCTAAAACCTTTAAGAAGAATCCTAATCCTAAATCCTAAGAGAGAGGAGAGAACCTCTCTCTCTAAAAACTTCATCTAAATTATAAAAAGTGAATAATGGAAGACATGTTAATGAATGGATGCATTCCCCCACTTTATAGCCTCTAATATGTGTTTTCTGGGCCAAAAACTGGATCAAAAACAGCCCAGAAATCGCCCCCAGCAATTTCTGTTACGTTCAGGTCACGGAAAAGTGACGCGGAAGCGTCGTCCACGCGTTAGTGTGGATTGGGTTTTGGCCAGGTCACGCGTCCGCGTGATCCACGCGTTCGTGTCGCCTGGCTTCGAGGCAGCTATGGCAAATTATATATCGTTACGAAGCCCTGGACGTTAGCTTTCCAACGAAACTAGAACCGTGTCATTTGGACCTTTGTAGCTCAGGTTATGACCGTTTGAGTGCGAAGAGGTCTGGCTGACAGCTTTGCAGTTCCTTCAATTTCTTGTATTCCTTCCACTTTTGCATGCTTCCTTTCCATCCTACGAGCCATTCCTGCCCTGTAATCTCTGAAATCACTTAACACACATATCACGGCATCGAATGGTAATAAGAGAGGATTAATATTAGCAAATATAAGGCAAAGAAGCATGTTTTCAATCATATCACAAAACCAGGAAGGAAAATGTAAAACATGCAAATTATATGTATAAGTGTGCAAAGACTTGATAAAAACCACTCAATTAAACATAATATAAACCATAAAATAGTGGTTTATCAACCTCCCCACACTTAAACATTAGCATGTCCTCATGCTAGGCTCAAGAGAAGCTATAAAACAGTGAAGAGGAATGGTAGAATGTATGAAATGCAACCTATCTATATGAATGCAACTACATGCTAAATGCTTTTACCTACTTGGTCAAGAGTAAATAAGTTCTTCAAGACAAAAATAATTCAAATTTCACTTATTCAAATCATATAATAAAAGACAAGTAAACTTGTGAGAAGATAGCTCATGAAAGCAGGGAACATAGAATCAAGCACTGAACCCTTACTGGTAGTGTATATTACTCTAACTCTCAAGTGTCTAGGGTCAATCACTTTTCTCTTCCCTAGTCATGCTTTCTAAACCTTGTTCTTCATCTAACCAATCAACAAATATTTAGCATACTAATGCAAACATCATGAGGTCTTTTCAGAGTTGTAATGGGACTGAGGTAAAGGTAGGGGTACATGTATGGCCAAGTGAGCTATAATATGAATCTTTGACTAACCTAAGATCTCACCTAACATACATATACTCTATATACTTTTAAATTCATGCCTAGCTACCCATAATTCTCACTTTTGTATGATTCCCATACTCATGTACCAAATTTTTTATATTTCTTTACTTTTATCACATGTGCATTGATCTTTTCATTAACTTAGCATTGGGGTAATTTTGTCCCCTTATTTATTTACTTATTTATTGAATTTTTTTTAAATCATAAAAGCAAACATAACTTATCAATGCACATGGATTTTTAATTTTTCTGGTTTTACATGGGTAGGTTCCCAAATTCCCAATATTCAAATAAATTAGAAACATGATACATTCCCTTATTAACCCATGTTTTCGCAGTTTTTCTGCTTAAGGCTAGTGATGTGGTTATAGAACAGAAGCAGATTAAAAAGCTCAAAGTGACTAACAAAGGTTATTGAAAGCGTAGGCTTATTTGGGATAAGTGAGCTAAACAAGCAATGGCCTCAATCATATGCAAGCATGTAAATACACTAAACAATGGATATATAGAATGGAACAAAGCAAAGATTGCAATCATAGGAAAGAAAACACACAAGAATAAAATATTATGGTTAAATAATGTAACCATATAAATAAGCTCAAAATCTCATAGGTTGTGTGTTCTTTGGCTCAAAAACCATGTTCCAAATACAACTTCAAACAAGTTTAACACAAAAAAATTTAATTTTTTTTAATTTAAATCAGTGAAATTTTTCAAAAATAGGGTCTTAAAAGAAATTTATTACTTTAACCAAGTAGTAACTAAATCCATAAAATCAAACAAATATGAAAATGCAACAACTAATTTAACAAAGAAAATTAAACATTGGTGTTAAATTATGAAGTAACTAACCCATGGAAGTCGGTATCGGCCTCCCCACACTTAAAGATTACACCGTCCTCGGTGCATGCTTAGATGTACAAGTGGACGGGTGGCTCCGCAGCTAGTGCTCTTTTTGTTCCTTTTCTTGCCGGTGGTTTGGGAGTAGCTTTCTCTTTACCCTGTTTGGTGGCCATCCTGAAAAGGGAAAAGGAAAGTAACTTGTGAAATTTAAGGTTTAGAGCAAGGAAGGGAACATAACAAATGATAATCAATGCATGGTAAAGAAGGATATCGTTAACACATGGTTGCAACTACATGTGAAAAGTTCATCAATGGAAATATAGCAAGTGCATGTGATGACAATTAAATGCAAGATGTTTATTGGCATGCTGGCAAAGGCATGAGTAGTGTAGATCAAGCATTCAATGTCCAAGCTAGATTACCAACTCTTTAAAACTAATAATCTGTTTGTATTGACAGTTATATTTAATCAATAAAATATGAAAGGGATTTTTTGAAAAACAACAAGCATTAGTAGTAGAATAATTTGAAATAGTGTTCAGTGTCATACGGGCTTTTTCACAAACACATAGCATGCATGGTGAATATGTTATTGAAAGTATTAAATTGAACATGCAAGCAACCCTTTAAGAAGGAATATGAATTGTCAAACAATTCCATAATAACTCACAAGAAAATAATTACCTAATTAAATTTTTAACACCAATAGAAAAATAACAAATTTAGAAAAGAAAATAAAAATAAGCACAAAATGAAAAAAATGCAATGAATGAAAATATGTAAATGCAATAAAGAAAATAGAATGAAAGAGAGTATGGATGAGAGTGTAAAGGAATGAAGAAGAAGAGGGTACGGAAAAGAAAGAAGTAGAGAAGATAGAAGAAAAGGGAAGGAAATTGAAAACGGAATGCGACGCGCGCGCGCAGGGCACGCGTACGCGCGAAAATTGCATTAACCATGTGACGCGTAAGCGTCGCCCACGCGTACGCATGAGTGGTCTTGGAAGCAAAAGGACGCGCGCGCGTCAGGGACGCGTTCGCGTGGGTCACTTTGTGCTTCCAGCGCAATTCCAGCTCAAGGGCAGCTCAACTCTCTGACTAAACACCATTGACGTCGATTTTTATGGTCACACGTGCGCGTGGGTGATGCGCACGCGTGGAGAGCTATTTTCGCAAACGACGCGGACGCGTTAGGGACGTGTTTGCGTGGATGAGTTGGTGCCAAAGGCACGCTTCCAGCCACGCTCCCGCGTGACTTTCTGTTCAATCCCTTATTTTGTCGCATGCACAGGTGACGCGTACGCGTCAGCGACGCCCGCGCGTCGTGTGCGATTTTTTTTATGCATAAAAATGCAGAATGCAAAATGCAATGCTGATATGGATGTTATGAATAATTCCAGGTTCAATGAAAATAAAATAAAATAAAAACAAACAACACGAAGTAAAATTGAAAAAGGAACGATCATACCATGGTGGGTTGTCTCCCACCTAGCACTTTTAGTTATAATCCTTAAGTTGGACATTTGATGAGCTTCCTGCTATGGTGGCTTGTGCTTGAATTCATCCAAAAATTTCCACTAGTGTTTGGAATTCCAATAGCCTCCGGGGTCCCAAACTAGGCATGAAAAGCCCTTGAGCAGCTTCAAACAGATTCTAAGGCTCCCGGGGTGTTGAATGTCAGAACAGATTCCAGGATCCTAAACTTTGCTTTTATATCCGCCTTTGTCTTGATCTATATTTTTCCAGCTGGGCGGTTTGGAAATTGTATTCTCACCAAGATGGCCAAACGTCTTCCGAGACCCATTCAATTGAACTTGATACCAATCCTTGCACTTCAGATTGAAGTGTGGAACCTTATTGAATCTTGCACACCAGCTCTGAGTGTGAACCATTTCCCTTTTGCTCTTAAAGCCGCAAAGAGCTCTAAGCTGGCCATCTGTTTCAAGCAAACCATATTCAAGTGGAAAAGTAAAAATAAAAGCTAAGGATTTTACCCACTTGAAGTTTGTATTGAGCGGTAATGGCCTTGGGGTAGGTGTTTCCAGTGGTTTTGCAAGCTCTACTCCCTTGTGTTCCTCTGTGAATTCCTCCACTTTGCAATTTTGTTCAGCTGTAACCATGTCTTGGTCAAAGTTGTTGATATCTTCCTCATCACTCGAGTCATAATTTGGAGGTTGAGAAAAGTCTACCTCTGCATCATCTTCGTATTCACTCGGGGAAGATTCTTCAGTCTCAAAAAATTCACTCGCGGATGCAAGTTCATTACTAGGAGAGCTTGATTCATGATCATCACTGCTAACAGAATCAGCTTCTTGATCTGTTCCGCTCAATTCTTCACAAGGTATATGCCTTGGAGGTTGTGCACTATCCTCCTTAGCATCAATTTCAAGCTTCTTGGCAGAATCCTTTATAGTTCTCGATTCCCATGGAGGTTCAGCATCTCCTAAATCTTCAACCACTTCTTCCTCTGCAACTATTATAGCTTCCTCAACTTGTTCCAATATAAAGCCGTGTTCCTCGTTGTCCACAGAAGTTTCTAGTGTCTCCTTCATGCTACGCTCTTCTTTTGATTCTCCGCATGTAGCCATGGGAGTACCTTGAGTGCTCAGATGTTGGGAAGCTAAATATTTTACTACCTCAGTTAAGGCAGTTGCGACTTCCAGTACATCCCTTTGCATCTTCGCTTGCCCTTGAAGAAGAACACGAAGGGTGTCATCCATTGGAGATCGGGGTGGATATGAGGGTTCATTGGTTGGGAGAGAGGGCTCATAATATGGAGGTGGTTCTTCTTGATAAAGATATGGAGATGGTGAATATTGAGGTGGTGGTTCTGGGGAGTAATTGGATTGGAGTTGGGGTGGATATGGGTTAAGGTCATATGGAGTTGAAAGGTGGTAGTTGGCTTGTGAGTGTGGTGGTTCAAAGCTGTGTTGAGGAGGTGGTTCATAGGCGTAAGGTGGGGCTTGTCGGTAATTACAAGGGGGTCCACCATAACTGTTGTCTCGACATGCATTGGTAAATGGTCGTTGTCCACGGTAGTTTGGAAGGTGTTGTTGCCTAAAGGGTTGATCAGATCCTCGTGGCTCCATCCATCTCTGATTGTTCCGACCTTGATGCATGTTCCTATTATAACTTCCATTCCTTATGACAGCATTAGAACAAACTCCAAGCGATGGGGGTGAGAATTCATAGTAAATGATAAAAATTAAAAATAAAAATAATTAAACAAGTAAAAGAAAATATTTACTATAACCAATAATAAGGCACACAGTTGCAATTCCCTGGCAACGGCGCCATTTTGATGAACGGAAGATTGATGGTTTAGAATTCACAATAAATTCTCGTTGCAAGTATAGTTTTTAAACCAAGCAATAATCCTTTCATAAAAAAACTTGTTTGTCACTAAAGCAAACCCAATAAAATTGATAACCGAGTATTTAAACCTCGGGTCGTCTTCTCAAGGAATTGTAGAGAAGTGTGATTTATTATTGGTTATGAGTAAAAGTGTATTTTTGGGTTTTTTTGAATTAAGGAACAAGTAATTTAAATAACAAGAGAAATAAATTAATAATAATAATAAAATCTCTTGGCAAGGTATAAGAATGGAATTCCTATCCTAGTTATCCTTATCAGGTGTGATGAGAATTGGGTTTTAATCCCACTTAGTTAAGTCAAGTGGACTAATTAATTTAATCCTCAAGTCCTAGTCAACTCCTGTGGGAAGACCAGTTTTAGAGCGATTCAAATCAATCAGCAACTCCAATTTCAATCAACAGCTGAGTTTGATAACTCAAGTGTTACCAATCACTTGACCAAAGCCAAAAGGGAGAAAATCTACTTGAATAAAAATGCCTTCAGATGGGAAGCAACAGTAACATAAATAAAAGAAAGAAATCTTATATCTGAAATACCTCAAATTGTATTAAATAAAGACATCAATCCTAATATAGAAATATTCATAAACCAAATTGAGAAAATAAATAAAAGGAACATTGAACCTGGAAATTGAGAAGAAATAATCCTAAATCCTTTAAGAGGAATCCTAATCCTAAATCCTAAGAGAGAGGAGAGAACCTCTCTCTCTAAAAACTACATCTAAATTATGAAAAGTGAATAATGGAAGACATGTTAATGAATGGATGCATTTCCCCACTTTATAGCCTCTAATCTGTATTTTCTGGGTGGAAAATTGGGTCAAAAATAGCCCAGAAATCTCCCCCAGTGATTTCTGTTACGTTCAGGTCGCGGGAAAGTGACGCGGAAGCGTCGTCCACGCGTTAGCGTGGATTGGGTTTTTGCCAGGTCACGCGTCCGCGTGATCCACGCGTTCGCGCTGCCTGGCTTCAAAGCAGCAATAATAAATTATATATTGTTGTGACGCCCCGGACATTAGATTTCCAACGCAACTGGAACCGCATCATTTGGACCTCTGTAGCTCAAGTTATTGTCGATTTAGTACCAAGAGGTCAGGCTGGACAGCTTTAGCAGTTCCTTCAGTTTCTTGTATTCCTTCCACTTTTGCATGTTTCCTTTCCATCCTCTAAACCATTCCTGCCCTGTAATCTCTGAAAACACTTAACGCACATATCACGGCATCAAATGGTAATAAGAGAGGGTTAATATTAGCAGATATAAGGCCAAAGAAGCATGTTTTCAATCATATCACAAAACCAGAAAGGAAAATGTAAAACATGCAAATTATATGAATAAGTGTGCAAAGACTTGATAAAAACCACTCAATTAAACACAATATAAACCATAAAATAGTGGTTTATCACTTGGTCTACCCTAAGACTTTGGACACTTGGAACCTCTTTGGGAGGCTGGCCATTCGGCCATGCCTAGACCTTTTTCACTTATGTATTTTCTACGGTGGAGTTTCTACACCTCATAGATTAAGGTGTGGAGCTCTGCTGTTCTTCATGATTTATTGCAAGTACTATTGTTTTTTCTTCAATTCACGCCTACTTCTTTTTCAAGATATACTCTCGTACTTAATTCAATTAAGTCAGAATGAAGGGGTGACCCGTGACAATCACCCACTATCTTCATTACTCACTTAGCCAAGATCCGCGTGCCTGACAACCACAAGCGGTCTACATGATGTTGCACATAGTCATTGGATGACAGTCGGAGTATATTCTCTTGGGTATCTAATACACGGACTGAGTCTGTGAGATTAGTATCTTCGTAGTATAGGCTAGAACCATTGGCTGCATTCCTGAGATTCGAAAAGTCTAAACCTTGTCTGTGGTATTCCGAGTAGGATCTGGGAAGGGATGACTGTGACGAGCTTCAAACTTGCGAATGTTGGGCGCAGTGACAGTGTGCAAAAGGATAGAGAGATCTTATTCCGACGCTAGCGGGAATCGACAGATGATTTGCCGTATGGTAGCTGTACATGGTATTTTTCATCCGAGACGAGAAATCCGACAGTTGATTAGCTGTACAGAGATCGTACCAGGTATTTTTTATCCGAGAGGATCATACAGCTTGCCATGGAAGGGAGCACGCATGATTGGAAGAAGGCAATAGGAAAGCAGAGGTTCGGAAGCAACAAAGCATTTCCAAACGCTTATCTGAAATTCCCACCAATGAATTACATAAGTATCTTTATCTTATTTTATGTTTTATTTATCTTCTAATTATCAAAACCTCATAACCAATTGAATCCGCCTAACTAAGATTTACGGGATGACCATAGCTTGCTTCAAGCCGACAATCTCCGTGGGATCGACCCTTACTCACGTAAGGTATTACTTGGACGACCCAGTGCACTTGCTGGTTAGTTGTGCGGAGTTGTGAGAAGTGTGAATCACAATTTCGTGCACCAAGTTTTTGGCGCCGTTGCCGGGGATTGTTTGAGTTTGAACAACTGACGGTTCATCTTGTTGCTTAGATTAGGTAATTTTATTTTATGTTTAAGCTTTTTATTTTTATTTTCGAAAATTCATTCAAAAAAAATAATATGAAAATATTTAGTTTTCTAAAAATTCATCAAAATTTTTAAGAATGAATTCCACCTTCGAGCTTCATGATGGTATGTTAAAAGCTTGGCTGGCTATTAAGCCATGTCTAATCTTTTGGACCGAAGCTTTAACTTATCTTATTCATTGGATTGTTGTATGTACTTGTTATGCTAAAGCTTGGCTGGCCATTTGGCCATGTCTAATTCTTTTGGACCGGAGCTTTAGACTAACATTGCATGAATCCTGGAATTCTTATTAAAAATTTTGAATTTCTTTATTTTCTATTTCCAAAAATTTTCGAAAAATATGCAAAAAAATTAATAAAATCATAAAAACAAAAAAATTTGTGTTTCTTGTTTGAGTCTAGTGTCAAATTTTAAGTTTGGTGTCAATTGCATGTTTTAATTTTTCTTTAATTTTCGAAAATATATGCATTGTGTTCTTCATGATCTTCAAGTTGTTCTTGATGATTTTCCTTGTTTGATCTTTAAATTTTCTTGTTTTGTGTCTTTTCTTGTTTTTCTTATGCATTTTCAAATTCATTGTGTTTAAAAGTAAAAAAATTTTTAAGTTTGGTGTCTTGCATGTGTTTCTTTTCATAAAAATTTTCAAAAAAATATGTTCTTGATGTTCATCATGATCTTCAAAGTGTTCTTGGTGTTCATCTTGACTTTCAAAGTGTTCTTGCATGCACTACTTGTTTTGATCTTAAATTTTTTATGTCATGTGTCATTTTATTGTTTTTCTCTTTCTTCATAAATTCAAATAAATCAAAAAAATATATTTTCCTTATTTCACTCATAACTTTTGAAATTTCGGGTTGACTTAGTCAAAAATTTTTAAAATTTAGTTGTTTCTTATTAGTCAAGTCAAAATTTCAATTTAAAAACTTTATCTTTTCAAATCTTTTTCAAAAATCAAATCTTTTTCATTTTTCTTCTTAATATTTTTGAAAATTTTAAAATTGATTTTCAAAATCTTTTTCTTAATTTTATTTCATAATTTTTGAAATCTTTACTAACATTAAATGTTTTGATTCAAAAATTTCAAATTTGTTACTTTCTTGTTAAGAAAGGTTCTATCTTTAAATTCTAGAATCATATCTTTTAGTATCTTGTTAGTCAAGTCATCAACTTTAATTTCAAAAATCAAATCTTTTTAATTCCCTTTTTCAATCTTTTTCAAAATAAATTTCAAATCATATCTTTTTCAAAATTTTAATTTCAAAATCTTTTTCTAACTTATCTTTTCAAAATGTATTTTCAAATCTTTTTCAATTAACTACTTGACTTTTTGTTTGATTTTAAAAGTTTACTATTTCATATCTTTTTCAAAACCACCTAACTATTTCTCTCTCTAATTTTCAAAAATAATTAACATCTTTTTCAAAAATCTTTTTAATTGACTAATTTTTTTAAATTTTATTTTATTTCTTTTAATATATTCAAATTCTAACCAATAATTAAAATAAAAGCAAAAATATTTTTCTTTTCTTTTAAACTAATATTCGAATTCTCTCCCTCTCTTCTCTTTCTATTTATTTTATTTAATCACTAACGCTTCTCTTCTACTCATAAATTCGAACCCTCTCCCTCTCTCTGTGTTCGAATTTTTCTTATTCTCACTCTACCTCATTTTTCTATTCTTCTACTCACATAAAGGAATCTCTATACTGTGACATAGAGGATTCCTCTTCTTTTCTGTTCCCTTCTTTTTCATATGAGCAGGAACAAGGATAAAGACATTCTTGTTGAAGCTGATCCTGAACATGAAAGGACTCTGAAGAGGAAGCTAAGAGAAGCTAAATCACAACACTCTGGAGAGGACCTTACAGAAATTTTCGAAAAAGAAGAAGACATGGCAGCCGAACCCAACAACAATGGTGGAGATGCAAGGAAGATGCTTGGTGACTTTACTGCACCATCTTCCGACTTCTATGGAAGAAGCATCTCAATTCCTGCAATTGGAGCAAACAACTTTGAGCTTAAGCCTTAATTAGTTTCTCTAATGCAACAGAATTGCAAATTTTATGGACATCCATTGGAAGATCCCCATCAGTTCTTAGCTGTATTCTTGCAAATCTGTGACACTGTTAAGACCAATGGGGTTAATCCCGAGGTCTACAGACTTATGCTTTTTCCCTTTGCTGTAAGAGACAGAGCTAGGATATGGTTGGATTCACAACCTAAAGAAAGCCTGAACTCTTGGGAAAAGTTGGTCAATGCTTTCTTGGCCTAATTCTTTCCACCTCAAAAGATGAGCAAGCTTAGAGTGGAAGTCCAAACCTTCAGACAGAAGGAAGGTGAATCCCTCTATGAAGCTTGGAAAAGATACAAGCAATTGATCAGAAGGCGTCCTTCTGACATGCTTTCAGAATGGAGCATCTTATAAATATTCTATGATGGTCTATCTGAATTGTCCAAGATGTCATTGGACCATTCTTCTGGTGGATCTCTTCATCTGAAGAAAATGCCTGTAGAAGCCCAGAAACTCATTAAAATGGTTGCAAATAACCAGTTCATGTACACTTCTGAAAGAAATTCTGTGAATAATGAAATGACTCAGAAGAAAAGAGTTCTTGAGATTGATACTCTGAAGGCCATATTGGCTCAGAATAAAATATTGACTCAGTAAGTCAATATGATTTCTCAGAATCTGACTGGATTGCAAGCTGCATCCGGCAGTACTAAAGAAGCTTCCTCTGATGGAGAAGCTTATGACCCTGAGAATCCTGGAATGGAAGAAGTGAATTACATGGAAGAATCCTATGGAAACACTTATAATCCTTCATGGAGGAATCATCCTAATTTCTCATGGAAGGATCAGCAGAAGCCGAATCAAGGCTTCAATAATAATAATGGTGGGAGAACTCCGTTTGGCAATAGCAAGCCTTTTCCATCATCTTCTCAGCAACAGACAGAGAATTCTAAGCAGAGCCTCTCTGACTTAGCAACCATAGTCTCTGATCTATCTAAGACCACTCTCAGTTTCATGACTGAAACAAGGTCCTCCATCAGAAATTTGGAGGCACAAGTGGGTCAGCTGAGTAAAAGAGTTACTGAACTCCCTCTAAGTACTCTCCCAAGCAATACAGAAGAGAATCCAAAGAGAGAGTGCAAGGCCATCAATATGTCCAACATGGCCGAACCTATAAAGGAGGGAAAGGCAGTGATTTCTAGCGAGGAAGACCTCAATGGACGTCTACTGGCCACTAAGGAGTTTCCTAATGAGGAACCAAAGGAATCTGAGGCTCATATAGAGACCATAGAGATTCCACTGAACTTACTGTTGCCATTCATGAGCTTTGATGAGTATTCTTCCTCTGAAGAGGATGAAAATATTGTTGAAGAACAAGTTGCTCAGTATCTAAGAGCACTCATGAAGCTGAATGCCAAGTTATTTGGTAACGAGACTTGGGAGGGTTTCCGTGCTATCAATGAACCTCCATTGCTCATCAAAGAACTGAATGCTTTGGCTCAACTGAAAATACCTCAGAAGAAACTGGATCCCGAAAAGTTCTTAATACCTTGTACCATAGGCACTATGACCTTTGAGAAGGCTCTATGTGACCTAGGGTCAGGAATAAACCTCATGCCACTCTCTTTAATGGAGAAACTAGGGATCTTTGAGGTACAAACAGCAAGATTCTCACTAGAATTGGCAGACAAATGAAGGAAACAGGCTTATGGATTTGTAACGGATGTCTTAGTGAAGGTTGAAGGCCTGTACATCCCTGCTGATTTCATAGTCCTAGACACTGGGAAGGATGATGATGAATCCATCATCCTTGGAAGACCCATCCTAGCCACAGCAAAAGCTGTGATTGATGTGGACAGAGGAGAGTTAGTCCTTCAACTGAATGAGGACTACCTTGTGTTTAAGGCTTACGGATCTTCTTCTGTAACCATGGAAAGGAAGCATGAAAAGCTTCTCTCAATACAGAGTCAAACAGAGCCCCCACACTCAACTTCTAAGTTTGGTGTTGGGAGGCTACCATTAAGCTCTGAGTCTCTATGAAGCTCTCTAAGATCTCACTGTCAAGCTATTGACATTAAAGAAGCGCTTGTTGGGAGGCAACCCAATGTTATTTAATTATATTTATTTTTATAAAAATTTGTTTTCCATTGTCATGTTATGTTTTCTTTAGGTGGATGATCATGTGGAATCACAAAGACAACTGCAGAATTAAAGCGGAATCAAAAATAGCATAAAAATAGCACACCCTGGAGGACAGGCTTACTGGCGTTTAAACGCCAGTAAGGATAGAATAATGGGCGTTTAACGCCCAGTCTAGCAGCATTCTGAGCGTTAAACGCCAGAATTGGTAGACAGACTGGCGTTTAATGCCAGAAAAGGGTGTTGGGTGTCTGGTTGGCGTTAAACGCCAGAAAAGGGCATCAGCCTGGCGTTTAACGCCAGAAAAGGTAGCAGAGTTGGCGTTAAACGCCAAAAATGGCACACAGAGGGCGTTTAAACGCCAGAAAGGTGCAGGGAGCAGAATTCCTTGACACCCCAGGATCTGTGGACCCCACAGGATCCCCACCTACCCCCACCTCTCTTTCTCTTCTCTTCCCACCTTTCCATAACACTCTTCCCCAAGGTATGAAAACTGGACGTCCTATCCTAGTTATCCTTATCAATTGTGATGAGAATTGGATTTTTCTCCTACTTTGTTAACCTCTAACTATGAAGGTAAATTAAGTGGATGAATCAATTTGATTCCTCAGGTCTTAGTCAATTCCTAAGAAAAGACTAGAATTATTGGAATTCAAATCAATAAACAAAGATAACAATTATCAATCACAAGGAGTTTGATAACTTAAGTGTCTCCAATTAATCAATTCAAGCTAAGAATGTAAAAAGCTAAATTAAAAATCATAAACTTGAAATACTTCAATTGTATTAAATAGAAAATCAATCTAAACATAAAGAGTTCATAAACCAAATTAAGAAAATAAATAAAAGGAACATTGAACCTGAAAATTGAGAAGAAGAAATCCTAAATCCTTTAAGAGGAATCCTAATCCTAAATCCTAAGAGAGAGGAGAGAGCATCTCTCTCTAAAAAATACATCTAAACCTAAAATTATGAATTATCAAAAACGTGTTCAAGTATGAATTGAGTCTCTACATGTTTCCTGGCTTTATTCTGTGTTTCTGGGCCGAAAACTGGGTCAAAACGCGACCTGAAATTACCCCCAGTGATTTCTGTTAATTCTGCAGATCGTGCTTGTCATGCGTACGGGTCACTGGCCGAATTTTCTTTCCACGCGTGCGCGTCAGGCATGCGCTCGCATCGTTGTGCAGATTCGCTTCCACGCGTACGCGTCACTGTGATTTTGTCCAAATCGCGCGCACGCGTCAGCCATGCGTGCGCGTCGCTGTTCGCTGGTTGTCTCCTTTATTTCTTGTGTTCCTTCTATTTTTGCAAGCTTCCTCTCCATTCTCTAAGCCATTCCTGCCCTGTAAAGCCTGAAACACTTAACACACGGATCACGGCATCGAATGGTATAAAGGAGAAATTAAAATACACAATTAAATGCTTTAGGAAGCAAGTTTTCAATCATAGAATAAATCCAGGAAGGAATTGTAAAACCATGCAAATCATATGAATAAGTGGGTGAAAAGCTAATAAAAACCACTCAAATTAGCACAAGATAAACCATAAAATAGTGGTTTATCAACCTCTCCACACTTAATCATTAGCATGTTCTCATGCTAAGCTCAAGGAGACAAAGAGAATGAATAAGGGACAGTAGGACTCATGAAATGCAACCTATATGTGAATGCAACTATATGCTAAAATGATTCTGCCTACTTGGTTAAAAGCAAACAAGTTCTCCAAGACAAACATAAATCAAATTCCACTAATTCAAATCGTACAATAAAAAGCAAGTAAACTTGTAAGAAGATAGCTCATGAAAGCAGGGAACATAGAATCAAGCACTGAACCCTTACTGGTAGTGTATATCACTCTAACTCTCAAGTGTCTAGGGTCAATCACTCTACTCTTCCCTATTCATGCTCTCTAGATTTTGTTCTTCATCTAACCAATCAACAAATATTTAGCACATCAATGCAAACATCATGAGGTCTTTTCAGGGTTGTAATAGGGCTGAGGTAAAGGGAAGGATACATGTATGGCCAAGTGAGCTGAAATATGAATTTTTGACTAACCTAAGCTCTCACCTAACATACATATATTCTATATACTTTTAAATTCATGCCTAGCTACCCATAATTCCCACTTTTGTATCACATACTCATGTACCAAATTTTTGATATTTCTTTACTTTTATCACATGTGCATTGATCTTTCTATTAAAGCTTAACATTGGGGTAATTTTGTCCCCTTATTTGTTTCCCTTTTTTTTTTAGAGAAATAAACATAACTTATCAATGCACATAGATTTTCCATTATTTAATTAATTTGGTTTTTTTATGAGTAGGTTCCCAAATTTTCAATATTCAAATAAATTAGAAACATGATACATTCCCTTATTAACCCATGTTCCCATAGTTTCCCCACACTTAGTTAATGCACAATCTCTATCTTAAGCTAACCAAAGATTCAATTGGGGTGTTTAATTGTTTTCCTGCTTAAGGCTAGTGATGTGGTTATAGAACAGAAGGAGATTAAAAAGCTCAAAGTGGCTAACAATAGTGACATAAAAGGGTAGGCTTATTTGGGATAAGTGAGCAAAAACAAGTAGTGGCCTCAATCATATGCAAGCATGTAAATATACTAAATAATGGACATATAGAATGGAACAAAATCTAGATTGCAGTTATAGAGAAGAAAACACACAAGAATAAAATGTTATGGTTAAATAATGTAACCATATAAATAAGCTCAAAATCTCACTGGTTTTGTGTTCTTTGGCTTAAAAACCATGTTCCAAATACAACTTCAAACAAGTTTAACACAAAAATTTTGATTTTAAATTAGTGAAAATTTTCAAAAATAGGGTCCTAGAAAGAAATTTATTATTTTTCAACCAAGTAGTACTTAAATGCAAACAATCAACTACACATGCAATCTATTATGCGATGCAACAATGAACTAATAAAGAAAATAAGACATTGGTGTTGAGAAGAAAATAACTAACCCATGGAGATCGGTATCGACCTCCCCACACTTGAAGATTGCACCGTCCTCGGTGCATGCTAAGATGTGCAAGTCGACGGGCTGCTACAACTGATGCTTTTCTCTAGAGATTGTGCAGATAGACTTGTCTGTTGCCCCATATAGAAGTTTCTTTTTCCCTTTCTCGGTGGCCAGCTTGAAAGAAGAAGAAAAAGAAGAAAAAGTAACCCAGAAATAAAGATAAGAAAATAAATAAAGTCTGGGTAGGTTAATGCCAAATAATGAGGGTCTCAATTACATGGTAGCTACAACATGCGAGTGAGAAAATAATAGAAGCACATGGCATACCAGTGGTGCAGAAGTTGCAACAATAGGGGAGAGAGTATGTGTAATGCAAGATAGTGTAAGTTCATGTCAATGCAAGATAATATAAGTATCATGAAGGAGTAGCATTGACTTATGAAGAATAATACCCAGTCAGAGTAAAACAAGTCATGAAGCACCAGAATAATTCAAGAAAAGATGCAATAGTTGAATAAGAAAATCTTAACACCAATGGAAAAATAATAAATTTAGAAAAGAAAATAAAAATATGCGCAAAATTAAAATGCAATGAATGAAAGTATGCAAATAAATTAAATAAAAGATAGAAGAAAGAAATAAGAAGGGGAAAGAAAAAATTAGGATTTGGGGAAGAAAAGATAAGATATTTGGCGTTGATTTGGATAAGCTGTGCGGCGCAGATGACGCGGACGCACGGAGCATGTGTTCGTGTGGTTTGTGATAATTTCAGGTGATGCAGACGCGTAGGTCACGCGTTCGCGTGACTTGATTTGTGCTATTGGCGCGAGTGCAGCCTCGCGTTCGTGCAACTCTCTGTTTTAAATGCAGTTTGCCAAAAATCTGGATGACGCGTTCGCATGGGTGACGCGATTGCGTGAATGGATATATTTTGAAAATGATGCGGACGCGTGGGGCACGCGTTTGCGTGGTAGGGCTTGTGCTTCTAGCATGGTTCCAGCCTCACTCCATCATAACTCTCTGCCATACACCTCTTTACGTCGATTTTACAGGGGCACGCGTTCGCATGGGAGGCTTATTTCCTATATGACGCGGCCGCGTGAGTGACGCGGTCGCGTGGGCATGTTTGTGCCTAAGGCACGCCTCTAGCCACGCTCTCGCGTGACATTCTGTTCAATTTTCTTTTCTTCCGAACGCACCTATGACGCGGACGCGTCAGCGACGCTTACGCGTCGCGTGCGTTTTTATATATATGTGCAGAATGCAGATGAAAAATGCAGGTGAATATGCAGAAATTATGAATGAACACTAATAAAAATAAAATAAAATAAAATAAAATAAAACGAAGAATAAAACGAAATAAAATAAAACGATGACTGAAAAAGAATGATCATGCCATGGTGGGTTGTCTCCCACCTAGCACTTTTAGTTAAATTCCTTAAGTTGGACATTTGGTGAGCTCCCTGTCATGGTGGCTTATACTTGAACTCATCCAGGAATCTCCACCAATGTTTGTAATTCCAATGGCCTCCGGGATCCCAAACTAGTTGCATAAATCCTTCAAGTAGTCTAAAGTAAGTGACAAGGCCCCAAAAGTGTTGATTGCTAGAATGAATTCCGAGGTCCTAGACCTTACTTTTACACCCGTCTTCTTGTTGATCATCATGATTCCATCCGAGTGGCACGCAGTTTGAATTCTCACTGAAACATCCAAACAGCTTCCTAGACCCATTCAATTGAGAATTTTACCAACCTTTGTACTTCAATTTGGAGCATGCAACCATATTGAACCTTGCATGATATTTCCTACCACTAACCATCTCCTACTTGCTCTTATAGCCACAAAGAGCTCTAAGCTGACCATCTGTTTCAAGCAAAGCATATTCAAGTGAGCTAATTAAGCTTAGAGATGAGAGATTTACCCACTTGAATGAAGGGATGGATGGTGATGGCTTTGGGGGAGAGGTCTCCAACAACTTTGGCAAGGTGATTTCTAGCTCCATTCCCTTGGGCTCTTCTTTGACAACTTTCACCTCTTTGCAAGCTTCTTCAATATCAACCTCTTCCTCTTGGTAGCTTTCTTCCAATTTAATCTTTTCTGCATTGCCTACCAAGAGCACGGGAGGCTGTGCTTCTTCTTCTTTAGTCTCCATCTCCTGATCAACCTCTGTAAAGTCTTCAACCATGATCTGCCTTGGAGGTTGTACGCCATCCTCAACATCAACATCAAACATCTTGGAAGGAGGCTCTATGACTGGACTTTCACATGGAGGTTCAGCATCTCCTATGTCTGCAACCACTTTTTCCTCTTTAATAATTGCTGCTTTGTCCATTTGTTCAAGTATAAAATCGTACTCCGCCTTGATGATTTCCTTTTCATGACAACTCCTTTCAACTATTCTTTCATCTTCAAAGGTCTCTCCTACAGTTGCCCTCAGGACCTCCTCTAGCTTCTTATGAAGTATGGATTTGCAAAGATGATTCTTTTTTTCTTGTTCCATGTCAATAGCATTACTGGGATCATCTTGCTCTTGGATTGATGAATGTGGGTGCTCTACCATGGAGGGTGGTGATGGGCTGGAGAGATCATTATGTGGTTGAAAAAGGAGTGCACTATTACTTGAGGGCTGATTGTTGGAGGTATTCGATGGTCCAATCTGAGAGATGAGAGCGTGTATAGCAGAGGTCAGATTGACAAGCGTGCTTTCCA
Source organism: Arachis hypogaea (assembly GCF_003086295.3). NCBI lineage: Eukaryota > Viridiplantae > Streptophyta > Magnoliopsida > Fabales > Fabaceae > Arachis > Arachis hypogaea. Next base: position 131,505,140 of record NC_092046.1, read on the forward strand.
GGGTCTTTTGTCCTTGTGCATAATTTTGAAGCATCTCGTCATAGGAAGTTGAAGGGGGCAATCGTTTTGGGATTGGGGTGGTCTTATGTATGGTTCATATGGGTCATATGGTGGTTGATATTGTGGATATGGGTTAGGGTCATATGGTGGTGTTTGGTGGTAAGGGATTTGTGAGTATGGTGGTTCAAAATTAAGTGGAGGAGGGGGTTCATAGGTATTTTGTGGTGGGTGTTGATTGTCACGAAGAGGTCTACCATAGCCATTGTCTTGGTGCGTATCATAGAATGGTTGTCGATAGTGCCTTGGAGGTTGTTGTTGCCAAGAGGGTTGATCAAATCCTTGTGGCTCCTCCCATCTTTGATTGTCCCATCCATGACCCAAGCTTTCATTGTAATCTCCTCTTCCTATAACATGATTGTAACCAAACTCATAGCCAAAGGGGTGAGAATTCATAGTAGCTAATAAAAATTAAAAACAAAAATAAAAACAAATAAACAAGCAAAAAGAAAATATTTACAATAACCAATAACAAGGCACACGTTCACAATTTCCCGGCAACGGCACCATTTTTGACGATCGGATTTCTATCGGTAAAGAAATTCACAAATATAATCGCGTTGTAAGTATAGTTTCTAAATCAACAGGAAATCCTTTCGTACAAAAGTTTTGGTTGTCACTTAAGCAAACCCAATAAAATTGATAACCGAGTATTTAAACCTCGGGTCGTCTCTCAAGGAATTGCAGGGAGGTGTAGTTATTATTGGTTATGAAAAACAATATTTTTGGGTTTTTGAAAGGTTTGAACATGAAAAATAAATTGCAGGAAAATAAGATAGTAACTAATAAAGTTCTTAGCAAGGTATGAAAACTGGACGTCCTATCCTAGTTATCCTTATCAATTGTGATGAGAATTGGATTTTTCTCTCACTTTGTTAACCTCTAGCTATGAAGGTAAGTTAAGTGGATGAATCAATTTGATTCCTCAGGTCCTAGTCAATTCCTAAGAAATGACTAGAGTTATTGGAATTCAAATAAATCAGCAAAGATAACAATTATCAATCACAAGGAGTTTGATAACTCAAGTGTCTCCAATTAATCAATTCAAGCTAAGAATGTAAATAGCTAAATTAAAAATCATAAACCTGAAATACCTGATGAGCGGATAATTTATACGCTTTTTGACATTGTTTTTAGTATGTTTTTAGTAGGATCTAGTTACTTTTAGGGATGTTTTTATTAGTTTTTATGTTAAATTCACATTTCTGGACTTTACTATGAGTTTGTGTGTTTTTCTGTAATTTCAGGTATTTTCTGGCTGAAATTGAGGGACTTGAGCAAAAATCAGATTCAGAGGTTGAAGAAGGACTGCTGATGCTGTTGGATTCTGACCTCCCTGCACTCAAAGTAGATTTTCTGGAGCTATAGAACTCGAAATGGCGCGCTTCCAATTGCGTTGGAAAGTAGACATCCAGGGCTTTCCAGCAATATATAATAGTCCATACTTTGGCCAAGAATAGACGATGTAAACTGGCGTTCAACGCCAGCCTTCTGCCCAAATCTGGCGTCCAGCGCCAGAAAAGGATCCAAAACCAGAGCTGAACGCCCAAACTGGCACAGAAACTGGCGTTCAACTCCACAAATGGCCTCTACACGTGCTACACTTAAGCTCAGCCCAAACACACACCAAGTGGGCCCAGGAAGTGGATTTATGCATCAATTACTCACTCAAGTAAACCCTAGTGACTAGTTTATTATAAATAGGACCTCTTACTATTGTATTAGACGTCTTTTTGACCATCTTTGATCAGTTGTATGCTATCTTAGATCACGTTTAGGGGGCTGGCCATCTCGGCCATGCCTGGACCTTCACTTATGTATTTTCATACGGTAGAGTTTCTACACTCCATAGATTAAGGTGTGGAGCTCTGCTGTTCCTCAAAGATTAATGCAAAGTACTACTGTTTTCTATTCAATTCTTCTTATTTCGCTTCTAAGATATCCATTCGCACCCAAGAACGTGATGAAGGTGATGATTATGTGTGACGCTCATCACCATCTCCCCTATGAACACGTGCCTAACAAACACTTCCGTTCTACATGAAATAAGCTAGAATGAATATCTCTTAGATCTCTTAACCGGAATCTTCGTGGCGTAAGCTAGAATGATGGCGGCATTCAAGAGAATCCGGAAAGTCTAAACCTTGTCTGTGGTATTCCGAGTAGGATTCAATATTGAATGACTGTGACGAGCTTCAAACTCGCGATTGTTGGGCGTTAGTGACAGACGCAAAAGGAGGGTGAATCCTATTCCAGCATGATCGAGAACCGACAGATGAATAGCCGTGCCGTGACAGGGTGCGTGAGCATATTATTCACTGAGAGGAGGGGATGTAGCCACTGACGACGGTGATGCCCTTGCATAAAGCCAGCCATGGAAAGGAGTAAGACTGATTGGATGAAGATAGCAGGAAAGCAGAGGTTCAGAGGAATGAAAAGCATCTCCATTCGCTTATCTGAAATTCCTACCAATGATTTACATAAGTATCTCTATCCCTATTCTATTATTTATTATTCGAAAACATCTTCATCACTTTATATCTGCCTGACTGAGATTTACAAGGTGACCATAGCTTGCTTCATACCAACAATCTCCGTGGGATTCGACCCTTACTCACGTAAGGTATTACTTGGACGACCCAGTGCACTTGCTGGTTAGTTGTATCGAAGTTGTGACAAATTATGAGTGTGTAATCACGATTACGCGCACCAAGTTTTTGGCGCCGTTGCCGGGGACTTAATTGTTCCTGTTTGGCGCCAAGAATCGTCTGAGATCCCAATCCCGCCAAGTTGCTCACGTTGCCAGGGATTGTTCGAGCCTGGACATCACAATTTCGTGCACCAAGTTTTTGGCGCCGTTGCCGGGGATTGTTCGTGTTTGGACAACTGACGGTTCATCTTGTTGCTCAGATTAGGTAATTTTCTTTTTGTTTTGTTTTCAAAAATTTTTCAAAAAGCTTTCAAAAATTTTTCTTTTGTTTTCGAAAAAAAAAAAAAAAATAAAAAATTATAAAAATGTTTTCAAAAATTTATTCAAGATTTTTAAGAATGAATTCTAGTGTTTCATGAAGCATGTGAAGCCTGGCTGGCTGTAAAGCCATGTCTAAATTCTTTTGGACTGAGGCTTCCAAACCATCAGAGGTAAGTTACATACTTGATAAATGATGAGCAGCAATTTGTTATCAAGATCAATATACTCTGGTGTTAAATGCTGAAGCTTGGCTGGCCATTGGCCATGTCTAGTGTTTTGGACTGGAGGTTTCATTGAAAGCTTGGCTGGCTAGTGAGCCATGTCTAATTCCTGGACTGAAGCTTTAGACTAAGAATGCAAGATTCCTGGAATTCATATTAAAAATTTTGGAATCCTTATTTTTCTTTTTCAAGACTATTTTCGAAAAATATAAAATAAAAATCCAAAAAAATTAGAAAATCATAAAAATCAAAAATATTTTTTGTTCTTGTTTGAGTCTTGAGTCATATCATAAGTTTGGTGTCACTTGCATATGCATCTTGCATTTTTCGAAAATTTCATGCATTTATAGTGTTCTTCATGATCTTCAAGTTGTTCTTGGTAAGTCTTCTTGTTTGATCTTGATGATTTTTTGTTTTGTGTCTTTTCATGTTTTTCATATGCATTCTTGAATTCTTAGTGTCTAAGCATTAAAGAATTCTAAGTTTGGTGTCTTGCATGTTTTCTTTGCATTAAAAATTTTTCAAAATTGTGTCTATGATGTTCATCTTGACATTCATAGTGTTCTTGGTGTTCATCTTGACATTCATAGCATTCTTGCATGCATTCATTGTTTTGATCTAAAAATTTCATGCATTGCATAATTTTCATGTTTTTCATAAAAATTTCAAAAATCAAAAAAATATCTTTTCCTTTTTTCTCTCATCAAATTCGAAAATTAGAGTTGACTTTTTCAAAAATTTTTAAAAATCAAGTTGTTTCTTATGAGTCAAATCAAATTTTCAATTTGAAAATCTTATCTTTTTTAAAATCTTCAAAAATCAAATCTTTTTCAAATTTCTTAGTTATTTTCGAAAAATCCATAAATATTTTTCAAAAATCTTTTTCTTATTTTTATAACAAATTTTCGAAAATAACATAATCAATTAATGTTTTGATTCAAAAATTTGAAGTTTGATTCAAACTTTGAGTTCTAGAATCATATCTTGTGATTTCTTATGAATCAAGTCATTAATTGAGATTTAAAAAAAAAATCAAATCTTTTTCAAAACTAATTTCAATCATATCTTTTCAAAAATATCTTCTTATCTTATCTTTTTCAAAAAAATATCTTTCCTAACCTCCTAACTTCTTATCTTTTCAAAATTTGTTTCAACTAACTAACTAACTTTTTGTTTGTTTCTTAACTTTTTCAAAACTACCTAACTAACTCTCTCTCTCTCATTTTCAAAAATATCTTCCCTCTTTTTCAAATATTTCTTTTTAATTAACTAATTATTTTTATCTTTTATTTTTTATTTCAAAAATTTTCGAAAATTACTAACATTTTTTCAAAAACCATTTTTCAAAAATCACTAACTCTTTTTCAAAATAATTTTCGAAAATTATCCCTCCCCCATCTCATTCTATTTATTCATTCATATCCTAACATCTCATCTCACATCTCTTCCATCCGTACAGTTGTGTTTCTTCCTTTACATCACATTCTTTGTCTCCCCCTCTTTTCTTCCACTCACAAAGGGATCCCTATACTGTGGTATAAAGGATCTCTATTATTATTATTATTTTTCTGTGCCTTCTTCTTTGTCATATGAGCAGGAGCAAGGACAAGAACATTCTTGTGGAAGCAGATCCAGAACCTGAAAGGACTCTGAAGAGAAAATTAAGAGAAGCTAAAATACAACAATCCAGAGATAACCTTTCAAAAATTTTCGAACAGGCAGAGGAGATGGCAGCCGAAAATAATGATAATGTAAGGAAGATGCTTGGTGACTTTACTGCACCTAATTCCAATCTACATGGAAGAAGCATCTCCATTCCTGCCATTGGAGCAAACAACTTTGAGTTGAAACCTCAATTAGTTTCTCTGATGCAGCAGAACTGCAAGTTTTATGGACTTCCATCTGAAGATCCTTTTCAGTTCTTAACTGAATTCTTGCAGATATGTGATACTGTTAAGACTAATGGAGTAGATCCTGAAGTCTACAGGCTCATGCTTTTCCCTTTTGCTGTAAGAGACAGAGCTAGATTATGGTTGGACTCTCAACCCAAAAACAGCCTGAACTCTTGGGATAAGCTGGTCACGGCTTTCTTAGCCAAGTACTTTCCTCCTCAAAAGCTAAGCAAGCTTAGAGCTGATGTTCAAACCTTCAGACAGAAAGAAGGTGAATCCCTCTATGAAGCTTGGGAAAGATACAAACAGTTGACCAAAAAGTGTCCTTCTGACATGCTTTCAGAATGGACCATCCTGGATATATTCTATGATGGTTTATCTGAGCTATCAAAGATGTCACTGGACACCTCTGCAGGTGGATCCATTCACCTAAAGAAAACGCCTGCAGAAGCTCAAGAACTCATTGACATGGTTGCTAATAACCAGTTCATGTACACTTCTGAAAGGAATCCTGTGAGTAATGGGACGCCTATGAAGAAGGGAGTTCTTGAAGTTGATACTCTGAATGCCATATTGGCTCAGAATAAAATATTGACTCAGCAAGTCAATATGATCTCTCAGAGTCTGCATGGAATGCAAGCTGCATCCAACAGTACTCAAGAGGCTTCTTCTGAAGAAGAAACTTATGATCCTGAGAACCCTGCAATAGTAGAGGTAAATTACTTAGGTGAACCTTATGGAAACACCTATAACTCAACATGGAGAAATCATCCAAATTTCTCATGGAAGGATCAAAAGCCTCAACAAGGCTTTAATAATGGTGGAAGAAACAGGTTTAGCAATAGCAAGCCTTTTCCATCATCAACTCAGCAACAGACAGAGAACTCTGAACAAAATGCTTCTAATTTAGCAAATCTAGTCTCTGATCTATCTAAGGCCACTGTAAGTTTCATGAATGAAACAAGGTCTTCCATTAGAAATCTGGAAGCACAAGTGGGCCAGCTGAGTAAAAGGATCACTGAAATCCCTCCTAGTACTCTCCCAAGCAATACAGAAGAGAACCCAAAAGGAGAGTGCAAGGCCATTGACATAAGCGCCATGGCCGAACCTCTGAGGAGAGGAGAGGACGTGAATCCCAAGGAGGAGGACCTCCTGGGACGTCCAGTGATCAATAAGGAGCTTCCCTCCGAGGAACCAAAGGACTCTGAGGCTCATCTAGAGACCATAGAGATTCCATTGAACCTCCTTATGCCCTTCATGAGCTCTGATGAGTATTCCTCTTCTGAAGAGAATGAGGATGTCACTGAAGAGCAAACTGCCAAGTTTCTTGGTGCAATCATGAAGCTGAATGCCAAATTGTTTGGCATTGATGCTTGGGAAGTTGAACCTCCCTTGTTCATCAATGAACTAAGTGATCTGGATCAACTGACATTGCCTCAGAAGAGACAGGATCCTGGAAAGTTCATAATACCCTGTACCATAGGCACCATGATCTTTAAGGCTCTGTGTGACCTTGGTTCAGGAATAAACCTCATGCCCCTCTCTGTAATAGAGAAACTAGGAATCTATGGGGTGCAAGCTGCTAAAATCTCACTAGAGATGGCAGACAGCTCAAGAAGACAGGCTTATGGACAAGTAGAGGACGTGTTAGTAAAGGTTGAGGGCCTTTACATACCTACTGATTTCATAGTCCTGGATACTGGAAAGGAAGAGGATGAATCCATCATCCTAGGAAGACCTTTCCTGGCCACAGCAAGAGCTGTGATTGATGTTGACAGAGGTGAAATAGTCCCTCAATGGAATGACAACTCCCTTGTATTCAAAACTCAAGGATCTCCCTCTGCAACCATGGAGAGGAAGCTTGAAAAGCTTCTCTCAAAGCAGAGTCAACCAAAGCCCCCACAGTCAAACTCTAAGTTTGGTGTTGGGAGGTCACAACCAAACTCTAAGTTTGGTGTTGAACTCCCATATCCAAACTCTAAGTTTGGTGTTGGAGAGTCTCAACAAAGCTCTGCACATCTGTGAGGCTCCATGAGAGCCCACTGTCAAGCTATTGACATTAAAGAAGCGCTTGTTGGGAGGCAACCCAATGTTTATATAATTCTTATTTTTATTGTTTTTCATGTTTTCTTAGGTTCATGATCATGTGGAGTCACAAAATAAATAGAAAAATTGAAAACGGAATCAAAAACAGCAGAAGAAAAATCACACCCTGGAGGAGCATCTGTCTGGCATTCAGCGCCAGAACAGAGCATGGTGCTGGCGCTGAACGCCCAAAATGGGCAGCTTCTGGGCACTGAACACCAGAACAGGCATGGTTCTGGCGTTCAACGCCAGAAATGGCACACAAATGGGCATTGAACGCCCAAAATGGCCACCAACCTGGCGCTGAACGCCCAGAGTTGGGTACAAAGGCATTTTTACATGCCTAATGGGTGCAGGGATGTAAATCCTTGAACACCTCAGGATCTGTGGACCCCACAGGATCTACTCAGGATCTGTGGACCCCACAGGATCCACTCAGGATCTGTGGACCCCACAGGATCCCCACCTACCTCCACTCACTTCTTCTCACCACTCTCTTTTACACAACCCCATAAACACTCTTCCCCAAAAACCCTTCACCAATCACCTCAAACTCTCTTCCCCATCACCTCTTCACCACTCACATCCATCCACTCTTCCCCATAAACCTACCTCATAAACTCCACCTACCTTCAAAATTCAAAACCAATTTCCCACCCAAACCCACCCATATAGCCGAACCTTAACCCCCTCCCTTCCCTATATAAAGACCTCCATTCTTCATCAAATTCACACAACACACCCCTCTACACTCCTCTTGGCCGAAACCACATCTCCCTCTCCCTCTCCTCCATTTCTTCTTCTTCTTCATCTATTCTTTTGTTTATTGCTTGAGGGCGAGCAATATTCTAAGTTTGGTGTGGTAAAAGCATAGCTTTTTTGTTTTTCCATTACCATTGATGGCATCTAAGACCGGAGAATCCTCTAGAAGAGGGAAAGGGAAGACAAGAGCTTCCACATCCGAGTCATGGGAGATGGAAAGGTTCATCTCCAAAGCCCATCAAGACCACTTCTATGATGTTGTGGCCAAGAAGAAGGTGATCCCTGAGGTCCCTTTCAAACTCAAAAGAAATGAGTATCCGGAGATCCGACATGAAATTCAAGGAAGAGGTTGGGAAGTTCTAACAAATCCCATCCAACAAGTCGGCATCCTAATGGTTCAAGAATTCTATGCCAATGCATGGATCACCAAGAACCATGATCAAAGTAAGAACCCGGATCCAAAGAACTATGTTACAATGGTTCGGGGGAAATACTTAGATTTTAGTCCGGAAAATGTGAGGTTGGCGTTCAACTTGCCAAACATGGAAGAGAACGCACGCCCCTACACAAGGAGAGTCAACTTTGATCAAAGGTTGGACCAAGTCCGTATGGACATATGTGTAGAAGGAGCTCAATGGAAGATTGACTCCAAAGGCAAGCCGGTTCAACTAAGAAGATTGGACCTCAAGCCTATAGCTAGAGGATGGTTGGAGTTTATTCAATGCTCAATCATTCCCACTAGTAACCGGTCTGAAGTTACTATAGACCGGGCCATCATGATCCATAGCATCATGATTGGAGAAGAGCTGGAAGTTCATGAGATTATACCTCAAGAACTCTACAAGGTGGCTGACAAGTCCTCCACTATGGCAAGGTTAGCCTTTCCCCACCTCATTTGCCACCTATGCAATTCAGCTGGGATTGACATAGAGGGAGATAGCCTCATCAAAGAGGACAAGCCCATCACTAAGAAAAAGATAGAGCAAGCAAGAGAGCCCAGTCATGGAGCTCAAGAGGCGCAAGAAGCTCATCACCATGAGATTCCGGAAATGCCTCAAATGCACTTTCCTCCACAAAACTATTGGGAGCAAATCAACACCTCCCTAGAAGAATTGAGTTCCAATATGGGACAACTAAGGGTGGAACATCAAGAGCACTCCATCATGCTTCATGAAATAAGAGAAGATCAAAAAGCAATGAGGGAGGAGCAACAAAGACAAGGAAGAGACATAGAAGAGCTCAAGGACATCATTGGTTCCTCAAGAAGGAAACGCCACCATCACTAAGGTGGATTCATTCCTTGTTCTTGCTTTCTCTGTTTTTCGTTTTCTATGTTATGTGCTTATCTATGTTTGTGCCTTCATTACATGATCGTTAGTAGTTAGTAACTTTGTCTTAAAGTTATGAATGTCCTATGAATCCATCACCTCTCTTAAATGAAAAATGTTTTAATTCAAAAGAACAAGAAGTACATGAGTTTCGAATTTATCCTTGAACTTAGCTTAATTATATTGATGTAGTGACAATGCTTCTTGTTTTCTGAATGAATGCTTGAACAGTGCATATGTCTTTTAAAGTTGTTGTTTAAGAATGTTAAATATGTTGGCTCTTGAAAGAATGATGACTAGGAGACATGTTATTTGATAATCTGAAAAATCATAAAAATGATTCTTGAAGCAAGAAAAAGCAGCAAAGAACAAAGCTTGCAGAAAAAAAAAAGAGGGCGAAAAAAATAGAAAAAAAAAAGAAAGAAAAAGAAAAAGCAAGCAGAAAAAGCCAATAACCCTTAAAACCAAAAGGCAAGGGCAAATAAAAAGGATCCCAAGGCTTTGAGCATCAGTGGATAGGAGGGCCTAAAGGAATAAAATCCTGGTCTAAGCGGCTAAACCAAGCTGTCCCTAACCATGTGCTTGTGGCGTGTAGGTGTCAAGTGAAAACTTGAGACTGAGCGGTTAAAGTCAAGGTCCAAAGCAAAAGAAGAGTGTGCTTAAGAACCCTGGACACCTCCAATTGGGGACTTTAGCAAAGCTGAGTCACAATCTGAAAAGGTTCACCCAATTATGTGTCTGTGGCATTTATGTATCCGGTGGTAATACTGGAAAACAAAGTGCTTAGGGCCACGGCCAAGACTCATAAAGAAGCTGTGTTCAAGAATCATCATACTGAACTAGGAGAGTCAATAACACTATTCGAAATCTGAAGTTCCTATAGATGCCAATCATTCTGAACCTCAATGGATAAAGTGAGATGCCAAAACTATTCAAGAGGCAAAAAGCTATAAGTCCCGCTCATATGATTGAAGCTCTGTTTCATTGATAGTTTGGAATTTATAGTATATTCTCTTCTTTTTATCCTATTTGATTTTCAGTTGCTTGGGGACAAGCAACAATTTAAGTTTGGTGTTGTGATGAGCGGATAATTTATACGCTTTTTGACATTGTTTTTAGTATGTTTTTAGTAGGATTTAGTTACTTTTAGGGATGTTTTCATTAGTTTTTATGTTAAATTCACATTTCTGGACTTTACTATGAGTTTGTGTGTTTTTCTGTAATTCCAGGTATTTTCTGGCTGAAATTGAGGGACTTGAACAAAAATCAGATTCAGAGGTTGAAGAAGGACTGCTGATGCTGTTGGATTCTGACCTCCCTGCACTCAAAGTGGATTTTCTGGAGCCACAGAACTCGAAATGGCGCGCTTCTAATTGCGTTGGAAAGTAGACATCCAGGGCTTTCCAGCAATATATAATAGTCTATACTTTGGCCAAGAATAGACGACGTAAACTGGCGTTCAACGCCAGCCTTCTGCCCAAATCTGGCGTCCAGCGCCAGAAAAGGATCCAAAACCAGAGCTGAACGCCCAAACTGGCACAGAAACTGGCGTTCAACTCCACAAATGGCCTCTGCACGTGCTACACTTAAGCTCAGCCCAAACACACACCAAGTGGGCCCAGGAAGTGGATTTATGCATCAATTACTCACTCAAGTAAACCCTAGTGACTAGTTTATTATAAATAGGACCTCTTACTATTGTATTAGACGTCTTTTTGACCATCTTTGATCAGTTGTATGCTATCTTAGATCACGTTTAGGGAGCTGGCCATCTCGGCCATGCCTGGACCTTCACTTATGTATTTTCATACGGTAGAGTTTCTACACTCCATAGATTAAGGTGTGGAGCTCTGCTGTTCCTCAAAGATTAATGCAAAGTACTACTGTTTTCTATTCAATTCTTCTTATTTCGCTTCTAAGATATCCATTCGCACCCAAGAACGTGATGAAGGTGATGATTATGTGTGACGCTCATCACCATCTCCCCTATGAACACGTGCCTAACAAACACTTCCGTTCTACATGAAATAAGCTAGAATGAATATCTCTTAGATCTCTTAACCGGAATCTTCGTGGCGTAAGCTAGAATGATGGCGGCATTCAAGAGAATCCGGAAAGTCTAAACCTTGTCTGTGGTATTCCGAGTAGGATTCAATGATTGAATGACTGTGACGAGCTTCAAACTCGCGATTGTTGGGCGTTAGTGACAGATGCAAAAGGAGGGTGAATCCTATTCCAGCATGATCGAGAACCGACAGATGAATAGCCGTGCCGTGACAGGGTGCGTGAGCATATTATTCACTGAGAGGAGGGGATGTAGCCACTGACAACGGTGATGCCCTTGCATAAAGCCAACCATGGAAAGGAGTAAAACTGATTGGATGAAGATAGCAGGAAAGCAGAGGTTCAGAGGAATGAAAAGCATCTTCATTCGCTTATCTGAAATTCCTACCAATGATTTACATAAGTATCTCTATCCCTATTCTATTATTTATTATTCGAAAACATCTTCATCACTTTATATCTGCCTGACTGAGATTTACAAGGTGACCATAGCTTGCTTCATACCAACAATCTCCGTGGGATTCGACCCTTACTCACGTAAGGTATTACTTGGACGACCCAGTGCACTTGCTGGTTAGTTGTATCAAAGTTGTGACAAATTATGAGTGTGTAATCACGATTACACGCACTAAGTTGCTCATGTTGCCAGGGATTGTTCGAGCCTGGACATCACAATTTCGTGCACCAATACCTCAATTGTATTAAATAGAAAATCAATCTAAACATAAAGAGTTCATAAATCAAATTGAGAAAATAAATAAAAGGAACATTGAACCTGGAAATTGAGAAGAAGAAATCCTAAATCATTTAAGAGGAATCCTAATCCTAAATCCTAAGAGAGAGGAGAGAGACTCTCTCTAAAAACTACATCTAAACCTAAAATTATGAATTATCAAAAATGTGTTCAAGTATGAATTGAGTCTCTACATGTATCCTGGCTTTATTCTGCGTTTCTGGGCCAAAAACTGGGTCAAAACACGGCCCAAAATCGCCCCTAGCGATTTCTGTTAATTCTGTAGATCGCGCTTGTCACGTGTACGCGTCACTAGCCGAATTTCCTTTCCACGCGTGCGCGTCAGGCATGCACTCGCGTCGTTGTGCAGATTCGCTTCCACGCATACGCGTCAGGCAGGCGTACGCGTCGCTGTGATTTTGTCCAAATCGCACACACGCATCAGCCATGCGTGCGCGTCTCTGTTCGCTAGTTGTCTCCTTTATTTCTTGTGTTCCTTCCATTTTTGCAAGCTTCCTCTCCATTCTCTAAGCCATTCCTACCTTGTAAAGCCTGAAACACTTAACACACGGATCACGGCATCAAATGGTATAAAGGAGAAATTAAAATACACAATTAAAAGCTTTAGGAAGCAAGTTTTCAATCATAGAATAAATCCAGGAAGGAATTGTAAAACCATGCAAATCATATGAATAAGTGGGTAAAAAGCTGATAAAAACCACACAAATTAGCACAAGATAAACCATAAAATAGACGTTTATCAGCCACCAAGAAAGAAGGGAAAAGCTTCAAAATGGGACAACAAGAAAGTCCCTCCACACAACTTTTTGAAGAAACTCATCAGTTGTAGCAACCCATCCACCTTGCTCTTCTTTGCATGCACCGAGGACGGTGCAAATTTCTAAGTGTGGGGAGGTCGAGGACCGACCTCCGTGGCTAACTACTCCCTTTTTTCAACACCAATGCTTGATTTTATTTATTAGATAGTTGTTGCATTGCATGATAGGTTGCATGATAGTTAGAGTTTGTATATATACCACGTCTTTTTATGTTAGGACTACTTGGTTGAAGTGATGATTTCTCGTCCAAGAAAACTGTTTTAGGGCACCCTACCAATTTGAAAAAAATTTGTGTGAACTAGCTTGAAGAATTTACTTTGGAACATGGTTTTTGAGCTAAGAACACACAAGCATGTGAGTTTTGAGCCCAATGGTGTGGTTACATCTTATAACCACTATTTTCATTCTTGTGTGTATTATTCTCTTTCTATGATTATAATCCTTGATTTGTTTGATTCTATATGTCCATTATTTTGTGTATGAATGCATTTATATGATTGAGGCCCTCATTTCAAATAGCTCACTTACCCAAATGGCCTTATCCTTTTATCCATCTTTGTTAGTCAATTTTGAGCCTATGCTAAATCCCTTTTATTCTTAATTTTAGCACATCACTACCCCAAAGTGAAAAATAATAAATATCCTTAATTTGGATCTTTGATTAGCTTAGGCTAGTGAGAGTATTTATCATTTAAGTGTGGGAAAGCTTGGGAACAATGGTTAAGATAAAAGAGTGTTTTTTGTATTTTTATTGAAAATATTGAGAATTGGGTACATACTCATGCGTTGAATATTTAAACCATATGCATTGATGCTCTTGTATATATTTTAGCTTGAAAAGAAAAAAATGATAAAGAAAAAGAAAAAAATATAAAAAGAAAAAAATAAAATAGAAAAAGAAAAAGGAACCAATAAAACGGGGACAAAAATACCCCAAAGCAAGGTAATAATAACAACACATATGGAATGTGAATTGAAGAGAATGCATGAGTATGTGAAAAAAGTGGGAATCATGGGTAGCTAGGTAGTATATTAGAATTGTATAGGTTGTTATATGTGTTTGGTGAGAGCTTAGGTTAATCAAAGGTGCAAATTTCAAGCTCACTTAGCCATATAAAACCCTACCTTGACCCTAGCCCCATTACAACCTATGAATAAGTCCTCATGATAAATGTATGCATGCATTGAATAATTGTTGATTGTTAGATGAAAAACAAATCTTGGAAAGCATGATTAGAAGAGAATTGAGCGAATCAACCCTATACACTTGAGCGACTAGAGCGGATACACTTCCGGTGAGGGTTCGATGCTCAATTCCTTGTTCCCGACTTTCATGAGCTTTCTTCTTGCAAGTCTATTTGAACTTTATTTTGATATTTGAATTGGTGAGATTCATGAATCGTCATACTACTTAGCCCTACATGTGCATATGTGTACTTGGAGATTGATTTACTTTTAACCAAGTAGGTAGAATCATTTTGCATTTAGTTGCATGCATGTAGATAGGTGCATATAGTTTATTTGTATTGAATAAATGTTCGTACCCTATTTCTAGTCTTTCTTGGTTAAGCATGAGGACATGCTTAGTTTAAGTGTAGGGAGGTTTGATAAACCCCAATTTTATGGTTTATCTTGTGTTGAATTTAGGGAATTGATAAACCACTATTTTATGGTTTATAATGTGTTTAATTGTGTGGTTTTGTCATGATCTTTACCCACTTATTCATATAATTAGTATGCATTTATATTTCCTTCCTAAAACTATTACATGATTTAAAAACTTGTTTCCTAGAGACCTTTAATTATGTATTTTAATTCTCCTCTATTCCATTCGATGCCGTGATCTGTGTGTTAAGTGTTTCAGGCTTTATAGGGCATGAATGAGTTGGATATTGGAAAGGAAGCTTGCAAAGATGGAAGGAACACAAGAAATTGAGGAGATGACCAGCGAGAAGTGACGCGGTCGCATGGCTCACGTGACCACGCGACAGAGAGGAAATTGCAGTGACGCGGCCGCATGGCTCGCGCGACTGTGTGGATTGGAATAGCACAAGTGACGCGGAGGCGTGGACAACGCGCTCGCGTGGCAAAGCAAAACGCCAAATGACGCGGCCGCATGGATGACGCGATCGCGTGACGTGCGCGATCTGCATAATCTGCAGATTTTGTTGGGGGCGATTTTGGACCCAGTTTTTACCCAATTTTTGGCCCAGAGAAGCAAACTAGAGCCAAGGAACATGCAGAACCGAAAACAACATTCATTCTACACAATTTTCAGTTTTAGATCTAGTTTTTCTTCTTCCTCTGGTTTTTCTCTCTACACATTCATAGTTCTTAGGATTTTATTTTCTATTGCTTTTTGCTTGGGATATTGAGAAGAGTTATTACCTCATCAAGACTTCGTCATTCTAGTTCGTTTTCTTTACTTGGCTTTACTCTTCCATGTCCTTTAATTTACTCAATTTTACTATTGGATTATTTTAGAATTTATTAATACAAGAATTACTTTTATTTTTAATTTACTCCTTTAAATTTTATTTATCATGTCTTTCTTTAATTCCCTTTCTTATGTTATGAGTTTTACATTCACAATGAGCGAGTAGTTCCCTTACTTGATGGGGAGTTGATTGAAAGGAACCCTTGAGTTGGAATACTTAAAAGAAAGATTGTAATTGGGTTTATTGTTGGATTGCCCTCTAGTCACTAACGCCAATCCTTCCAATTAAGCGGATTTGGACTTGTGAATAGAAATAACTTTCCAACTTGTTTGACTTTCCTTTACCTAGTAAGGGATGACTAAACAGATTGATCCCCAATTATAAATTAATCTTGAAAGTACTGCAACAAGAATAGGCTTTCCAACTAATCAACTCCCAGTCAAGGCTTTTATTTAAGTTACTTAATTTTTCTAATTTAATTTCCTGTCTATTCAACTCAACTCTTTTGAAAACATCTGATTAATAAAATAGCACACCTTTCTGCAACTCGTTGGGAGACGACCTGGGATTCATACTCCCAGTATTTTAATTTTAATTTTTTGTGACATCCTTCTAAATTGATAAGCGGATTTCTGGCTGGTTAAGAACTATACTTGCAACGCATATATTATAATAATTCTTAACTCGCCAATTTTCGCCATGTCAATTTTTGGCGCTGTTACCGGGGAGTTGCAATAGAGTGCTAAAGTTTTATTAATTGAATTTTATTTATTTATTTGTATTTTATTTTATTTTGCTACTATGAGCTGCATGTTTATTTCGTTAAATGACACGTTCACTTCATGATCCAAGCTTGCCAGTATTCGATCCTGAGATTGAAAGAACTATTTCACGAATAAGGCAAGCTCGGCGTCGGTTAGTCCTCTCTGAGGGCGGATCTGAAACGTCAGTTGAGGAAGAAACCAGCCCCCGTTCTACTGATTCGGTTGATTTACGTACAGGTGACATGGCAGAACCTAGAAGAATTACTATCCAGGAGGAAGGAGCCCCTGATTTTACAATGTAACCATTTCAAGCGCATCACCCAGCGGTGGCTACAGACTTTGAAATAAAGACTGCACTGCTCAATTTGATGCCCAAGTTTCATGGCTTACCTGCTCAAGAGCCTATCAAGCACCTGAGAGATTTTCAACCAGCCTGTTCTACTGTCAGGCGTGATGGTGCAGATGAAACTTCAATTATGTTGAAAGCTTTCCCGTTTTCTCTTGAGGGAAAGGCAAGAGAGTGGTACTACACTCAATCCGCAACAACTGTATCCGACTGGGATACACTTAGAAGAGAATTTTTGGAAAAATTCTTTCCAGCTGAAATTACTGATAAACTGAGGAAAGACATTTCCATGATTATTCAGGATGAATCCGAGACTCTCTATGAATACTGGGAGCGCTTCAATAATCTTCTGGAAGCATGTCCCCACCATATGATTGACAGGATAGTCTTGCTCGGTTACGTCACACAGGGCATGAGGCCCCAAGATAAGACCACATTGGAAAGTGCTAGCAATGGGTCTATGAAGAAGTACAAGACCACTGATGAGGCATGGCAATTGATTAGCGACTTAGCTGAGTCTACCCGGAATCACAGGCAGAAATAAAGCCGTTCAAAAGCCGTTGCAGAAGTATCCTCTAGTAGAGAGACTGTTGCTCTAACTCAGAGTATCTGTGAAATGACCAACTTGCTGAAGCAGATGCAATTGAACCAACAACAAGTTCAGCAAGCTCAACCTTCTCCACTACAGCAAAGCCAACAGTTAGTCCCACAGAGAGTTTGCAGAGTCCGTGCTGATTATAGCCATTATACTGATGAATGTCCACAACTCCCGCAGGAAGATAACACCGTGGCAGCCACTCATAACTTCTATGACCGCCCCAACCAAGGGTACAATCAAGGTGGCAATTACAACCATGGATGGCAGGACAATTCTAACCAGAATTGGAGGGACAACAACAACAGAGGAGGCAGAGACAATCAAAGATATCAGAGGTAGAACAATAACAACAACAGGCAACAGAACCAGTACCAGCCTTACAGAGCACCTCACCTGAGGCAATCCCAAGGACCACAGAATACCCAACATCAGACCTCTCAAATTACCTATCCTTCTTCATCTTCTAATGATGACTTACTACAATCTATTGATCGGAGACAACAGACCATAGAAAATAACATTAATACCACTCGGAATGGTCTGAACGCTACTTTGCAAGCTCTTGTCTCACAGATTGGATCAATGAATAACTCCAATAATCAGCCTTTGAGCTCCAGTGGAATTCCCTCTCAACCATTACCCAATCCAAAGGGTGGTATTAATGCCATCAACCTAAGGTCCGGAACCACATTGCAGGAGAGGAACCAGGAGGAGCCAAGCCCGCCAGAACACGCCACAGATGAAGAGGTAGTGGAAATAGAAGATGTTGAAGAGGAAGAGGACATACAGGACATGGCTGAAAAAGAAGAAGTTCAACCACAGGAGGAAGCATCAAGGGGCGCAAACGCTGTAGAAGACACCACTCCCATTCCATTTCCACAACTTGCAAGGAAGCCCAGGAAGCAGTTGGAACTTGATCCAAAAATGGTAGAAATATTCAAAAAGGTTGAGGTAACTGTTCCTCTTTTTGATGTTATTCAATAGGTACCTAAATATGCAAAGTTTCTAAAAGATTTATGTATACATAAAGACAAAATTAATGAATTAGAAACTATTCCTTTAGGTAGTTCCATATCTGCTTTAAAGGGAGGTTTACCTGAAAAGTGTAGTGACCCAGGTCCTTGTATGGTTAATTGTACTATTGGTGGTGTAATAATTTCTGACTGCACGTGTGATTTAGGAGCATGTGTTAGTATAATGCCTTTGTCTATATATGATATTTTGAGGCTCCCTCCCTTAAAAAGGTCGGCAGCTTGTTTTGTGTTGGCAGATAAAAGCATTATTACAATGGCTGGAGTTGCTGAAGATGTTTTAGTGGGCATTAAGGGGCTCACATTCCCCACTGATTTTTATATTCTGGAGATGCCCCCAAATGACTCAGAGAAGTCATCATCAGTCCTACTCGGAAGACCATTCCTAAAGACCTCAAAGTTTAAATTATATGCTTTTTCAGGAACATACTCTTTTGAAATAGATGGCCGAGTAGTAATTTTCAATCTGAATGGAGTTGTAAAGCATCCTCCGGAGGATAATTCTATCCTCCAGTGTGACATCATTGATGAAACTGTAGCTGAAGTTCACCAGGAGGAGTTAGAAGAGAAGCACACAGGACAAGGTCCGAGTGTGGGGACACTCGTGAACGACAATAAGGGCACTTCGCCATTTTCACCAGCTTCAGATAATCCAGAGCCTGACCATGAGCAGAAGCTAGAGTTGAAACCCCTTCCCCCACACCTCAGGTATGCTTACCTTGAGGACAAGCAGAAGTTTCCAGTTATCATTGCACGGGAACTCACGTATCAACAAGAAGAGCAGTTACTTGATGTGCTGAGAAGGCACAAAAAGGCAATTGGGTGGAGTTTGGCAGATATAGAAGGCATTAACCCTCAAGTATGTGGGCACAGAATATTTTTAGAAGAAGGAGCAAGACCCGTTCGTCAACCCCAGAGAAGACTGAACCCCACTATCTTAGAGGTTGTCAAGAAGGAAGTGACCAGACTCCTAGAGGCAGATATCATCTACCCCATTTCAGACAGTGAATGGGTGAGCCCAGTACAAGTGGTCCCCAAGAAGTCTGGAGTTACTACAGTGAAGAACGAGCATGGAGAGCTCATAGCAACCAGAGTTCAGAACGCTTGGAGGGTCTGCATTGATTACAGGCGTCTCAACCAAGCCACTCGTAAGGATCACTATCCTCTTCCATTCATTGATCAAATGCTGGATCGCCTGTCAAGTAAATCACATTATTGCTTTTTAGATGGTTACACAGGTTATTTCCAGATTCATATAGCTCCTGAGGATCAGGAAAAGACTATTTTTACATGTCCTTTTGGGACTTATGCTTACAAGAGAATGCCCTTTGGCTTGTGCAATGCACCAGCTACTTTCCAAAGGTGCATGATGAGTCTTTTCTCTGATCTTTTTGAGGACTGTATGGAAGTTTTTATGGACGATTTTAGCATTTATGGTGATTCTTTTAGCCTTTGCTTGGATAGCTTATCTAGAGTATTAGATAGATGTGTCAGTACAAACCTTGTATTAAATTTTGAAAAATGTCACTTCATGGTAAAACAAGGTATTGTGCTAGGACATATTGTGTCTAATACTGGAATTTTTGTAGATCCAACAAAGGTGGATGTTATTTCTAGCTTGCCTTACCCCTCCTCTGTGAGGGAAGTCCGTTCGTTCCTTAGCCACGCAGGTTTTTACAGGAGATTCATTAAGGACTTCAGTAAGGTAGCACTTCCCTTATCCAAATTACTGCAGAAGGACATTGAGTTCGAGTTCAGTGAGGATTGCAAACAAGCGTTTGATAAGCTGAAGACCGCCTTGACTCAAGCTCTAATTGTGAGAGGACCAGACTGGAGCCAACCATTTAAAATCATGTGCGATGCTTCCAACCATGCAGTAGGAGCAGCACTTGCTCAGCGTGAAGGTAAGGACCCTTTTGTCATTGCTTATGCATCTAAGACTTTGGACGCCGCTCAGTCTAACTACACCACTACTGAGAAAGAGCTTCTTGCTATTGTTCTTGCTCTGGATAAATTCCGAGCTTATTTACTTGGTACTAAAGTAGTAGTGTATTCAGATCACGCAGCTCTAAAGTATTTATTAGCTAAAAAGGAGTCCAAACCAAGGCTTATACGTTGGATACTGCTATTACAAGAATTTGATTTGGAAATTAAGGATAGGAGTGGCAACCAGAATCTAGTGGCAGACCACTTGAGTCGCCTTGAGCACATTAAGGATGATTCTAATCCTATAGCTGATAATTTCCTATTTGATAGCCTGCAAGCAGTATCTGAGGTAGTCCCTTGGTATGCACCTGTAGCTAATTATTTAGTTAGCCGCAATTTTCCTCCACACTTTTCTAAGCATCAAAGAGACAAGCTGAAAAGTGAGTCTAAATATTATATATGGGATGGCCCATATTTATGGAGATGTGGCGCTGACCAGGTAATTAGACGGTGTGTGCCTCAATCAAAATTCCAGTCCATTTTAGAGGCATGTCATTCATCTGAGAGTGGAGGACATTTTGGCCTTCAAAGAACAGCTAGAAAAGTCTTAGACTGTAGATTCTGGTGGCCAACCCTTTTTAGAGACGTTGCTGAATTTTGTAGATCTTGTTTTCCATGCCAAAAACTTGGTAATATATCTAAAAAGGATGAGATGCCTCAACAAATTATGCTTTTCTGTGAAATTTTTGATGTTTGGGGCATTGACTTCATGGGTCCATTTCCAAATTCTAATGGTTATTTTTATATATTGTTAGTTGTGGATTACGTTTCCAAATGGGTGGAAGCAATTCCTACCTGCACTGACGATGCTAACACTATTGTTTCCTTTGTTAGAAACCACATTATTTGTCGCTTTGGATCCCCACGAGCAATCATGAGCGATCAAGGTACCCATTTTTGTAATAGGAGACTAACAGGATTAATGAAGAAGCATGAGATAGTTCATAAGGTTGCAACAGCCTACCATCCTCAGACTAATGGGCAAGCCGAGGTGTCAAACAGAGAGATAAAATGTATCTTGCAAAAGATAGTCAAACCTCATAGAAGAGACTGGAGCACCAGGCTACAAGATGCACTTTGGGCATACAGAACCGCATATAAAGCACCCATTGGGATGAGTCCTTTCCGCTTAGTCTATGGAAAGGCTTGTCATCTCCCTGTTGAAGTAGAGCACAAAGCCTTTTGGGCAGTAAATGAGTGCAACATGGGAATTGAGGAAGCCGGAGCTGAAAGGAAATTGCAACTGCAAGAATTGGAAATCCTTCGCCTTAAAGTTTATGAGAGCTCAAGACTATACAAGGAGAAGATGAAGGCTGTGCATGATCAGCACATCAAGAGAAAAGAGTTCCAACCTGGGGATTTAGTCCTCCTTTACAAATCTCAACTAAGGCTCATGCCAGGCAAGTTGAGATCAAGATGGGAAGGTCCATACAGAGTAGAGAAGGCCGAACCGTACGGAGTTTATCACCTAAGCCATCCTTCAAGCTCTGAACATATCAAAGTTAATGGACAACGTCTAAAGCTGTACCATGGCGAGAAGATGCAGAAAAATAAGGAGCTTGAGATCTTCCTCTTGGAAGATCCCTATATAGCCGAAGATTGAGCTAGTGGAGCGTCCAACTTACGAACGTTAAAGCAAAGTGCTAGGTGGGAGACAACCCACCATGGTATGATCGTTCTTTTCTTTCTTTTTAGTTTTCCTATTCAATAACTCTTCTCTTTATTAGTACATTCCATGCATCTGCATTTACATTGTTTTATTTAAAAAAAATTATTATCACGCGACGCGACTGCATCATCGACGCGTCCGCGTCGCAAGGAGATGGGAGAAAATAATAAACGAACAGAGAGTCACGCCGGAGCGTGGCTGGAGGCGTGCCAGTGGCACAAATCGTCCCACGCGACTGCGTCGCTGACGCGTTCGCGTCAAGTAGGAACATTGGCCTCCCACGCGACCGCATCACCCACGCGGCCGCGTGCCCTGGATTTCGACATAAAAAGGGTGCACAACCAAAAATTGTGCTAGAGTTGTGTTGGATTGGTGCTGAACGCACAAATCTACCCACGCGGACGCATGGCTCACGCCTCCGCGTCATATCCCTCGAATGACCACTCACGCGATCGCATGCCCCACGCGATCGCGTCACCCAAGATTTGGCAAAAATAAAATTTCGAACAGAGAGTTGTGCGAGCGCGAGGCTGCCCTCGCGCCAGTGGCATTGATGAGCGGATAATTTATACGCTTTCTGGCATTGTTTTTAGTATGTTTTTAGTAGGATCTAGTTACTTTTAGGGATGTTTTTATTAGTTTTTATGCTAAATTCACATTTCTGGACTTTACTATGAGTTTGTGTATTTTTCTGTGATTTTAGGTATTTTTCTGACTGAAATTAAGGGACTTGAGAAAAAATCAGATTCAGAGGTTGAAGAAGGACTGCTGATGTTGTTGGATTCTGACCTCCCTTCAATCGAAATAGATTTTCTGGAGCTACAGAACTCCAAATGGCGCGCTCTCAACGGCGTTTGAAAGTAGACATCTAGAGCTTTCCAGAAATATATAATAGTCTATACTTTATTCAAGATTAGATGATGCAAACTGGTGTTCAACGCCAGTTCTACACTGCATTCTGGAGTCAAACGCCAGAAACACGTCACAAACTAGAGTTGAACGCCAAAAACACGTTACAACTTGGCATTCAACTCCAAAAGAAGCCTCTGCACGTGTAAAATTCAAGCTCAGCCCAAGCACACACAAAGCGGGCCCGAAAGTGAATTTCTGCATCAATTACTTACTTATGAAAACCCTAGAAGCTAGTCTAGTATATATAGAACTTTTCACTATTGTATTTACGTCTTTTTGACCATCTTATGATTTTTAGTTCATCTTTGGATCATAATGATCATGTTTAGGGGGCTGGCCTCTCGGCCATGCCTGGACCATCACTTATGTATTTTCAACGGTGGAGTTTCTACACACCATAGATTAAGGGTGTGGAGCTCTGCTGTACCTCGAGTTTTAATGCAATTACTACTATTTTCTATTCAATTCAGCTTATTCCTATTCTAAGATATTACTCGTACTTCAACCTGATGGATGTGATGATCCGTGACACTCATCATCATCCGTCCCTATGAACGCATGCCTGACAACCACTTCCGTTCTACAAGCGAGAGCTAGAGTGTATATCTCTTGGATTCCTGATGCACGACGCATGGTTGCCCTCGCCTGACAACCGAGCCTTCCATTCCGTGAGATCAGAGTCTTCGTGGTATAAGCTAGATTGATGGCGGCATTCATGAGAATCCGGAAAGTCTAAACCTTGTCTGTGGTATTCCGAGTAGGATTCAGGGATTGAATGACTGTGACGAGCTTCAAACTCGCGATTGTTGGGCATGATGACAAACGCAAAAGAATCAATGGATTCTATTCCGACATGATCGAGAACCGACAGATGATTAGCCGTGCCGTGACAGAGCATTTGGACCTTTTTCACTAAGAGGATGGGATGTAGCCATTGACAACGGTGATGCCCTACATACAGCTTGCCATGGAAAGAAGTAAGAAGGATTGGATGAAAGCAGTAGGAAAGCAGAGATTCAACAGGAACACAGCATCTCTATACACTTGTCTGAAATTCTCACCAATGAATTATATAAGTATCTCTATCTTTATTTAACGCTCCCTTTATTTATACTTTCGAAAACCTTTATATCCAATTTAATCCGCCTGAATGAGATTTACAAGATGACCATAGCTTGCTTCAAGCTGACAATCTCCGTGGGATTGACCCTTACTCACGTAAGGTTTATTACTTGGATGACCCAGTGCACTTGCTGGTTAGTTGTGCGAAGTTGTGACAAAGAGCTAATATTATGAACGTGCGTATTGAGTTTTTAGCGCCGTTACCAAGGAAAGAATGATCACGATTTCTGCACATCAAGTTTTTGGCGCCGTTGCCGGGGATTGTTCGAGTTTGGACAACTGACGGTTCATCTTGTTGCTCTGATTAGGTAATTTTATTTTAATTTTAAGCATTTTATTTTTATTTTCGAAAAAAGTACAAAAAAAAAATTTCTTTTTCGTTTTTCCCAAATTAATTTTCGAAAAATTACAAAAAAATTTATAAAATCATAAAACCAAAAATATTTTGATGTTTCTTATTTGAGTCTAGTGTCAAATTTTAAGTTTGGTGTCAATTTCATGTTTATTCCTTTCTTGCATTTTTCGAAAATTCATGCATTGCATTCTTCATGATCTTCAAGTTGTTCTTGGCCAGTCTTCTTGTTTGATCTTCATATTTTCTTGTTTTGTGTCTTTTCTTGTTTTGCATATGCATTTTCAATTTGTTAGTGTCTAAGCATTGAAAATTTCTAAGTTTGGTGTCTTGCATGTGTGTCTTTTCTTAAAAATTTTCAAAAATAAGTTCTTGGTGTTCATCTTAACATTCAAAGTGTTCTTGGTGTTCATCTTGACATTCATAGTGTTCTTGCATGCATCTTTTGTTTTGATCCAAAATTTTAATGCATTGAGTCTTTTTGATGTTTTTCTCTCTCATCATTAAAAAGTCAAAAAAATAAAAAAAAAATATCTTTTCCTTTTTATCTCATAAATTTCGAAAATTTGGATTGACTTTTTCAAAATTTTTTAAAATCTAGTTGTTTCTTATGAGTCAAATCAAATTTTCAATTTAAAAAAAAATTCTTATCTTTTCAAAATCTTTTTCAAAAATCAAATCTTTTTCATTTTTCTTATTTATTTTCGAAAATTTTAAAAATATTTTTCAAAAATATTTTTCTTAATTTTATCTCATAATTTTCAAAAATATTATCAACAATTAATGTTTTGATTCAAAAATTTCAAGTTTGTTACTTTCTTGTTAAGAAAGATTCAAACTTTAAGTTCTAGAATCATATCTTGTGATTACTTGTGAGTCAAGTCATTAATTTTGATTTTAAAATTCAAATCTTTTTCAAAACTAATTTTAATCCTATCTTTCTATCATATCTTTTTAAATCATATCTTTTTCAAAAATTTGATTTTAAAATATCTTTTCTAACTTCTTACCTTCTTATCTTTTCAAAATTGATTTTCAAATCTTTTTCAACTAACTAATTGACTTTTTGTTTGATTCTTATCTTTTTCAAAACTACCTAACTAACTCTCTCTCTCTAATTTTCGAAAATCCCTTCCCTCTTTTTCAAATTTCCTTTTTAATTAACTAATTGTTTTAATTTTAATTTAATTTAATTTCAAATTTAATTTTCGAAATTTAACTTTAAATTTTATTTTTTATTTTAATTAATTTTTGAAATTCCCTCTCTCTCATCTCCTTCTATTTATTTATTCATCTACTAACACTTCTCTTCCACCGAAAATTCAAACCCCATCTCCCTCTCTGTGTTCGAGTTTTTCCTCTTCTCCTTCTTATATTCTTTTCTCCTTATACTTGCATAAGGAATCTCTATACTGTGACATAGAGGATTCCATATTTTCTTTTGTGTTCTCTTCTTTTTTTCATATGAGTAGGAACAAGGATAAGAACATTCTTGTTGAAGCCGATCCTGAACCTGAAAGGACTCTGAAGAGGAAGCTAAGGGAAGCTAAAACACAACTCTCTGGAGAAAATCTGACAGAAATTTTCGAAAAAGAAAGAGACATGGCCGAAAATAATAACAATGCAAGGAGGATGCTTGGTGATTATACTACACCTACATCCAAGTTTGATGGAAGAAGCATCTCAATCCCTGCCATTGGAGCAAACAATTTTGAGCTGAAACCTCAATTAGTTGCTCTAATGCAACAGAACTGTAAATTCCATGGACTTCCATCAGAAGATCCCTATCAGTTTTTAACTGAGTTCCTGCAGATCTGTGAGACTGTTAAGACTAATGGAGTAGATCCTGAAGTCTACAGGCTCATGCTTTTCCCTTTTGCTGTAAGAAACAGAGCTAGAACATGGTTGGACTCACAACCTAAGGATAGCCTGGACTCCTGGGATAAGCTGGTCACAGCCTTCTTGGCTAAGTTCTTTCCTCCTCAAAAGCTGAGCAAGCTTAGAGTGGATGTTCAGACCTTCAAGCAAAAAGATGGTGAATCCCTCTATGAAGCTTGGGAAAGATACAAGCAGATGACCAAAAGGTGTCCTCCTGACATGCTTTCAGAATGGACCATTCTGGATATATTCTATTATGGCCTATCTGAGTTCTCCAAGATGTCACTGGACCATTCTGCAGGTGGATCCATTCACCTAAAGAAAACACCTGCAGACGCTCAAGAACTTATTGACATGGTTGCAAATAATCAATTCATGTATACTTCTGAGAGAAATTCCGTGAATAATGGGACGCCTCAGAGGAAGGGAGTTCTTGAAATTGATACTCTGAATGCCATATTGGCTCAGAATAAAGTGTTGACTCAGCAAGTCAACATGATTTTCCAAAGTCTGAATGGATGGAAAAATGCATCCAACAGTACTAAAGAGGCATCTTCTGAAGAAGAAGCTTATGATCCTGATAACCCTGCAATAGCAGAGGTAAATTACATTGGTGAACCTTATGGAAACACCTATAATTCATCATGGAGAAATCATCCAAATTTCTCATGGAAGGATCAACAAAAGCCTCAACAAGGCTTTAGTAATGGTGGAAGAAACAGGCTCAGCAATAGCAAGCCTTTTCCATCATCTTCTCAGCAACAGACAGAGAATTCTGAACAAAATACCTCTAATTTAGCAAACTTAGTCTCTAATCTGTCCAAAGCCACTTTAAGTTTCATGAGTGAAACAAGGTCCTCAATAAGAAATTTGGAGGCACAAGTACGCCAGCTGAGTAAGAAAATCACTGAAACACCTCCTAGTACTCTCCCAAGCAATACTGAAGAGAATCCAAAAAGAGAGTGCAAGGCCATTGATATAATCAATATGGCCGAATGCATGGAGGATGGAGAGGACGTGAACCCCACTGAGGATGACCTCATGGGATGTCTCTCAAGCAAGAAGGAGTTCCCTATTAAGGACCCAAAGGAATCTGAGGCTCATATAGAGACCATAGAGATTCCACTAAACCTCCTTCTGCCATTCATGAGCTCTGAAGACTATTCTTCCTCTGAAGAGGATGAAGATGTAACTGGAGAGCAAGTTGCTTAATATCTAGGAGCCATCATGAAGTTGAATGCCAAGCTATTTGGTAATGAGACTTGGGAAGGTGAACCCCCCTTGCTCATTAGTGAACTAAATACATGGGTTCAGCAAACTTTACCTCAAAAGAAACAAGATCCTGGCAAATTCTTAATACCCTGTACCATAGGCACCATGACCTTTGAGAAAGCTCTGTGTGACCTAGGGTCAAGTATAAATCTTATGCCACTCTCTGTAATGGAGAAGCTGGGGATCATTAAGGTACAGCCTACCTTATTCTCATTAAAATTGGTAGACAAGTCAGTAAGACAAGCTTATGGATTAGTAGAGGACGTGTTAGTAAAGGTTGAAGGCCTTTACATCCCTGCTGATTTCATAATCTTAGACACTAGGAAGGAGGAGGATGAGTGCATCATCCTTGGAAGACCTTTCCTAGCCATAGCAGGAGCTGTGATAGATGTTAACAGAGGAGAATTAGTCCTTCAATTGAATGGGGACTACCTTGTGTTTAAGGCCCAAGGCTATCTTTCTGTAACAATGGAGAGGAAGCATGAAAAGCTTCTCTCAGTACAGAGTCAAACAAAGTCCACACAATCAAACTCTAAGTTTGGTGTTGAGAGGCCTCAGCCAAACTCTAAGTTTGGTGTTGGGAGTCTACAAAATTGACCTGATCGCCTGTGTGGCTCCGTGAGAGCCCACTGTCAAGCTATTGACATTAAAGAAGCGCTTGTTGGGAGGCAACCCAATTTTTATTTATCTAATTTTATTTTTATTTTTATTGTTCTTTCATATTTTATTAGGTTCATGATCATGTGGAGTCACAAAATAAATACAAAAATTAAAAACAGAATCAAAAACAGCAAAAAAAAAATCACACCCTAGAGGAAGGACTTATTGGCGTTTAAACGCCAGTAAGGAGCATCTGGCTGGCGTTCAACGCCAGAACAGAGCATGGATCTGGCGTTGAACGCCAGAAACAAGCAACATCTTGGCGTTCAAACGCCAGGAATACACCATGAGAAGAACTGGCGCTGAACGCCAGAAACAAGCATGGAGCTGGCATTCAAAGCCAGAAACATGCTGCACATGGGCATTGAACGCCTAGAACAAGCATCACTTCGGCGTTTAAACGCCAGAATTGCATGCAAAGGCGTTTTACACGCCTAATTGGTGCAGGGATGTAAATCCTTGACACCTCAGGATCTGTGGACCCCACAGGATCCCCACCTACCTCCACTCATATTCTCCCCTCTTCTCAACATTCATCCTCTCTTTCCAAAAAAACACCCTTCCCCAAAACCCTTCACCAATCACCTCAATCTCTCTTCCCTATTACCCCTTCACCACTCACCTCCATCCACTCTTCCCCATAAACCCCACCTACCTTCAGAATTCAAAATCACTTTCCCACCCAAACCCACCCAATATGGCCGAACCTACTCCCTTTCCCCTCACTATATAAACCCCTCCATCCTCCTTCATTTTCACACAACACAACCCTATCTTCTATACCTTGGCCGAATACACCTCCTCCTCACTCTCCTCCATATTTTCTCTTCTTCTTCTTCTTTTCTTTCTTCTCTTGTTCGAGGGCGAGCAATATTCTAAGTTTGGTGTGGTAAAAGCATAGCTTTTTGTTTTTCCATTACCATTGATGGCACCTAAGACCGGAGAAACCTCTAGAAAAGGGAAAGGGAAGACAAAAGCTTCCACCTCCGAGTCATGGGAGATGGAAAGATTCATCTCCAAAGCCCATCAAGACCACTTCTATGATGTTGTGGCCAAGAAGAAGGTGATCCCCGAGGTCCCTTTCAAACTCAAGAAAAATGAGTATCCGGAGATCCGACATGAGATCCAAAGAAGAGGTTGGGAAGTTCTAACCAACCCCATTAAACAAGTCGGAATCCTAATGGTTCAAGAGTTCTATGCAAACGCATGGATCACTAGGAACCATGATCAAAGTGTGAACCCGAATCCAAAGCATTGGCTCACCATGGTTCGGGAGAAATACTTAGATTTTAGTCCGGAAAATGTAAGGCTGGCGTTCAACTTGCCAATGATGGAAGAAAACGCACGCCCCTACACAAGAAGGGTCAACTTTGATCAAAGGTTGGACCAAGTCCTCATGGACATATGTGTGGAAGGAGCTCAATGGAAGATTGACTCAAAAGGCAAACCGGTTCAACTGAGAAGACTGGACCTTAAGCCTGTAGCTAGAGGATGGTTGGAGTTCATTCAACGCTCAATCATTCCCACTAGCAACTGGTCTGAAGTTACTATAGACCGGGCCATCATGATCCATAGTATCATGATTGGGGAGGAAGTGGAGGTTCATGAGATTATACCTCAAGAACTCTACAAGGTGGCTGATAAGTCCTCTACTTTGGCAAGGTTAGCCTTTCCTCACCTCATTTGCCATCTATGCAATTCGGCTAGGATTGACATAGAGGGAGATATCCCCATTGATGAGGACAAGCCCATCACTAAGAAAAGGATGGAGCAAACAAGAGATCCTATTCATGGATCTCAAGAGACGCATGAAGAAGCTCATCACCAAGAAATCCCTGAGATGCCTCAATGGATGCACTTTCCTCCACATAATTTTTGGGAGCAAATCAACACCTCCCTAGGAGAATTAAGTTCCAACATGGGATAACTAAGGATGGAGCACCAAGAGCACTCCATCAACCTCCATGAAATTAGAGAAGATCAAAGAGCTATGAGGGAGGAGCAACAAAGACAAGGAAGAGACATAGAAGAGCTCAAGGACATCATTGGTTCTTCAAGAAGAAAACGCCACCATCACTAAAGTGGACTCATTCCTTGCTCTTAAATTTTCTGTTTTTCATTTTTAAATGTTTATCTATGTTTGTGTCTTCATTACATGATCATTAGTATTCAGTGTCTATGTCTTAAGGCTATGAATAATTCCATAAATCCATCACCTCTCTTAAAGGAAAAATGTTTTTAATTCAAAAGAACAGGAAGTACATGAGTTTCGAATTTATCCTTGAATTTAGTTTAATTATATTGATGTGGTGACAATACTTTTTGTTTTTTGAATGAATGCTTGAACAGTGCATATGTCTTTTAAATTTGATGTTTATGAATGTTAAATATGTTGGCTCTTGAAAGAATGATGAAAAGGAGAAATATTATTTGATAATCTGAAAAATCATAAAAATGATTCTTGAAGCAAGAAAAAGCAGTGAATACAAAGCTTGCAGAAAAAAAAAAGAAAAAAAATATATGCGAAAAAAAAAGAGAAAGAAAAGGAAAGAGCAAGCAGAAAAAGCCAATAGCCCTTAAAACCAAAAGGCAAGGGTAATAAAAAAGGATCCAAGGCTTTGAGCATCAGTGGATAGGAGGGCCTAAAGGAATAAAATCCTGGCCTAAGCAGCTAAACCAAGCTGTCCCTAACCATGTGCTTGTGGCGTGAAGGTGTCAAGTGAAAACTTGAGACTGAGCGGTTAAAGTCGAGGTCCAAAGCAAAAAGAGTGTGCTTAAGAACACTGGACACCTCTAATTGGGGACTTTAGCAAAGCTGAGTCACAATCTGAAAAGGTTCACCCAGTTATGTGTCTGTGGCATGTATGTATCCGGTGGTAATTCTGGAAAACAGAGTGCTTAAGGCCACGGCCAAGACTCATAAAGTAGTTGTGTTCAAGAATCAACATACTGAACTAGGAGAATCAATAACACTATCTGAACTCTGAATTCCTATAGATGCCAATCATTCTGAACTTCAATGGATAAAGTGAGATGCCAAAACTATTCAAGAGGCAAAAAGCTACTAGTCCCGCTCATCTGATTGGAGCTAAGTTTCATTGATAGCTTGGAATTTATAGTATATTCTCTTCTTTTTATCCTATTTGATTTTCAGTTGCTTGGGGACAAGCAACAATTTAAGTTTGGTGTTGTGATGAGCGGATAATTTATACGCTTTTTGGCATTGTTTTTAGTATATTTTTAGTAGGATCTAGTTACTTTTAGGGATGTTTTTATTAGTTTTTATGAAAAATTCACATTTCTGGACTTTACAATGAGTTTGTGTGTTTTTCTATGATTTCAGGTATTTTCTGGCTGAAATTGAGGGACTTGAGCAAAAATCAGATTCAGAGGTTGAAGAAGGACTGCTGATGCTGTTGGATTCTGACCTCCCTGCACTCGAAATGGATTTTCTGGAGCTACAGAACTCCAAATGGCGCGCTCTCAATGGCGTTTGAAAGTAGACATCCAGAGCTTTCTAGAAATATATAATAGTTTATACTTTATTCAAGGTTAGACGATGCAAACTAGCGTTCAACGCCAGTTCTATGCTGCATTCTGGAGTCAAACGCCAGAAACACGTTATGAACCAGAGTTGAACGCCAAAAACACGTTACAACTTGGCGTTCAACTCCAAAAGAAGCTTCTGCACGAGTAAAATTCAAGCTCAGCCCAAGCACACACAAAGTGGGCCCCGAAAGTGGATTTCTGCGTCAATTACTTACTTCTGTAAACCCTAGTAGCTAGTCTAGTATATATAGAACTTTTCACTATTGTATTTACGTCTTTTTGACCATCTTATGATTTTTAGTTCATCTTTGGATCATAGTGATCACGTTTAGGGGGCTGGCCTCTCGGCCATGCCTGGACCATCACTTATGTATTTTTAATGGTAGAGTTTCTACACACCATAGATTAAGGGTGTGGAGCTCTGCTGTACCTCGAGTTTTAATGCAATTACTACTATTTTCTATTCAATTCAGCTTATTCCTATTCTAAGATATTACTCGTACTTCAACCTGATGGATGTGATGATTCGTGACACTCATCATCATCCGTCCCTATGAACGCGTGCCTGACAACCACTTCCGTTCTACAAGCGAGAGCTAGAGTGTATATCTCTTGGATTCCTGATGCACGACGCATGGTTGCCCTCGCCTGACAACCGAGCCTTCCATTCCGTGAGATCAGAGTCTTCGTGGTATCAGCTAGATTGATGGCGGCATTCATGGGAATCCGGAAAGTCTAAACCTTGTCTGTGGTATTCCGAGTAGGATTCAGGGATTGAATGACTGTGACGAGCTTCAAACTCGCGATTGTTGGGCGTGATGACAAACGCAAAAGAATCAATGGATTCTATTCTGACATGATCGAGAACCGACAGATGATTAGTCGTGCCGTGACAGAGCATTTGGACCTTTTCCCCTGAGAAGATGGGATGTAGCCATTGACAACGGTGATGCTCTACATACAGCTTGCCATGGAAAGAAGTAAGAAGGATTGGATGAAAGCAGTAGGAAAGCAGAGATTCAACAGGAACACAGCATCTCCATACACTTGTCTGAAATTCTCACCAATGAATTACATAAGTATCTCTATCTTTATTTAACGCTCCCTTTATCTATACTTTCGAAAACCTTTATATCCAATTTAATCCGCCTGAATGAGATTTATAAGATGACCATAGCTTGCTTCAAGCCGACAATCTCCATGGGATCAACCCTTACTCACGTAAGGTTTATTACTTGGACGACCCAGTGCACTTCCTGGTTAGTTGTGCGAAGTTGTGACAAAGAGCTAATATTATGAACGTGCGTATTGAGTTTTTAGTGCGTTACCAAGGAAAGAATGATCACGATTTCTGCGCACCAGGCATAAACTGTGTCACGCGACCGTGTGACCGACGTGACCGCGTCGATTAACTTACAGCGCAAGTTGTGCGAACGCGTCACCCACGCGGCCGCGTCGCTTGCGCCGCACAGCTTACCCTAAATTGCCAATTATCTTATCTTTCTCTTCCCCAAATCCTATTTTTCCTTTTTCCCCCCTTATTCCTTCCTTCCCCTTCTTCCTTCTTCCTCACTTTCTACTTTCTCTCTCTCACCACCATTACCAAGGTTTTCTTTTCTTCTTTTCTTCTTTTCTTCTTACTTTTCTATTCTTCTTCTTAATTTATATTTTCTTATTTTCTTTTCTTTTCACTTACATTATCCATCTTTTTCTTTTTCTTTCTTTTTCTTTTATTTGGTGTTAAATATTTAGTAGGATCCTTTATTTTCCTTATGATTTGCTTGTGGATTGCTAAGAACTTGTTTGCCAATTATATATAAATTTTTAAAAGGGTTGCTTGCATGTTCACTTTAATACTTTCTATACCTTATCTACCATGCATGCTATGTGTTTGTGAAAAAGCCCATATGGCATTATGCACTTCTCTACGTTATTCTATTTTACTATTGTATGAATTGAAATTAATTGTCAATACAAACGTGATGGTTTGTTACGAGTAATGCTTGATCTATGCTACTCATGCCCTTTGCCGGCATGCCAATAAACACCTTGCATTCACTTGTCATCATATGCACTAGCTATTTTCCATTGATGACTTTTCACATGTACTCATGAGCGTGTGTTAACATCATTTACCTTTTAATGTGCATTTATAACCATCCTTTTCTGTTCTTTTCCTTGCTCTATCTCTTTGAATTTAATTTACTTTCTCTTCCCTCTTTAAGGATGGCCACCAAGAAAGGAAAAGAGAAAGTCATTCCCAAATCAACAGCAAGGAGAGGAACAAAGAGAGCATTAGTGGCAGAGCCCTCTTCAACTGCAGTCAAGCCCTCAACAAAAAGGATTAAGAGGACTATAAAGGTTGATGAAAAGGAAAAAGCCTTCCCAGCAAAGGACACTGCGCGATTTTCCAATCGCTACTGTGAGCAGATGTTCCCCATCCTGGCAGAAAGGAGCTACAACAACGAACACCTTCTTATCCTCCCACCCAATATTGCTACTTTTGTAGAGCCGCAAATTGAACGAAGACAATGGGGTTTCCTACAGAGACAGTCGACGCAGGTCAATCTTTCTTGGGTAGTCAAGTTCTACTCTAACTTCTACCTGCCAACCCTGCAGTCTATCTTTGTCCGTCAGAAGCAAGTCCCCATTACAGAAGAGGCCATTCAAAAAGCTCTAAATCTTCCCCCTATTCCAGAAGGATTGGACGCCTTTCAAGAAGCCGCACTCAAGCGTCAGATGTACCAATTTGACTGGGACGCCGTTCTCAGAGTTATCGCACTACCTGGCAGCAGATGGATCTACGGATACCATCGTACCCGCCCTAAGGGAATATCGGCTTCAGCACTTACCTTAGAGGCTCGCGTATGGGCACAGGTCATGTCCCATTATGTCTTTTCTAGCACTCACGAGTCCTCCTTCACTGCGGACATGGCCGTTCTACTATGGTGCATCCTTACAGACCAGCCTCTGAATCTACCAAGACATATCCGGAATGCCATGGGACACGTACAAATTGAGGGCAACCTACCTTTTCCCGCCTTGGTCTCAGATCTTATCTTAGTAGCCGGAGTTTCCTACAGAGCTAGAGACACCAAAGCCATGCTTCCACGAGATGATCAGTATGTCCCTAACGGGAAATACCTTAGACTTCCAGCAGCCACTACAAGCCAGCCCACTGAACCGGCTTAGGACATTCCTCCTTCCGCACCACAAGCACCTACAACAGATCAATTGCTCCATCAAATACTTGCAAGGTTGGATCGGCAAGAACAGAAAGCTAAGATGAGAGAGCGCCGTAACGAGCGCCCGATTCAAACACCTCAAGGAGCTACTTAAGGGAAAATTCAAGGACTCAGACACCCCGGACTCCACTTCCTTTACCAGCACAGGGAGCCATGATGGTCCCGACTGTGGAGATACTGCTACCAGCCCACGTTTGTTCCTGACAGATGGCACCGAGGACGGTGCAAAGCCTTAAGTGTGGGGAGGTCGGTTAGTACTTGACTTCCGGAGGTAATTTCTCTTCTCTAACACCAATAAATTAGGATATTTAGTTAGTTTTTCTTTTGTAGAATAGGATAAATTGCATAGTAATAGATTAGTTGCATGCATGTTCTACTTGATTGAAAAGACAATAAGTTTCTTCTAAGACTCTATTTTTGGAACAAAATTTCACTAATTTTAATTAAAAATTTTTATGTTAAATTTGCTTGAAGTTGTATTTGGAACATTATTTTTGAGCTAAAGAACACACAACCTGTGAGACTTGAGCCTTTATGCATGGTTACATTATTTAACCATAATTATTTTATTCTTGTGTGTTCACTTCTCTATGATTGCAATCTATATTTTGTTTCATCTTATATGTCCAATGTTTATTATATTTGTATGCTTGCATATGATTGAGGCCATTATTTGTTTAGCTCACTTATCCAAATTAAGCCTACCCTTTCAATTACCTTTGTTAACCACTTTGAGCCTTTAAATCCCATTTGTTCTATATTTTACCACATTACTAGCCTTAAGCAAAAAAATAATTTTATACCCCAATTGAATCTTTGGTTAGCTTAAGATAGAATTGTGTGTGCTAATTCAGTAAGGGAAATTGTGGGAACAAAAGATAATAAGGGAATGTGTCATGATAATATAATGGGAATTTGGATACCTACTCATGTGAAACTATGAGAATTAAAAATCTATGTGCATTGATAAGCTATGTTTACTTTTATGTTAAATATATATATATATATATATATATATATATATATATATATATATATATATATATATATATATTCAATAAATAAATAAGGGGACAAAATTACCCTAATGCTAAGTTACGAATTCAAAAATCAATGCATATATGATAAAATTAAAATAAAAGGTTGATACATGAGTATGGAATGTGAAAGGGAATTCAAGGTAGCTGAGTACAAACTCTAAAGTTATATAGAATATATATAGAGGTTAGGTGAAGGCTTGGGTTAATTAAAGATTCAATTTATAAGCTCACTTAACCATATATGTATCCTTACCCTTACCTTGGCCCTATTACAACCTTGAAAAGACCTCATGATGTTTGCATTGGTATATTAAATGTTGTTGATTGGTTAGGAGAATAACAAAAATTAGGGAGCATGATTAGAGAAGGATAGAGTGATTAACCCTAGACACTTGAGAGATTAGAGTGATATACACTACCAGTGAGGGTTCAATGCTTAAAATTTTATGTTCTCTGCTTTCATGAGCTATCTTCTTGTATTTTTATCTGTTCTTACTGTATGAGAATTGAATTAGTGGAATTTGAGCTGTAATTATTTTGAAGAGCTTATTTGCTTTTGATCAAGTGGACAGGTATCATATAGTTGCATTCACATATATAAGTTGCATTGCATTGCATGAGTTTTACATGTTCCTACTCATTTATTTTATCTCCTTCAACTAAGCATGAGGATATGCTAATGTTTAAGTGTGGGGATGTTGATAAACCACTATTTTATGGTTTATAATGTGTTTAATTGTGTGGTTTTGTCATGATCTTTACCCACTTATTCATATAATTAGCATGCATTTATATTTCCTTCCTAAAACTATTACATGATTGAAAAACTTGTTTCCTAGAGACCTTTAATAATGTATTTTAATTCTCCTCTATTCCATTCGATGCCGTGATCTGTGTGTTAAGTGTTTCAGGCTTTATAGGGCATGAATGAGTTAGAGATTGGAAAGGAAGCTTGCAAAGATGGAAGGAACACAAGAAATTGAGGAGATGACCAGCGAGAAGTGACGCGGTCGCATAGCTCACGCGACCGCGCGACAGAGAGGAAATCGCAGTGACGCGGTCGCATGGCTCGCGCGACCGCGTGGATTGGAATAGCACAAGTGACGCGGAGGCGTGGACGATGCGCTCGCGTGGCAAAGCAAAACGCCAAATGACGCGGCCGCATGGATGACGCGATCGCGTGACATGCGCGATCTGCATAATCTGCAGATTTCGTTGGGGGCGATTTTGGACCCAGTTTTTACCCAATTTTCGGCCCAGAGAAGCAGACTAGAGCCAAGGAACATGCAGAACTGAAAACAACATTCATTCTACACAATTTTCAGTTTTAGATCTAGTTTTTCTTCTTCCTCTAGTTTTTCTCTCTACACATTCATAGTTCTTAGGATTTTATTTTCTATTGCTTTTTGCTTGGGATATTGAGAAGAGTTATTACCTCATCAAGACTTCCTCATTCTAGTTCGTTTTCTTTACTTGGCTTTACTCTTCCATGTCCTTTAATTTATTCAATTTTACTATTGGATTATTTTAGAATTTATTAATACAAGAATTACTTTTATTTTTAATTTACTCCTTTAAATTTTATTTATCATGTCTTTCTTTAATTTCCTTTCTTATGTTATGAGTTTTACATTCACAATGAGTGAGTAGTTCCCTTACTTGATGGTGAGTTGATTGAAAGGAACCCTTGAGTTGGAATACTTAAAAGAAAGATTGTAATTGGGTTTATTGTTGGATTGCCCTCTAGTCACTAACGCCAATCCTTCCAATTAAGCGGATTGGGACTTGTGAATAGAAATAACTTTCCAACTTGTTTGACTTTCCTTTATCTAGTAAGGGATGACTAAACAGATTGATCCTCAATTATAAATTAATCTTGAAAGTACTGCAACAAGAATAGGGCTTCCAACTTATCAACTCCCAGTCAAGGCTTTTATTTAAATTACTTAATTTTTCTAATTTAATTTCCTGTCTATTCAACTCAACTCTTTTGAAAACATCTGATTAATAAAATAGCACACCTTTCTGCAACTCGTTGGGAGACGACCTGGGATTCATACTCCCAGTATTTTAATTTTAATTTTTTGTGACATCCTTCTAAATTGATAAGCGGATTTCTGGCTGGTTAAGAACTATACTTGCAACGCATATATTATAATAATTCTTTACTCGCCAATTTTCGCCACGTCAGGGATTTTATCAATTTTTCTCACATTTATTCAATGAAATAGCATGGTTTTGTGAATTTCTCCTAATTTGCGCTTAAGAGTAAAAACATCATTTTTAGGCCCAAAAATTGATAAATTTATTTCACTTTAATTCCATTCGATGCCTTGATATGTTTGTTAAGTGATTTCAGGATTAGAAGACAAATATTGGGTTGAAGGAATGAAGAAAGAGCATGTAAAAAGGGAGAATTCTTGAAGAAATGGGGATTTCGCTGAACTCAAGGCCATGCACACGCGTCACCCACGCGTACGCGTGAGGAGGAGATTCGCCAGCGACGTGTATGCGTCACCCACGCGCACGCGTGAAAGAGAAAATTGCCAATGATGCGTATGCGTGACCCATGCGTACGCGTGACAAGCGGCACGTGACTTCACTAAAGACAATACGCTGGGGCGATTTCTGCGCTCAAGGAGGCCCAAATCCAACTCATTTCTGAAGGTTTTGAACCCAAGGATTGCAAGGGAATGGGGAGGGAAGGAGTCATAGTATAGTTTTCATCATGTTTTAGGGGAGAATTCTAGAGAGAGGCTCTCTCTTCTCTCTAGATTTAGGGTTCTTCTTTCAATTCCTTTTAGATTTAGATTTTAATCTTGTTTCATTTTAATTTCCCTTTACTTTTATTTGTTCTAGCACTTGGGTTTATCTACTCCTCTTGTTAATTTCTTATTTTGCTCTCTTTTATGTTTATGAACCCTTGTTGGATTTAATTTTCTTTTAATGAAATTTTATGTTTCCATGTCTTTTTATGTTTATCTTAGTTGTTATTGTTGATTTCTTGCTTATGTTAATTATACCTTTTATTAATTCTTGCATTTTGTGATGTTTACTTTTATTGCACTCTAGGTGTTTGATAAAATATTTTCACTAGTTTTAGAGTAGTTTTCTTTACTCTTGGCCAAGGCTAAGGGAATTGAGTGACTTTGAGTCATTGGGTCTCATTGAATTGGTGATTTGAGAACCCTAGTGGTCAATTTGATAACCATTGACACTAGCCTACTACTAAGTCAATTAGTAGCTAGGTTAGGACTTATGGATTGATGTTGATCAAGCCTATTTGACGTACTTCAAGCGTTGAAGTAGACATTGTACGTACTTCAAGCATAGAAGTAGACTAAATGGGTTGGTCCCTCATAATTGTCAATATATGGTTTGTAGACAAGGATGGTGATCTCAATTCCCATGTCTTAGCCAAGAGTTCTTTTCCTTTATTTTATTAGTTAATTGTCATTTACTTTTCTTGCGAATTACCAAATCAAACCCCCATGTTCCTTCATAGCCGATAATTGATCACTTCATTGTAATTCCTTGTGAGACGACCCGAGGTTTGAACACTTCGATTTATTTTCATTGCGGTTTGTACATGTGACAACCACTATTAAAATTTGATTGGGAGTTATTAGTTGGTTTGGAACTATGTTTACAACGAAGTTTTCTTTTTCTATTGAGAAATTCTAGACCGACAATAAATCTCACATCATGCAGCCATGGCAGGTTTACGATTTTATTTTCTGTTTCTAAAAAAATCAACCCTTTTCTATGTTGCGTGTAAAATATGCCCAGTTGAACATATCCAAGTCACTGTATAGTGCATGTTTAAGGCAAATAGTCCTATTAGATAATTGGAAGAGGAAATAAATGGGAAGATAGAGTTGTGGAGACAAGCTTTAGAAGTAGTTTTTTTTATCTTTTATCATTTATATTTTATATTAATAGTAGTAAGACAAAGTATATAGAATTTAAAGTTTCACAGGAAGCTTATGATTCCTAGCTTAGAGGTGCAAATTGGGAAGATATAATAACATTATAATTCAAATAGATTGTGTTTCTTGGTTTTTTATCTACTTCTACTATATATAAAAGGGAAAGGATAGTGTTGGTGGCCCTGTTTTCTTCCTAAGATACCTGTTTTCCTTATTCCTCTCTTAAAGAAAATATCATAAAATATGTTTTACATTCCTAGACAATTGGTTTAAAAATCAAAACATTTATCAGGTTAACCAATTCTACATTTTTTACTATTACAAAATATTTAATGAAAAAATAAAGGGTGGACTAATAGGACCCAACCTAAGTGGATGAAACAGAAAGGAGCTTCAGGTGTTAGTTGTGATTAAAGGGCACCACTCAGATTCTAGAAGGAATTTTACCATACACCTATAAGATAATCTCTACTTTAAGAAGTGGCAGCTGTAAGACCCGGTTAATTAACGGTTAATTAACCCATATATGAGAATTTATTCTAGAAAGCCAAAAATGATATTTTTATGGCTAAATGTGATAGAGAAATTTGAGACGAGAATTTCGGTACCAATTTTATAGAAATCGGACCAAGATTGGACCGAACGGGCCAAACCGGGCCAACCGGACCCAAAGTGGGCCTTTGGCCCAACTAAACTAAACCAAAACCCTAGTTTTCAGCACTCTCTCTCCTCACTTGACACACTCAAACACGCTGAAATTGGTATGGAGGGGGGAAGAACACTCTCTCAAGTTCTATCTCTCACTTGATCTTCAAACCACCATAACTTTTGATCTAGAGCTCCGATTGCCGCACCGTTTGCGGCCACGTGTTCACCGCGGAGAGCTCTACAAAACCCATACAATCAATCTTCAGGTAAGCCACGTTTTGCTCTTCGAATTTCCAGCCTTGATTTCGAGTTTCATGAGCAAAAATGTTGAGATTTTGGGTTCTTTGATGTTATAGGACCCAACTCTCTTGAAGAAGAAGGTTAATCTTGTCTCGTTGGACCTTGGGTGTGGTAAGATTCTCAACCCTAGTGTAAATTGTTGTTCTATGATGTTTGGGTATTGAGATGTTGTGTATGGATATGGTGATTGTGGCTTAGGTTGTGTATGTGTGAATATTGGAGCTTGATTGGTGATTTTGGAAAGCTTATAAGAGGGTTTTGTGTGATAAAATCTGTCCTTGAAGGTGTTGATACCTTGAGAGCTTGTAGACAAGTGATTTGGAAGTGCTCCAGTTGAGCTTGGGTAATCGGCTAAGGTATGGTTTCAGTTTTCCGTATCTAATATGTAATGTGGTAGGAAATACTTAGGCTAGAGGCCCTAAGATAGGCATTGAATTGATGATGTTGTTGATTGGTTGAGATATATGATGTGATCATATATGTGATTATGAATATTGATGCCTTGATTTTGTGATATATGAGAAATGCATGTTGTGCTATATGCTTGATGGATGATTGAGGTTGAATTGGTGGGTGGTACCATGTTGATGGTGAGTATGATGATGATTATGTATAATGATGGTTGATTGGAAATGGTATTATTGGAAATTAGGATGAGGAAGGATGTATGATATGATATTGTGTTTGTCCTTTAGCCATTTGATTGAGAAGTGTTAAAATGGTTGGATGTGATTTTGGAAATTTTGGTAAAGTGTCAATGGGTGGGTTGAGGATGGTTTGTTGTTGATTTTGGTACATTTTGAATGATTTCAAAGAAAAGGGTTGAAATTGGCATGTTTTGATTGATTTTTGAAAAGAGTTGAAAGTGGCTTGTTTTGAAAATGGCACTTTGTGGTTTTGTATGAAAACATGATTTTTGGGCATACTTTGACGGGACATAACTTGGACTACGGATCTCTGATTTGTGCTAAATCTATTTAGAAATGAAATTGGATCCGGGATGTCCATGCCGTTCGAAGAACAGGTGAAAAATGATTTAAAATGAGAGAGTTATGACCGTCGGAAGATTGGGGGTTGAATCTGTGAATTCTGTAGCTTTTAACATAGAAAATTTTTAGCAGAATAACCCTCCGCGCGTAGGCGCACTTGGCACGTGCGCGCCATTCTTCCAGGAAGCACCATCCACGCGTGCGCGTGGTGTGCGCGGGCGCGTCGATGCGATGCGTCATATGCCCAGCTATTTTTCAGAGAGTTGCGCCAGAATTGTGCCAGTTTTGTGCCTGGGCGCAAGAGCACCCACGCGTACGCGTGGCTGACGCTTGCGCGCCGTTTGGATATTTTTCAACCCGTGCGTTCGCACGTATGACGCTTGCGCGTCAATGAGTTTTTGGCCATCCGCGCGTGCGCGTGGAGTGCGCATACGCGTGGCCCTGTTTTCATCCCAAAGTTGATTTTTG
Organism: Arachis hypogaea; assembly: GCF_003086295.3. Classification (NCBI taxonomy): domain Eukaryota; kingdom Viridiplantae; phylum Streptophyta; class Magnoliopsida; order Fabales; family Fabaceae; genus Arachis; species Arachis hypogaea. Next base: position 131,547,288 of record NC_092046.1, read on the forward strand.
AGTTTTAAAAGCCAAATTTCATACTTCTAAGCCTCCGATCTCACCACTTATATCTTAAATCATTATGATATGCCTAGCATGAGGAAAAGGGCTAGTGAATATGGTAACTTGCGAGTGAAGCAAGGGAAAAAATGAATGATCAATGAGGATCAAAGATGATTATGTGAGATGCGGAGAATGGCGGTGGAAGTGCTTGTTACGCCATGGGCCGAAAGGCCGTAATTGTTAATGAATGGCTGGTTATGGATTTAACCGTGAGCCGAATGGCTGGTTATGGATTTAACCCTGAGCTGGATGGCTGGATTATTGCCGTGTTACGGCGGAGCCATGATTATGGCTATGTATAAATGCATATATGCTATTGAATGAATTGTGAATGTTTGCACTTCCACCATCGGAGATGAGGGTTTCCCTGGGAGGAAGCAGTGGCTAGCCACCACGTGCTCCAGGTTGAGACTCGAAGCTCTTTTGACCCTATGTCGTAAGTGTGGCCGGGCACTGTGAAAGACCCGGATGAGCTCACCCCCGTAAATATTCACCAGTGAGGGTGATGGATATGGATCATGATTATGATCAAGTTTATGATGAGTATAACTCGAGTTGGGGATGCGCGACAGAGGGATAGTCCAATGGTTAGCTACCAGGACTTGTCGGGTTGGCTCTATAACCGACAGATGATATCATCAGCCACTAGGGACAGGCATGCATCATAAGCATACTACATGAATTGTTTGAGATTGCCTGTTTGACTGCATATTACTTGCTAATTGTCTAAATGCCTTATCTGTTCCTATTTGTGAATCTCTTGTCTGATATAACTGTGTTTGCTATATTATACTCTTGCTGGTGGTTGGGAGGTCTGAAGGAATTGGAAAGGGAAGTATTAGTTAGACTGAAGAATCTTTAGTCAGTTGCCACTTACTGTTTAGCTTGTTTATAAGCTTTGATATTATCTGGAGGAAGTTCTAGGATTGCCTTCGGCTTTCCTCTATTATTATGTATTATATATGTGGAAGTTGTTACCGTGCTGGGGACCTCTGGTTCTCACCCATGCGGATTTTGTGGTTTTCAGATGCAGGACGCGAGGCTTCTCGTTGAGGCATGCTGGAGACTTCTGGATTAGCAAAGATCCTTTGTTCTCGGGACTCTGTTTTGGTTTATATGCTTGTTTAGATACTTTTATCTCCATTAAATAATACAAACTGTGATGACTCCTCTTATAGGAGATTTTGGAGAATAGGTTTCTGTATTTGTGTCCCTTTGGGTTTCCTTTAGGGTTTCCTTATTTTATTATATGTATATATTGCTATGCTCGGACCGGTTATCTTCGCGGCCGGATTTTGAGTCTTGTTATTCCCATTTTTGACACTCTTTATATATATGATCTCGCGTTAGCTTATCCCTGTTCGTTACGTTATCGATCGGAGTGTTGCGCTTTCGAGTTACGGTTTTTGTTTACCCCTTTTTCTACAAATGCTCCTAGTTATAACCGATTATTCATACTACTATACGTACTAAATTTTTGGTTTTAGAGGTCGTAATACCTTGCCATCTCTGAATTATGACTTAAGTATAAGACTCTGTATGGTAGGGTGTTACATTATGGTATCAGAGCAGTTTGTTCCTGTAGAGCCTGAGGAATGGACTGACTATGCTTCTGTGCATTCTCTGTATATGTGTCATGTGCTGTTAGTATATCTGCTTGATATAATTGGCATAAACGTTCATGAGCATGCATTTGGGACTTTGAAGCACTAGACTTTCGATATTGAGACTGATCAACTTAATATCGATTGTTTGGTGTGTATAGGAACCAGATGGCGCCTCGTGGACGCGGTAGAGGCCGTGGGAGAGGTCATACGAATGCTCGTGCGCCGGAGACTAATCCTAATGACCCGGTGAACTTTATGACGGCGTTGGAGAACATGGCTGCTGCTATGCAAGCCACTGCTGAGGCTCTTGGCCAACAGATGAACAACCATGGTAATGACGGAGGTGGAGTTCAGGGCCCGATGACACTGGCAAACTTTTTGAAGGTTAATCCCCTGAAGTTCAAGGGAACTACTAGCCCGACTGAGGCCGATACATGGTTTCAGGCTATGGAACGAGCACTGCAAGCGCAGGTGGTACCTGAAGGGCAGCGTGTGGAGTTCGCTACCTATTTGCTCACTGGTGAAGCGTCGCATTGGTGGCAGGGTATTCGACGCCTTCTGCAGTAGGGTGATGATTATATCACCTGGGATGTCTTCCAAGAGGAGTTCTATAAGAAGTACTTTCCGACTTCTGCTAGGACAGCCAAGGAGCTTGAATTGTTGCAGCTGAAGCAGGGTACTATGTCCGTATCTGAGTATACTGACAAGTTTGAGGAGCTGTTCAGATTCTCTCGTATGTGTCAAGGGACTCCAGTGGAATATGAGGAATGGAAGTGTGTTAAGTACGAAGGAGGACTCCGAAGCGATATTTTTAGTTCAGTGGGACCAATGGAGATTAGGACTTTCTCCGAGTTGGTGAACAAGTGTAGGGTTGCTGAAGAGTGTGTGAAGAGGGCAGCCGCTGAGAAGGGAAGTCACAAAGGATCATTCCCACAGAACCGAGGGAAGAGCTTTGCACCTAGAGGTCCACCCTTTAAGAGGGGAGGTTCTTTTAGGAGGCCCAACAACAACTACTCCCAAGGGAAAAGGTTTGGGAAGCAGCCTCAGAATGATCAAGCTTGTACTAGGTGTGGAAGTCACCATCCAGGAGTACCATGCAAGGCCGGATGGGGTTTGTGCTACAATTGTGGAAAGGCGGGGCATAAAGCCGCAAGTTGTCCGGAGAAGCAAAAGCAAGGTGCTGGGAAAGCACAACAGACTGGTCGGGTGTTCACCACCTCAGCTGTGGGTGCGGAGGGATCTGAGACACTCATTCGAGGTAACTGTGAAATGGCTGGTCAAACTTTAAATGCTTTATTTGATTCGGGAGCATCACATTCATTCATTGCATTTGAGAAAGCCCATGAGTTAGGATTGAAGATCGTAACCTTAGGTTATGACTTAAAAGTGTATAATGCTACCCATGAAGCCATGGTAACTAGACTAGGATGCCCGAGAGTTTCGTTTAGGTTCAAGCAGCGTGATTTTATCCATAATTTAATCTGCTTACCGATGATCGGTCTTGACCTTATCTTGGGATTGGACTGGTTATCCGAGAACCATGTCCTACTTGATTGTTCTACAAAGTCGGTGTACTTTATGCCGGAAGATACAGAAGGACCGGTCGTGGTGAATAATTATTACTTGAATTCGATGATGGTGAACTGTTCTGGATTCGAATGTCAGGGTATCCTGTTGTTAACTGCTGGTGTTTCGGGTGATGATCAGAGGTTGGATCAGATTGCGGTAGTGTGTGAGTTTTCGGAAGTGTTTCCCGATGATATTGAGGAATTTCCACCTAACCGAGAGGTCGAGTTTGCTATTAAGTTGGTGCCTGGGACGGGACCAATCTCAAGTGCTCCTTATAGGATGTCACCATTAGAGATGGCCGAGCTAAAGTCTCAGTTAGAGGAATTGTTGGGTAAGAACTTTATTCGACCAAGTGTATCCCCGTGGGGTGTTCCAGTGTTACTGGTAAAGTAGAAAGATGGAAGTATGCGACTCTGTGTGGATTACAGGCAGCTGAACAAGGTCACCATAAAGAATAAGTACCCATTGCCGAGGATTGATGATCTCATGGATCAGTTACAAGGAGCTGGGGTTTTCTCTAAGATCGATTTGCGATCCGGTTATCACCAGATAAGGGTGAGGGGTGAGGATATTCCTAAGACCGCTTTCAGGACTCGTTATGGTCATTACGAGTACACCGTAATGTCTTTTGGGTTGACGAACGCTCCTGCAGTATTCATGGATTACATGAATAGAGTGTTCCGTCCGTTTTTGGATAAATTCGTTGTTGTCTTCATTGACGACATACTGATTTACTCCAAGACTGAAGAAGAGCATGTGGAACACCTGAGGACCGTGTTGCAGATTCTAAAGGAGAAGAAACTCTATGCGAAACTGTCTAAGTGTGAGTTTTGGAAGGATGAGGTGAAGTTTTTGGGTCACGTGGTGAGTAAGAAGGGAATAGCCGTAGATCCAACTAAGGTAGAAGCTGTGATGGATTGGAAGCAACCAACCACAGTAACTGAGATAAGGAGTTTTCTGGGTCTAGCTGGCTATTACCGAAGGTTCATCAAGGGCTTTTCGCAATTAGCCTTGTCGTTGACAAAGTTAACTCGCAAAGACACTCTGTTTGTTTGGACTCCTGAGTGCAAGGAGAGCTTTCAGGCATTGAAGAAAAAGTTGACCACTGCACCTGTGTTGGTGTTACCTGAGCCGAACGAACCATTTGAGGTGTACTGTGATGCCTCACTAAAGGGTCTAGGATGCGTACTGATGCAGCATCATAATGTGGTGGCGTATGCCTCACGACAGTTGAGACCTCACAAAGTTAGTTATCCTACGCACGATTTGGAACTCGCTGCGGTTGTGTTTGCCTTGAAGGTGTGGAGGCATTATCTCTATGGGGTTAAGTTCCAAGTCTTCTCAGATCACAAGAGCTTGAAATATCTCTTTGATCAGAAAGAGCTTAATATGAGGCAAAGGAGGTGGATGGAATTATTGAAAGACTACGACTTTGAGTTAAATTACCATCCGGGAAAGGCAAATGTACTGGCGGATGCGTTAAGTCGGAAGTCGTTATATGCGGCTTGGATGATGCTTCAAGAGGAGAAGTTGCTCAAGGGATTCGAGAGTCTAAAAATTGGTGTTCGAGAAGTATCTGGAACCTTGTGTTTGAGCCGATTAGAAATCTCAAGTAACTTTAAGTCTGAACTCCTAAAGGCTCATGAGAATGATGAAGCGTTATAGAAGGTGTTACCGGCTATCGAACAAGAAAAACAGTGGAGAGTGTCGGAAGAAAAAGATGGGTTATGGAGATTCAAGGGTAGGATCATTGTGCCGGATGTTGGTACCTTGAGGCAAGATATCTTAAAGGAGGCACACAAAAGCAGATTCTCCATTCACCCGGGAAGTACTAAGATGTACCATGATTTAAAGGCGATGTTTTGGTGGCCGGGTATGAAGAATGATGTGGCGGAATATGTTTCAAAGTGCTTAACTTGTCAAAAGGTAAAGATTGAACATCAAAGACCTTCTGGGATGTTGCAACCTTTAGAGGTTCCGCAATGGAAATGGGAAAGTATTGCAATGGACTTTGTGTCGGGATTGCCAAGGACTAGGACTGGTTTTGATGCTATCTGTGTGATTGTGGACCGACTGACGAAGTCAGCTCACTTTTTGCCCATTCGGATGACTTACACCCTTGAGGAGCTAGCTCGATTATACATAAAGGAGATTGTGAGACTCCATGGTGTACCTGCTACTATAATCTCTGATAGAGATCCTCGTTTCACTTCGAGGTTCTGGGGTGCATTTCAGAAAGCTTTTGGAACCCGATTAAGCTTGAGTACAGCTTACCATCCTCAAACAGATGGTCAATCCGAGAGGACGATCCAAACACTAGAGGATATGTTGAGAGCTTGTGTTCTGGACCAACCGGCGAGTTGGGATCGGTATATGCCATTAGTGGAGTTTGCATACAATAATAGTTACCATGCGAGCATCAGAATGGCTCCGTATGAGGCATTGTATGGGAGGAAATGTCAATCTCTGCTATGTTGGTATGAAGCTGGAGAGAAGGGCTTGTTGGGGCCGGAAATGATAGCTGAGACCACTGAACAAGTTAAGAAAATCCGAGATAGGATGCTTACGGCGCAGAGTCGCCAGAAGAGTTACGCCGATCAAAGGCAGAAGCCCTTGGAATTTGAGGAAGGAGATCATGTTTTCCTGAAGGTTACTCCAACCACAGGAGTAGGTAGGGCGATTAAAGCGAAGAAGTTGAATCCTCGATATATTGGTCCATTTCAGATCCTGGAGAGGATTGGACCGGTGGCCTATCGAATGGCTCTACCACCTCATCTTTCGAACCTGCACGACATATTTCACGTGTCGCAGCTTCGGAAGTACACTCCTGATGCTAGCCATGTGTTAGAACCTGAATCGGTTCAGTTAAGAGAAGATTTGACGCTTCCAGTGGCTCCAGTCAGAATTGATGATACTAGTATCAAACGGTTGCGTGGAAAAGAGGTTTCATTAGTCAAAGTGGCTTGGAGTCGAGGCGGTATTGAGGAACACACTTGGGAACTTGAGTCGGAGATGCGAACGGATTATCCGCACTTATTCTCAAGTAATTGAATTTGAATTTGAATTTTGTGGGCAAAATTCCTAATTAGGTGGGTAGAATGTAAGACCCGGTTAATTAACGGCCAATTAACCCATATATGAGAATTTATTCTAGAAAGCCAAAAATGATATTTTTATGGCTAAATGTGATAGAGGAATTTGAGACGAGAATTTCGGTACCAATTTTATAGAAATCGGACCAAGATTGGACCGAACGGGCCAAACCGGGCCAACCGGACCCAAAGTGGGCCTTTGGCCCAACTAAACTAAACCAAAACCCTAGTTTTCAGCACTCTCTCTCCTCACTTGACACACTCAAACACGCTGAAATTGGTATGGAGGGGGGAAGAACACTCTCTCAAGTTCTATCTCTCACTTGATCTTCAAACCACCATAACTTTTGATCTAGAGCTCCGATTGCCGCACCGTTTGCGGCCACGTGTTCACCGCGGAGAGCTCTACAAAACCCATACAATCAATCTTCAGGTAAGCCACGTTTTGCTCTTCGAATTTCCAGCCTTGATTTCGAGTTTCATGAGCAAAAATGTTGAGATTTTGGGTTCTTTGATGTTATAGGACCCAACTCTCTTGAAGAAGAAGGTTAATCTTCTCGTTGGACCTTGGGTGTGGTAAGATTCTCAACCCTAGTGTAAATTGTTGTTCTATGATGTTTGGGTATTGAGATGTTGTGTATGGATATGGTGATTGTGGCTTAGGTTGTGTATGTGTGAATATTGGAGCTTGATTGGTGATTTTGGAAAGCTTATAAGAGGGTTTTGTGTGATAAAATCTGTCCTTGAAGGTGTTGATACCTTGAGAGCTTGTAGACAAGTGATTTGGAAGTGCTCCAGTTGAGCTTGGGTAATCGGCTAAGGTATGGTTTCAGTTTTCCGTATCTAATCTGTAATGTGGTAGGAAATACTTAGGCTAGAGGCCCTAAGATAGGCATTGAATTGATGATGTTGTTGATTGGTTGAGATATATGATGTGATCATATATGTGATTATGAATATTGATGCCTTGATTTTGTGATATATGAGAAATGCATGTTGTGCTATATGCTTGATGGATGATTGAGGTTGAATTGGTGGGTGGTACCATGTTGATGGTGAGTATGATGATGATTATGTATAATGATGGTTGATTGGAAATGGTATTATTGGAAATTGGGATGAGGAAGGATGTATGATATGATATTGTGTTTGTCCTTTAGCCATTTGATTGAGAAGTGTTAAAATGGTTGGATGTGATTTTGGAAATTTTGGTAAAGTGTCAATGGGTGAGTTGAGGATGGTTTGTTGTTGATTTTTGTATATTTTGAATGATTTCAAAGAAAAGGGTTGAAATTGGCATGTTTTGATTGAATTTTGAAAAGAGTTGAAAGTGGCTTGTTTTGAAAATGGCACTTTGTGGTTTTGTATGAAAACATGGTTTTTGGGCAGACTTTGACGGGACATAACTTGGACTACGGATCTTTGATTTGTGCCAAATCTATTTAGAAATGAAATTGGATTCGGGATGTCCATGCCGTTCGAAGAACGGGTGAAAATGATTTAAAATGAGAGAGTTATGACCGTCGGAAGATTGGGGGTTGAATTTGTGAATTCTTCAGCTTTTAACTTAGAAAATTTTTAGCAGAATAACCCTCCGCGCGTAGGCGCACTTGGCGCGTGCGCGCCATTCTTCCAGGAAGCACCATCCACGCGTGCGCGTGGTGTGTGCGGGCGCGTCGATGCGCTGCGCCATATGCCCAGCTATTTTCCAGAGAGTTGTGCCAGAATTGTGCCAGTTTTGTGCCTGGGCGCAAGAGCACCCACGCGTACGCGTGGCTGACGCTTGCGCGCCGTTTGGATATTTTTCAACCCGCGCGTTCGCGCGTATGACGTTTGCGCGTCGATGAGTTTTTGGCCATCCGCGCGTGCGCGTGGAGTGCGCGTACGCGTGGCCCTGTTTTCGTCCCAAAGTTGATTTTTGAGTTTTAAAAGCCAAATTTCATACTTCTAAGCCTCCGATCTCACCACTTATATCTTAAATCATTATGATATGCCTAGCATGAGGAAAAGGGCTAGTGAATGTGGTAACTTGCGAGTGAAGCAAGGGAAAAAATGAATGATCAATGAGGATCAAAGATGATTATGTGAGATGCGGAGAATGGCGGTGGAAGTGCTTGTTACGCCATGGGCCGAAAGGCCGTAATTGTTAATGAATGGCTGGTTATGGATTTAACCGTGAGCCGAATGGCTGATTATGGATTTAACCGTGAGCCGGATGGCTGGATTATTGCTGTGTTACGGCGAAGCCATGATTATGGCTATGTATAAATGCATATATGCTATTGAATGAATTGTGAATGTTTGCACTTCCACCATCGGAGATGAGGGTTTCCCTGGGAGGAAGCAGTGGCTAGCCACCACGTGCTCCAGGTTGAGACTCGAAGCTCTTTTGACCCTATGTCGTAAGTGTGGCCGGGCACTGTGAAAGACCCGGATGAGCTCACCCCCGTAAATATTCACCAGTGAGGGTGATGGATATGGATCATGATTATGATCAAGTTTATGATGAGTATAACTCGAGTTGGGGATGCGCGACAGAGGGACAGTCCAATGGTTAGCTACCAGGACTTGTCGGGTTGGCTCTATAACCGACAGATGATATCATCAGCCACTAGGGACAGGCATGCATCATAAGCATACTACATGAATTGTTTGAGATTGCCTGTTTGACTGCATATTACTTGCTAATTGTCTAAATGCCTTATCTGTTCCTATTTGTGAATCTCTTGTCTGATATAACTGTTTTTGCTATATTATACTCTTGCTGGTGGTTGGGAGGTCTGAAGGAATTGGAAAGGGAAGTATTAGTTAGACTGAAGAATCTTTAGTCAGTTGCCACTTACGGTTTAGCTTGTTTATAAGCTTTGATATTATCTGGAGGAAGTTCTAGGATTGCCTTCGGCTTTCCTCTATTATTATGTATTATATATATGGAAGCTGTTACCGTGCTGGGGACCTCTGGTTCTCACCCATGCGGATTTTGTGGTTTTCAGATGCAGGACGCGAGGCTTCTCGTTGAGGCATGCTGGAGACTTCTGGATTAGCAAAGATCCTTTGTTCTCGGGACTCTGTTTTGGTTTATATGCTTGTTTAGATACTTTTATCTCCATTAAATAATACAAACTGTGATGACTCCTCTTATAGGAGATTTTGGAGAATAGGTTTCTGTATTTGTGTCCCTTTGGGTTTCCTTTGGGGTTTCCTTATTTTATTATATGTATATATTGCTATGCTCGGACCGGTTATCTTCGCGGCCGGATTTTGAGTCTTGTTATTCCCGTTTTTGACACTCTTTATATATATGATCTCGCGTTAGCTTATCCCTGTTCGTTACGTTATCGATCGGAGTGTTGCGCTTTCGAGTTACGGTTTTTGTTTACCCCTTTTTCTACAAAGGCTCCTAGTTATAATCGATTATTCATACTACTATATGTACTAAATTTTTGGTTTTAGAGGTCGTAATACCTTGCCATCTCTGAATTATGACTTAAGCATAAGACTCTGTATGGTAGGGTGTTACAGCAGCAGCTATCTCTGATAATCATTCCATTTCTGCATATACTTCCTCATTTTACTTTCTTCTATTAATATCGTATAAGCTCTTAGTGATCAAAATGAGTAGCACACTTAATCACATTAATCTTGACATGTTCTTTTTTTTTTTGAGCTTCTGTTTCAGTCTCCAAAATGCCTGAGATATTAGACATATTTGTTGGGTACAACTGAAAAATGTGATGTATGATGCCTTGAACTTATGAATGTGATCCCTTCAAGCTTTCAGCAAACTGAAAAATAATTTACATATGATCTATGACATTCTCTCTGAATGTAAAACAGAAAAAAAACACGAGAAGAAATTAAGATACAAGTATGTCTCTATCTAGTCTAGGTCTATATGAAACATTACATTCACCAAGTAAAAGTACCCTCAAAACGGCCTCACACAAACCACTATAATAGATAATCAAATGTGCACCATCTGAAACTTCACCATAATTTATCCATGGCATATTCCTTGAAACAAATCTCTAGATTTGAGAGGACACAACCTTGTCTTCATATCCCTGCCAAACGTGAACTTTACTTGTATTGTGACCGAATGGATTGTTCAGCTTCAATGGATCAAACTCCCAGTTGCCAAATGCCACAATCCAATCACCCAGGAGTGTGTCAAAAATAACCTGTTCCCTTAACTTTTCCTATACATATGAACAAAGAGGAGTTATTCCTCCATGACTAACCATTTGTATTTAGCTAAAAGTAAGTGAAAGAAAGCATATAATTCACCTTGGTAAGAATAGGGAAGCCAGGAATAATCTTCAAGATGTCAATGTCTCTAGTGTTGAAGAAAGTCGGGTTTTTCTCAATGACAAAATTTGAAGGGATACAGTTTTGAGTGACCACCCAGTGCAATAGTCTTGGAGAATATTTTGCAAGCCACACTTGCTAACTGCATAAACAAAATGGTGATATATCCACCACCTAGTGTGGCATTTCCAATAACAAAAATACATATTTTTATTTGCGTGAGAGCACAACAAAATATATACCCAATACATCTATTAGTTCCTAAACCTATATTTACATCAGCTAGCAGTACAATAAACATAAAACTGATAATAGTAAGTGATAATGATGAGCAATAACTATTTACAAACTTCAGAAGATATTAAAGAATCCCTCAACCATGGTACATGAATCAACAAAAGCACCATCTTACAAGTTCAACAAAAAGTAAAAAATGAATCTAATAAAAGCCAAATTTGATTAACTTAAAAGTTAAAATCACGATTTACACATAATGTTCTTACATCCTTCACTATAATCTTGTCTGGAAGTCCAATTCTTGGTAATAACCAATCCAACACATACAGTGAGGAGTTTTCATAATTGCTTGTAACAGGTTGATCATCTGAAAAGCAAGAATATGCTGAAGTCATGGCTGATGGATAAAAAAAATTAGTTATTAATAATGGGAATGGAGCCCAGACCTGAACCGTGTAGAAGTATTCTATGTGTAACAAAGGACTGCAAGAAGGTAAAGGATGCCATAAAATTAGAAATATTAATAGTGACTGTAAAAAAAAAGGTACAAGACATAAGCAACATTAAGAGCCAAAATATTGTACAAAATATATACCCAATATATCTATTAGTTCCTGCACATTCAGTGTCACATCAATTTTATATATTATCAACAACATACATTTTAAATCTATTCCACTCACTGTTGATAGCTCACGGGTATTCAATAATCAATTAGATCTAAATTCAACCAACAATTTTCACATCACCGTAACAGAGTCAATAAAAGATTGATTTTTTGTACCAATTTTCATAACTAGATACTGGAATAACAAACTCCAGAAGCTACAACAAGTAATTTAAAGTTATAGAGATAAGATTGAAAAATCTCAACGTTAATTCAGTTCCTGTTAAGAATCTCCATTTTTCAAACATCAAATATATAAAAAAATTAAACTTTATTAAAAAAAATCGAAAAAGGGGGGTAAGCACCTATTTGCATTCCCTGGACCTAGCAGCAGAATCGCGATTCTTGATCATGCGTTTCTGCTTCTGAAGAGTGGCCTTGTTCACTGGTTGCTCCACCGCCCTTCTCTTCCCCTTTGCCACCGCCCTTCAGAAATTCGAAGTTCAATCATGCACGTAAAAAAAATAAGAGAGAGGAGAGAAAGCTCACCGAGATAGATCTCTCCAAAGGATCCGCTACCAATTTTTTGACTGATACGGAACTTGTTCCCAACTCGAGGCTCCACTAAAGGTCAATTTCTTTTGACCAAAATTCTAAAATAGTTTGAAAAATTTGAGAGAAAAATGAAATGGAGTCATTGTGGAAGAAGGCAGAGGATAGTGGGTAGAGGAAGAAGTGGAGGGACATCGCGAAGAGGAAGAAGGCAGACGAAAAGGCGGTAGAAGAAGAAACAGAGGTTCATCATTTGAGGAAGAAGACAAAGAAAGTGGTCGGAGGAAGAGGCGGGGGCTTATCGCTGCAGCAAACCAGGGGTTTGGTTTCCAAATTTTATATTGGGCAATTTAAAAATATCAAAAGAGTTGTTATCTTTAAGTGTAATTTTTAATAAATTAATAATGATTTAAATATAAACCATTAGATCGTTTATCAATCTAATATAACGCTTCATGTAAGAACCGCGATTAATTAACCATTTAATTAAATAATTAAATTACCCAAAATAGAATCCAAAAATTTAGAATGTGAATTAAAAATTTTAAATATGATTTTCGGACTTAATAGATTTTTCTGAGTTGAAAAATGTAACTTTCTGTGAAAAACCGCATAAAAATGTGAACCGGTAAATGAACCGGTAGTACCAGTTTAAGTCTATCTGGTACTGAGCGAGAATAATTAAAAACAATAGAAAATCTTAAAAAATATTTAGAGTTGAAAACCAGACATTAATTTTAAAAGTTGGCCCGAAATTGAGCCAAAACGGGCCAAAACGCTAACGGGTTAGACCAGGCCCAAGTTGGGCCAAGCCCAACATATAAGACCTTCTTTAATGAGCCATCTGCCCATTTACCATCCTCAAACACAACACAACACAGCTGAGAAGAGAAGAGAGAAGAGGGTTCCGTTAACACTATTCACCTCAACCTTCCAAAGCTCATAATTTGAGCTACGGAGCTCCAACGCTGCACTGTTTGTGGCCACACGATCACCACGAGGAGCTCTACAAAACCCACCTAAGAAACTAGTAAGAAAATCACGAATCCCTCTCAGCCTTTCCTTTCATAAATTCGAAATTTTGGGTTTTGTATTGAGTGAGATTTTGTGATTTTGGGTGTTCAGGTACACCCTAGCCTTTGGTTCCTATTGGGTTTGACCCAATCAATCTTGGATAAGGTGAGTTTATTCTCAACCCTTGTGAAATTGTGATTTTGATGAACCCTAGGTTGATTTAGTTATGAATTATGTATATATAGCTTGAATTGGTGTTGTATGGAGAATGTTGGTGACTTGAATAGCTTGGAAGTGGATTTGGTTACTTGAGAACTTGTAGAGGCTTGATTTGTACTCAATCTTGGGTTTTAGTGCATATTGGGAATCGGCCAAGGTATGGTTTTGGATTCCTCTATGTAATATATAATATTTCTGGACACTTAGGCTAGTGACCCATAAGATAGGTTGGATTGAAATGGTTGTTGAGATTGATGAATGAGGATGTATGATGCTTTGATGAATTTGAATATTTTAATGAATTGTGATGTTGAGGTTGATAAATGATATCTGAAGTTTGAGATTGAAGTTAAATGAGTTTGATTATGATGATTGTTAGTGATATAATGGTGATTGATGATTGTATTGGGTGAGAAATTATTTTAATATGATGTAATTGATCATTGGAGTTGAGAATTGGGTAAAGTGAATGGAAACTTGGTAAGGTTGGTAAAATGAGACACAAAAGGGTAAATTCTGAGGTAAATTGGAGCTTGATGTGGTTTTGATTTGGGTTGGTTAAGAGTTTTAAGGATTTGAGAAATTAGTGAACTTTGGTAAACAGTGGATTTTTGGTTAACTTTGACGGATCATAACTTGAGCTTCAAAGCTTAAAATTGACTGAAACTTGTTTTAAATTAAAGATAGCTTTGAGAGCTTTAAAGTGATAAAAAGTTTGTAGAAAATGGATTTTTGTAGAGGAAGTTATGACCGTTTAAAGTTTGGTGTCAAAATCTGAATTCTGTGATGTTGCAGAATTTTATGATTTATGGTTTGTGTGCGCACGCACACTGCTGTGCGCGTGCTCTTATCAGTGACAAATTTTTCCTTGTGCACACGCACACTCTGTGTATTTTTAAAAATGTGTGTACGCACACACTTGTGCACGCACACACAGGGAGGTGCCTACTACTGGGAGCGCTAGCACACTCTGGTGCGTGCACACACCCTGCGAAATTAATTTCGCAAGCTGTGCATACGCACAGCCTCGTGCGCATGCACACGCTGGGAATGGCATTCTGTTCAGGGCAATCGCACACATCTGTGCGTGCGTTTAAAATGAAAACTTTTTCCTTCTGTGCGTACGCACACTTCTATGCGTACGCACACTTCTTGAAAATATTCTATGCGTACATACAGACAACCCTATGCGTACGCACAACCCTATGCGGAACATTGCCCTGTTTTTCAATAAAAATCTTGTTTTGTCTGTTTCACCTTTTCGGAAAGCTTGTAAACTTCTGTAACACTTATCTAAGATCCTTTAGCTATTTTTAGGTGTCAAAATATGGGGGATGCCTTGGGTAAGTTTAATTAGATAATTTCTTGTAAAAAGTCTAGAAAAACGGAGAATTAGGTTTCTGGAGTTCTGAGGACGGATTTGGTTGAGTGAGGAGGCAGAGTATTGTGTTGTTGATCACTGATTATGAATTGTGGTAATTATGAATTGATAGTGGTTGAGACGAGTTTGGGACTCATAATGTAATGATGGATTACTGATATACTAAGGAATGATTTCTGAAAACCACTGAATTATTGATTTATACTGCGATTGTTGAGACACTATGCGCCTGGCAAGGACGGTAGGTTAATCCCGCCTGTCGAGGTCACGGCGGCGGCGTAAGGACGGTAGGTTTATCCCGTTTACGCTGAGATGTGAGGTCTGTGTCAAGAGTATCCCGCTTGCATCCCTTCGGAATCACTATAGTGTGCTGACACTGACATCCTGGACCGTGATCCGGGCACGATATCTCGGGGGTTCTTATTATGAGACCGAAGGGAGACATCTCCATGGAGGTGTGTCGGGTTAGCAGTTGAACCGACAATGTGATATCACAGCCAAATAGGATAGGCATTCATCATGTGCATCTTTTATTTGTTTGCTTGCTTTCCCTACTTGTATTGTTTGCCTAATTGTGTAACATGTCTAATTGCCTATCTGAATTACTTGATATACATGCTTATACTTGTGTTTTCGTATTCTACTGGGATTGAGGAGGTTCGAAAGGAGGTGGCGATGGGATTGCATGGTGGTTAGGTTGGCGAAGGCTGTGGGACAGCGGAGAATTGTTAGATTAGAAAATCCACTAAGTTAGATTACCCTTGATTATTATGGTTTTAAAGTTGTGTTTTATAAGTTATAGTTATACTTTAAGTTGAATCTCAGGATGGATATGCAGCTCTAGGATTGCCTCTGGCATCCAGGAGTCTTATATCTTACATCACTGGGCACGGTTACCATATTGAGAACCTCTGGTTTTCATTCCATACTCTTTTGATGTTTTTCAGATGCAGGTCGCAACCCACCTCGGTGAGTTATTTTGGTGGTGACAGAGCGGAGGACCTTTATCCTGTTTTGAAGTCTCTTTTGATTATTTTGTATAAATCTCTCACTTTTGTATCTATTTTTTCCTAGAGGCTTACTTTGAGAGGAAGTTTGTATAAGCTGTTTTACTTTCAAAACTCTGTTTATTTGTATATGACTAGCTGGCTTAAACTCCGCGGGCAGCTGCTAGACTCTTATGACTATCATGCTTGATATATCTATATATATATGCCTTGATGTCTGTATGTATATCTTGTGCCTTAAGTTGTAGTTTCGTGTGAACGTTTTGTGCTTTTTAAATTCTGTTTTTGAGCTTAAATCCTTCATCAGGCTTCTAGAATATATTATTTCCTTCTATATAAATATGTATAAGCTTTAGAATTGCCGTAACCTTTGATTAACTTTTGCTTTACGACGCGAGGTAAGGCTTAGGGTAATTAGGGTGTTACATTTCAAATTTAATGGTGCATCAGATAAGCTCAAAAGAGCTGGGCTAATTTTAGATAGACTCTATATATCATATCAGAAATTTAGGAACTTTATTTTTTCGTTTATTTTTTTAACTTGAAGATATTTTTCTAATTTTCACTTTTCTTAGTTCTTTTATGTGTTGAGTCCCCCTCCTTCTGCAATATTATGATAATTCTCCCTATTTTAGTTACGCATTATGATGAATTTATGATAATTTGGTCCTTAAAATTTTCGTGTGTTCCATGTTGTAGTATATTGGTTAAAGTGGATCACCTGCTCGAAGAGAATGCAAGGTTCAAAAGCCCACAACAACAGGCATGAATCTACATTTATATATCTATATATGCATCCATGTATATATTATATCACTACTCTGTTAGATCAAGTTTTTGTTCTTCGCATTTTAATTGCAAGTGATTTTGTTTTCTAAGTTTGCTTTAATAGTGATGTTGCAATTGTGTCTATCATTGCTGCAGCTATGTGAAGCGGCCACGAATCAACAAAAGAAGAGTACCCTGTACCAAACATTCTTGGCTCCATTTTGACTATGTATCTATATTCTTAGTCAGGGTGCCATTTATTATTGCTGCAATGCAACTGATGATTAAAAAAAACAGAAAGAAAAAAACAAGATCATATTTTAGGATTTTTGTAAGTTCAAGAAATGTAGTATAGGAATATAATAAAAGTTTTGTGCAGGGTTTTACAAAGGTAATGCTATTTTTTGTTTTAATTATTAAAAAATTCAAATGAGATGTTGTATTTTTTCTTCTTCTTCTTTTATTGTTTTTAAGGTGTTCATTTTATTTGGGCAAATAAAGATGGTCTCTCTGTTAACTAATTCAATTTCATGCTTAAAGTTCCTCTTTTTATATAGATAATTATGTGATATGCTATTTTATTGTTTCAATTAGTTCCATCAATGGCAATGATGAAATTTTGTTTGTTTTATGCTCTATTTATAGGGTTTTCTGGCATAAGTGATTGTCTTTTAATATCAATATCCTGTCATCACAGATGTTAAAAACTGGGTATATTTTTCTTATTTACTGCAAAATGTTCACTTATATTTTGGAGTACCTATGATCTTCTTGAGGTTGTATCGAATGACAAAATGTATAATAAGGAATGGAATGAAGAAAATTAAGCATGATAGGAATTGCAAGCATAATTATAGGATATCACATGATAAATATACAATTTTAGGTGGGAAAAAATGATGGGTCTCTATCAATATGTGTGTTTGAGCATGTCTTGGTAATTTTAAAATATAATAAAGAAAACCTAATCACACAAATGATTTTTAATTTATTTAAAACTCAAAGTTAAGCGCATGTTCTAGCTAACTATGTATCTTCTTAATATGTTAATGTCTTAAATTTGTAGACTCGAGCTCTGATTTTTCAAATAAAAAATTGCTGTCAAATTTGTTATTCAAATCCTGATTTCAAAAGGGAAGAACACGCTCAAATGGTGTAGTTTTATTTTTATAACTAAGAATATGAATATAAAATACAACTGAGTTTGAAAATAACAACGTACTTCCCTATCTTCTTTTAGTCACAGTCCTGATTGATTTGGCTTATATAAACTTCTGCTCTACAACATTCTATATGATAAGTTTGGGTTCAGTTTTATTTTGCATTGATTTTGGATTAATAGGCTCTGTTGAGAGTAAATAATAAATATTATTTTTTTCCTTTAGTAGTATTACCGAAAGTGGTCTGTCATTGTCTCCGGAAATAAATTTTGGCTAGACAGTTTTAATGTAACAAACAATATCCTTTAAATCAGTGTAAAAAAGAAGAGTTAGTTGGGATTAAGAAAATGCTTAGTTTGATAAGAAAAATTACTCGTGAAAAACTTTAAATAATTTAAGGTGGTTTTTTTAGGGATTTAAATGGGGTGTTACTCTTTTTACTTTCATTGTGGGTACGTTTGAATTCCTAAACATGTTTTGTGGAATAAAATGATATCTATTTATTATTTTAAGGACTTCAAATTTTTCTTTTGTAACATTGTAAGGTTTAAACTGCATATGTGAATTAAGTAGTTTTTGATGATTTTGAAGTTTGATTCTGCAAACTCAAATTAAAGTGCCATTCTTAGGGTTTCACATATTAATATAGGCAAATTCAAAAAGGACAAATTGAGTGGAGTGGTTGAAGGTAGCAAATTGAGTTGAGATGAAGGGCATATAGTCAATGTCTCTAAGGGAGACAGACTTGCAAGAGGAGATTGAGAGAATGAATGTTAAGGCAAAGATGGAGAAACTTAGAGCTAGTTTACACTCTGTTGTGTACGAAACCAAGGTTAGTGCCTTCATCTATATATATATATATATATATATATATATACATATATACATAAAACAGTGAAACCAGCCCAAAGGAACTCATGTTTTGACACTTAGTTACACATTGTTTATACGTGTTCTTATACAAGCTTTAACCAGATTAGCAGTCAGCCCGTGCAATGCGCAGTAAATGGCAAAGCAACGATTAATCCCAATAGCTATTTGTTCATACCTTGGGTCGAGCTAGGCGAGCCGGGTTGGATGAAGACAAAAACGACCGGTCTCGTATAAAGGTTGGTCGACACCGACCTCTCCCCAAAGAACTCGGCCAAATTGCTATAAGGGCCCAAGTAGGCCCAAAGCGGAAGATAACAGCCCACCTAAAGGTGGCTGGCCAAAGATAAGGGGACTCGCCCACAAAAGATAAGATAAGATAACTAACTTATCTCAAGGGAGGTCACTCCACACTACTATAAATACACTGGAGCACCCAGGTATAACTCATACTCTGATTCTATACAAAAAGCCTGCTTAAAGCCCGTGCTAACTTAAGCATCGGAGTCTCTTGTAGGTACCACCACCCTCCGATGATCAAAGATCAGCAACACAGCAAGTCGGACACGACAGTTCCGGCCACAACAGCAGATCTCCTTCGAGATCGACCTTCAGTTTTAGGTAACCCTCGAAACATTGGCACCGTTGTCGGGAAACCTGGAAGTCATCCCATCGTCATGGAGGACAACCTTGACAACGATCACAACTCTAGTTTGGAGGACAGAACGCCGCATAAAAATACGAAAACCATACCAAAGGGTACACCTCAAGATAAGGGAGATAAACAACCCCCAAACACCGAAATCTTGGAAACTATCCGTGAGTAACAGCATCGGCTAAAACAGCTTGAACAAGAAGCCGACCGGCAGCGGGAGGCTGAGCGAGACCTTCGAAAAGAAACAAGATGGCGTCAAGAGCTGGAGGACAAGCTCCTAAAGCTCGAACCTGATCTCAAAACTAACACCACTCGATCCAGCCACGAAGATAGCCCCCAAAAGGACCAAGACCCGTTCACAAAGGAGATCATGAAAGCTAAAGTACCAAAGGACTTCAAAGCCCCCCGACATGACCATGTACGATGGTACATCTGATCCAAGCCATCATCTCAGCAATTTCAGAAGTCGGATGTATCTTAGGGATGCCTCAGATGCAATCCGTTGTAAAGCTTTTCCCACCACTTTGACCAAGACGGCAAAAAAGTGGTTCGACAGTTTGTCGCCAAGGTCAATAGCAACCTTTGATGACCTCGCCAAGAAATTCCTAGCTAGATTCTCCATCTAGAAAGATAAAGCCAAGCATGCCCCAAGCCTGCTAGGAATCAAGGAAGGAGATCGGGAAAGCTTTCGCAACTACATGAAAAGATTCAACAAAGCATGTCTGGACATACAAAGTCTGCCGACAGAAGCAGCCATCATGGGTCTCATCAATGGCCTACGAGAAGGACCCTTTAGCCACTCCATATCCAAAAAACACCTAACATCTCTGAACGAGGTACAAGAGCGGGCAAAAAAGTACATTAATATGGAGGAGAATTCTCGATTAGGAGAAACCTCAAAATCCAGATTCTCCTACCCGTCCCAGGACAAGGATAAAGAGTCCAAGAAAAAAGAAGACCAGCCTACTGAAAAACCTAGAAAATACCACAACTACACTCCCCTCAGGGTGTCCCTTGTGGATGTCTACAGAGAGATATGCAACACTAAGAAGATCCCGCCCCCTCGTCCGATTAAGCATAAAAGAGGAGGAAGTCGGACAGAGTATTGCGAATACCACCGAGTCCACGGGCACCCTACCAATGAGTGCTATGACCTAAAGAACGTTATCGAAAAGCTAGCCCGGGAAGGAAGACTAGACAGGTTTCTGGCCAACAAAACAGATGAACCGAAGAAAAGAAGAAGGGATGAAGAGATCGGATGAGCTGAACGTCCCCCTCACACCCCTGAGAGGCATGTTCACATGATAAATGGAGGATTCGCAGGAGGAGAGATCTCTAAGTCATTGCGCAAAAGACACCTTAAGGAGGTGTACCATGTTGGAGGAGGGGACAATTCGATCGACCTCCCCACTATTACCTTCACTCAAGAAGACGCCGCGGGCATCATCCTGGGGTATGATGACCCTGTGGTTGTTACCATAATACTTGCCAATGCCAACCTCCACCGAACACTAGTCGACCAAGGAAGCTCTGCGGATATACTGTTCAAATTCGCCTTCGACAAGCTCGGCTTACAAGAAAAAGAACTCAGAGCATATCCAAATAGCCTATTCGGGCTAGGAGACGCCCCAATTCAACCATTAGGGTACATCCCACTACACACAACCTTTGGAAAAGGAACTCGGTCTAGGATGTTAAGCATAGATTACATTGTAGTCAATGTGAGCTCAGCCCACAACGCTCTTATCGGTCAGACAACACTGGACCAGCTCACCGCTGTGGTCTCCACTCCACACCTATGCATAAAGTTCCCAACTCCGGATGGGATCGCTACCATAAAGGGAGACCAAAAACTCGCGCGACGCTGTTATAACGAAAGTCTGAACCTTAAAGGTGACCCCAGAGGAAAGGAAACCAATACTATAGAACTCGGGGGAATTTGAGCTCGCGAGAAACTCCGCCCTCAACCAGAAGGTGAAACCAAAGAAGTTCAAATTGGAGACACTCAAGACAAAATAACAAGTATAGGGGCGAATCTAAGAGAAGACTTAAAGGAACTGCTAATAAAGCTCCTAAAGGATAACTCCGACCTCTTTGCATGGAAGGCCGCCGACATGCCTGGTATTGATCCTGGACTAATGTGCCATAAGTTAGTCGTATATCCAGGTTCTCGGCCAGTACAGCAGAAACTTAGGAAACTCGGCCCAGAGAGGTCGCAAGCTGTAGAGGAGCAAGTATAGGCCTTTGATAAACCACTATTTTATGGTTTATCTTGTACTCAATTGAGTGGTTTTTATCAACTCTTTACCCACTTATTCATACTATTCGCATGTTTTACATTTTCCTTCCTGATTTTGAGCTATGATTGAAAACAAGCTTCTTTGATCTTATATTTGCTTATAATTAATCCTCTCTTATTACCATTAGATACCTTGATATGTGTGTTAAGTGTTTTCAGAGATTATAGGGCAGGAATGGCTTGGAGGATGGAAAGGAAGCATGCAAAAGTGGAAGGAATACAAGAAGTTGAAGAAGTTGTTAAGCTGTCCAGCCTGACCTCTTTGCACTCAAAT
Source organism: Arachis hypogaea (assembly GCF_003086295.3). Taxonomy (NCBI): domain Eukaryota; kingdom Viridiplantae; phylum Streptophyta; class Magnoliopsida; order Fabales; family Fabaceae; genus Arachis; species Arachis hypogaea. The sequence continues at coordinate 131,568,952 of NC_092046.1, forward strand.
GGTCATAACTTGAGCTAAAGAGGTCCAAATGAGATGGTCCTAGTTGTGTTAGAAAACTAACATCCGGGGTTTCGCAACGATATATAATTTTCCATAGCTACCCCGAAGTTAAATGATGCGAATGCGTGAATGACGCGCTCGCGTCGCATCTGCGAATTGCATCCCGGGCGAACGCGTGGACGACGCCTCCGCGTCACTTTCCCACGACCTGAACGTAACAGAAATCGCTGGGAGCGATTTCTGGGCTATTTTTGACCCAGTTTTCAGCCTAGAACACACAGATTAGAGGCTATAAAGTGGGTGAATGCATCCATTCATAATCATGCTCTCATAATTCATAATTTTAGGATTAGATGTAGTTTTTAGAGAGAGAGGTTCTCTCCTCTCTCTTAGGATTTAATTTTAGGATTTAGGATTATTTCTTCTTCATCACAGGTTCAATGTTCCTCTTATTTATTTTCTACTTTTATTATATACTTTTAATTATTATTTATCTTTTCAATTTGGCTTATGCTACATTCATGTTATGATTTTCTTAATTAATATTATTTGAGGTATTTCAGATTTAAAATTGCTTTGCTTTATTTATATTGATGCTTTTAATTTAATTTAGATATTTTCTTCCTTTTGGCTTTGGTTAAGTAATTGGTAACGCTTGAGCTGTCAAATAAAGCAGTGGTTGAAATTGGGAAATGCTCCAATAACTCTAGTCTTTCCATAGGAATTGACTAGGACCTGAGGATTAAGCTAATTAATCCACTTGATCTACCTTCATAGTAAAGGTTAACTAAGTGGGATTAAAACCCCATTCTCATCACAATTGATAAGGATAGGACTTCCAGTTCTTATACTTTGCCAAGAGTTTATTTTATTATTACTATTTTATTTTTCTTATCATTTAACATACTGGTTTCTTACTTTCAAAACCCCCAATTTACAAGACTCCTAACCAATAATAAGAACACCTCCCTGCAATTCCTTGAGAAGACGACCCGAGGTTTAAATACTTCGGTTATCAATTTATAAAGGGGTTTGTTTAAGTGACAAACAAAACTTTTGTAAGAAAGGTTGATTGCTCGGTTTAGAAACTATACTTGCAACGAGAATTTATTCTGAATTCTAAACAGTCAAACTTCCGTTCTTCAAAATGGCACCGTTGCCGGGGAATCGCAAACGTGTGCCTTATTATTGGTTATTGTAAATATTTGCTTTTTTCTTGTTTATTTGTTTTTATTTTTGCTTTTTCATAAATTAAGAGGTTATTGGTTTTTATTTAGTTATTGAAATTTTTTTTTCAAAAATTTGTTTTTGATGTTCATCTTGATCTTCAAGTTATTCTTTGTGGTCATCTTGACCTTCAAGTTTTTCTTAGTTGTTTTCTTCGTTTTGATCTGAAAATTTTAAGTTTGGTGTCATTTTATTGTTTTTCTCTTTCCTCATTAAATTTAAAAATTTAAAATTTAAAACTCAAATTTAAAATTTCAAATTTCAATTTTCAAAATTCAAATTAAAAAAATTTAAAATTCAAATTTCAAATTTCAAAATTTCAAATTTCAAAATTTAAATGTCAATTTTGAAATCTTTTTCAAAAATCATATCTTTTTAAAATCTTATCTTATCTTATTTCAAAAATCAAATTTCAAAATTTAATATTTAAAATTCAAAAATTCAGATTTGAAATTTCAAATTTCAAAATTCAAATTTCAAAAATTTAAAATTTAATTTTCAAAAATTTAATTTTCAATTTCAAAATTAAAATTTCAATAACCTTTCAATCTAAAATTTGTTTTTTTCGTTTTTAATTTACTATTATGAGTTCTCACCCCTCTCGTTTTGAGTTTGGTTCCAATGTTGTTACAAGGAATGGAAATTATAACAGGAACATGCATCAAGGTCAAAATAATCAGAGATGGAAGGAGCCACGAGGATTTGATCAACCCTTCCGGCAACAACACCTTCCACAATACCACAGACAAAGACCATTCCACGATGCATACCAAGACAATAGTTATGGTGGACCCTTTCGTGACAACCAACTTCCACCAAATTACTATAGTCAAGATCCATTCCAGGGGGCATACCAAGATGATAGATATGATGGACGCCCATCATATGCCTATGAACCTCCTCAACACAACTTTGAACCACCACACTCACAAGCCAACTACCACCATTCACCTCCATATGACCCTAACCCTCATCCACCATACCAACCACCTTATGAACCATATGAACCATATATAGAACCACCCCAATTCCAACCCAATTACTCCCAAGAACCACCACCTCCATATGCACCATATCCATATCCATCATTCCAAGAGCCTTATGGTCCTACTTATGATACCCAAGCGGAACAAGAATCAACGGATCGTCTCAAGGAAACAGTGGATCAATTTCTTGCAACCCTTCACCAATTGAATCAAGCGATAAATCAATTAGCTTCCCGACGTTCGGACACTCAAGGAACCCCCATGGCTTCATGTGGACAATTTAATGAAGAACGTAGCATGAAGGAGACATTAGAAACTCCGGTGGACAGTAAGGAGCATGAATTTATACTGGAACAAGTGGAGAAAGCCAGAATTATTGAAGAAGAAGAAGTGGTTGCAGACTTAGGAGATGCAGAACCTCCATGGGTAAGTCCAGCCATAGAACCTCCTTCAAAGACGTTTAAAATTGATGTTGAGGAGGGTGTACAACCTCCAAGGCATATCATGGCTAAAGACTTTGAAGAGGTTGATCAAGAGATGGAAATTAAAGAAGAAAAAGCACTACCTACCATGCCCTTGGTAAGTAATGAAGAAGAGATTGAATTGGAAGAAAGCTACCAAGAGGAAGAGGTTGAAATTGAAGAAGCTTGCAAAGAGGTGGAAGTTGTCAAAGAGCACAATGGAGTGGAGCTTGGAATCACCTTGCCAAAGTTATTGGAGACCCCTCCCCTAAGTTGCCATCATCCTTCACAACATTCAAGTGGGTAAAATTCATATCCCTTAGCTTTCTAATCCCACTTGAATATGGGCTACTGGAGACGGATGGTCAACTTAGAGCTCTTTGTGGCATTAAGAGTAAGAGGAAGATGGCCAGTGGTAAGAATTGTCCTGCAAGGTTCATTATGGTTGGAAGCTTTAAGTTTAAACGCAAAGGTTGGTATAAAGCTCAACTGAATGGGTCTAGGAAGCTGTTTGGATGTCTCAATGAGAATTCCGACTGTTCACCACCCAAGTGGAAAAATGATGATCAACAAGAAGATGGGTGCAAAGGCAAGGTCTGGGACCCCGGAATTCAATCTAGAAATCAGCACTCTTGGGGCCTTGTCACTTGCTTCAACTTGCTTGAAGGCTTTCTGCGCCAAGTTTGGGATCCCAGAGGACACTGGAAGTACAAACATTGGTGGGGATTCAAGGATCAATACAAACACAAGCCACCATAACAGGGAGCTCACCAAATGTCCAACTTAAGGACTTTAACTAAAACTGCTAGGTGGGAGACAACCCACCATGGTATGATCGTTCCTTTTCTTCAATTTTGATTTTATTTAGTTTTGTTTGTTTTTGAGTTTTATTTTATTCTATTTTCATTGAACCTAGAATTATTCATAGCATCCACACTATCATTGCATTTTACATTTTGCATAAAAAAAAAGCACGCACAAGACGCGGCAGCGTCGCTAACGCGTCCGCGTCACCAGTGCATTGGGAAGAAAAGAAATCGAACAGAAAGTCACGCGAGAGCGTGGTTGGAAGCGTGCCTTTGGCACAAATTGTCCCACGCGACCGCGTCCGCGTGATGTGGGAAAATGGCCTCCCACGCGTCGGCGTCACTCACGCGGACGTGTACCCTGGAAATCGACGTGAAAAGGGTGTATAGCCGAAAGTTGTGCTGGAGTAGGGCTGGACTGGTGCTAAACGCACAAGCCCTACGACGCGACCGCGTCCCCCATGCGTCCACATCATAGCTCAATATTGGCCACCCACGCGACCGCATCTACCACGCGATCGCGTCACCCAAAATTTGGCACTAACGAGTTTTTGAACAGAAAGTTGTGCGATCGCGAGGCTGCCCTAGCGCCAGTAGCACAAAAACAGGTCACGCGACCGCGTGACCCACGTGTCCGCGTCACCTGACCTTATTGCACACCACACGACCGCGTCACTCACGCGTCCACGTCACCTGCGCCGCACAACTTATCTAGATCAACGCCAATTATCTTGTCTTTTTCTCTTTTATCTTTTCTTCCTTCTTTCTTACTTTATTTCTTTCACTTCTCATTCTTTTTCACCTTCATTCTATTTCATTTAATTTATTTGCATATTTTCATTCATTGCATTATTGGTGTTAGAAATTTATTTGGATTATTAAGGGAATTGTTTGACAATTATATATTAATTTTATAGGGTTGCTTGCATGTTCAATTTAATACTTTCAATAGCTTATTTACCATACTTGCTATGTGTTTGTGAAAAAGCCCGTATGGCATTGTGCACTATTTTTCGATTTCTTTCTATCTACTACTCTAAATGCTTGCTTTTCACAAAACCCTTTTTATATTATATTATTTAAATATAATTGTCATTACAAACAGATTGTTAATAAGAAAGACTTGGTAATCTAACTTGGACGTTGAATGCTTGATCTATGCTACTCATGCCTTTGCCAGCATGCCAATAAACACCTTGCATTTAACTGTCTTCATATGCACTTGCTATATTTTTATTGATGCTTTTCACATGTAGTCATGACCATGTGCCAACATCCTTTGTTTCTAATGTGCATTGATTACCACAAATCCTGTTCTCTTTCTTGCTCTGACCCTCAATTTTACAAAGTTACTTTCTTTTTCCCTTTTCAGGATGGCCACCAAGAAGGGTAAAGAGAAAGCTACTCCCAAACCACCGGCAAGGAAAGGAACAAAAAGAGCCCCAGTTGAGGAACCACAACCCCCCATCCACTTGCACATCTTAGCATGCACCGAGGATGGTACAATCTTTAAGTATGGGGAGGTCGATACCAATCTCCATGGGTTAGCTATTTTCTTCTTTTCAACACCATTGTTTTATTTTCTTTGTTTGTTCATTGTTGCATTTGCATGTTTGATTGCATATTTTCTTGATTTTGTGCATATTTTACCACTACTTGGTTAAAGTAATATTTTCTTTTTCAAGAAACCTTTTAGAGCATTTCACTAATTTGAATAAAATTTAATGTTACACTTGTTTGAAGAAATATTATACTGGAACATGGTCTTAGAGCCCGAATACACAACCTGTGAGATTTTGAGCCTATTTGAATTGGTTGCATTTTATCAACCAAAATTTTGTTTTAGTGTGTATTTTTCTCTCTAAAATTGTGATCTTTGTCTTGTATGATTCTATATTTCCATTGTTTGATGTATGCATGCACTTACATGATTGAGGCCTTTGTTTCACTGAGCTTACATACCCATATGGCCTTAACCTTTCATTATCCTTTGCAAACCAATGTTGAGCCTATTATACCCCTTTGTTCTTTACTTTAGCACATCATTTAACTCTAAGCGGAAAACAATAATGTCCTTACTTTGAATCCTTGGTTAGCTTAGACTAGTGAAAGTGCTCATGAATTAAGTGTGGGGAAGTGAATTTGGAAACATTTGGTTTGAGAATTGAGTATGTTAGAATTTTCTAAAAATGTGAAAGAAATGGACATGATTCATGCATCCAATAATTTAATCATATGCATTGAGAAAAATAAAAGAAAAAAAATATATATATATATATAAGAGAAGAAGTGAGAAAAAGAAAAGAAAAAAAAAAGAAGAGCAATTCAGGGGACAAAATGCTCCAAAGTAAGTGGTGAAAGCAATGCATATGTATTGTACTTGAATTTAGAATGCATGAATATGTGGAAAACATGGTTAATGGATGGTTAGATGTGGAATTATGATTACATGGATTGTCTAAGTTAGGTGAAAAAGTTTAAGTTAATTAAGGATTCAGATTTTAGTCCACTTTGCCAAATACAATCCTACCTTGACCCTAACCCCATTACAACCCTTAAAAGACCTCTTGATATGTGTATTTATGCATCAAATTAGTGTTGATTGTTAGATGAAGAGCAAGCCTTAGAAAGCAAGATTAGCAGAGAACTGAGAGATTGAACCTTAAACACCTGAGCGATTAGAGTGCATACACTTCCAGTGAGGGTTCGATACTCGATTCTTTGTTCCCGGCTTTCATGAGCTATTTTCTTTTGCAAGTTTACTTGTACTTTATTTTGTGATTTGAATTAGTGAACTTCAGTTCATATTTGTTCTTGAAAGATTTGTTTACTTATAACCAAGTAGGTAGAAACATCTTGCATGTAGTTGCATTCATATAAGATAGGTTACATTTCATACATTCTACCATTCCTCTTCACTTCTTTTATAGCTTCTCTTGAGCTTAGCATGAGGACATGCTAATATTTTAAGTGTGGGGAGGTTGATAAACCACTATTTTATAGTTTATCTTGTACTCAATTGAGTGGTTTTTATCAACTCTTTACCCACTTATTCATACTATTCGCATGTTTTACATTTTTCTTCCTGATTTTGTGCTATGATTGAAAACATGCTTCTTTGATCTTATATTTGCTTATTATTAATCCTCTCTTATTACCATTAGATTCCTTGATATGTGTGTTAAGTGTTTTCAGAGATTATAGGGCAGGAATGGCTTGGAGGATGGAAAGGAAGTATGCAAAAGTGGAAGGAATACAAGAAGTTGAAGAAGTTGTTAAGCTGTCCAACCTGACCTCTTCGCACTCAAATGATCATAACTTGAGCTACAGAGGTCCAAATGAGATGGTTTTAGCTGCGTTGGAAAGCTAACATCCGAGGCTTCGCAACGATATATAATTTATCATAGCTGCCCCAAAGTTAGGTGACGCAAACGCGTGAATGACGCGCCCGCGTCGCATCTGCGAATTGCATCCCGCGCGAACGCGTGGACGACGCCTCCGCGTCACTTTTCCGCGACCTGAACGTAACAGAAATCGCTGGGAGCAATTTCTGGGCTATTTTTGACCCAGTTTTCAGCCCAGAACACACAGATTAGAGGCTATAAAGTGGGGGA